>NW_027223325.1:72500-406653 GCF_030449975.1 Polyergus mexicanus
TGTAGAAATGATAATTCACTAAAAGCTAGTATAAATGCGCAAATACAATACATATACACGCACGCACCATTATCGATATACAAATATGCTCGTCTATTCAAACCGAGCAAATTTGTTCGTAAAAGTATATATACGTATATATTCATGTTTAGTCGGTTTTGTCCAGCGAGAATCAAGTTATTATATCGTTTAGTAAAATGAAAAATGTAAAGATCTCTTTTATCAACGTATGATTACGCACTCCGATAAACCAATCTGTAATAAATCAAGCATTGATTAAAAGCCTTAACATTTTTCATTTATATATATTTATCTGATGAATATCTGATAATGAAAATAGTTGAAATTTAAAGAGCATGCTTTTTCGGTGCTTGTCCCGTACTTGTCCCGTACTTGTCCCGGAAGAAGAGAAAAACGACGACACAAACTCGTGATATGTATACCGACAATTATCGATTAATTAAATTTGTGATATTTTACTTCGCAGATGCGCGAATGGATATATCGGGCAGAGATGCGAATTTAAAGATTTGGACGGTTCCTATTTGCGTAAGTATAGATAAATATAGATTTCTTTTTCTGAAAATTTCATTTGCAAAGTATAAAATAAAAATGCCCTCTCCTCAACAGCCTCACGGCAACGAGTAATGCTGGAGACAGCCAGCATCGCCGGTGGTGCCACAATAGCAGTATTCCTCGTCGTTATCATTTGTATAGCGGCTTACATTCATTGTAAGCGAAAGCAAAAGGAATTGCGGTCGAGGTAATTGATCTTCCATTATTATCATTGTCATTTCCATTCGTAGCATGAATTTTCGGCGTATCCGGCTGATATTTACGCCAGTCGCGCAGTTTTCGAGAAAGTTTGCGTCTCCACGACGTCATCTAGAGAGAGAATACCGAGACTCTCTATATACTTACTTGTGGCGAATATTACATTTGGCTTTTCTCTACTTTTTTTTTTCCTTTCGCTACAGCAGTAACGTCGACACGGTAGACAGTCCTGGTCGAGATCCAGAGCTGAGGCCGTTTAGCAACCGCAGCCGCTCTCTAATGATCTTTATGGCCAAGAATCCCAACAGCTCGGTAAGAAAAAGAAGATGAATTGAATTAATAAGCTCGGCTATCGAGATATAAACTCGAATAAATGCGAAATACATATTCTAATCGAAATTGTAATTTTGATTAAAGTAATAATGTATTAAAAATAATATATTAAATAATATAATATATAAATTTAATATTTTATAAATAATATATTATAAAATAATTTCTTTAGGCAACGATAGAGCAAACGAGAATGCCGAGCTGGAATTGCTCAGAAGCGGAATCAATGAAGATGGCGTCCATCAGCGAAAGCAAGCATCCGAGTCAATAGCAAACTACCTGACGCACCGTCTACGTACGACGCGTTCCGCTGCGACGATTTATTATCGACAACACGCGAAACATACGAAATATCGTCGAATAAATATCGATGATAGTGAGAGATATATCTCGAGATAGCAGCGGCCTTTAGTAGCCTTTAGTAGCGAACTTGTTAGCAATATCCATTTGATTCAAAACATCTTAACGCGGTGCTGAGAAAACAAAGTGAGTCAAGTATATTGAGTACAATTTCTGAGCTAATGACACATATACCGAGACGACGCATGTCGGCTTCCTTCGATCCTCGTGTCGAGACATTCCCGTATTGCCGCACTCGAGTTCCCCGAGTCTGATCGAAGGGACATTCGACGCTCGTCGATTATCGCGTATATTCTTTCCAACGAGTATCTTAATAATTCATCCGCGGTACAATTCTTTCATTTGAAAAAAAAAAGGAAAAATGGAAAACACCTCGCATACAAAAAATGTGATGTTCGAGACAAAACATTTCCGTATATATTATTTTTTTGAAAATGACAGGAATCATTGAATATTGTCTTCATGCAAACGTTAGTATCGCGTGTAGTATTGTTGCAAGTCATTAACAAGATAGAAAAAAATAAAAAGAGAGATACATGCATCAGTTGTAAAAGTAGTGCCTTTCTACTCTCTTTCATAAGAAAGCAAGACGTATAGTTTCAATATGTTTGATCAGAAAAGATCAAATGGAATCGCTCGTTTATCTGTCTTACATCCGCGACGAGCATCGTTCAACGATGAATCGTTGTGTTATTATGAGCGCAGGACGCTGACACATACTAGTAACAAACTAATCTTCTCGTAAAACATGAAATTGATAGCCGAAAATCGCTAATAATAGACAAGATAAAACTTTTTGATGCTTGGTACATGCTATCCGTATTCGACAACAAACGCTAGTAAAAGACTTTGATCCAGAATTTGCTCCTGGATAATGATGTATCACGAATGAATGCGTTCTATGATACCTCGCGGTGTTTGCTCCACGAACATCTGGTATATTGCAATTTACTATAATTTGCATTGTACGCTTATAATAGGCTCTTCCAAAATGATTTTTGTGAATGCGTGATTAATTGTACCATTAGTATCAAAGGGTTAATAATGAACGTATGTGTCTTATATGTAGAGAAGTCTCTAGGATTTAAATTTAAATTATATAAATCCGACCGAATTATATAAATCTTACCAGAAAGCAATAGTTTCATAAGCGCATATGAAATACGTTTCGCCGCTCAAAATAAATATGCTATCTATTTAATAATTGGTTAGAAAAATCTATTGACGTCAGATCGCCATCCGACGTTGTATTGTTACGTATTGACAAAATATTTTCTCGACACGCTTTGCTCTTAATGAAATATCGTTTAATAAATCTTAGGCATATGGAACATACACGCAATGATAATACTTGTAGTGAAATCAATCTTTATTTCTGTATATCTGTAAAAAAAAAGCATCTGTAAAAGACAGAATATGTCATTAGAGAAAGAGAGAGAGGAAGTAGAAAAACAAATATGCTAGAAAAATTAATTCAATGACTTTGTATAAGCGCAGCTCATAATTTACTAATTTCATAATAGAAAATCTAATTATATTTCGTCTGTATGACGTTTACATGAAAGGAAATTGAGAATTTCTATTTATCTTCCACATTCATCTAATTTTCAAAATAATTAAGTGAATAAATGTGGAATGAGATATGTAGTACATGTATGATTCTGCAAGATATTAGTCCCAATCATTTTTCATTAGTATTTGTTCAATACATAAAATTAATATATCTGTTATTGCATTTCAAAATCAAGGAAAATGCTTTAACACCCAATCATATTAATCATACACCGTTCTCGTTTTATTACTTATTTATTTATTTAGATAAAAAAGATTTGAATTTATCTCTGATTGCATACATAATCGCTAAAAGATTTATTCATGATTTTTTCTACACATTATATCATTTTTGTATTATTCGAATTCTTTCATCTTCAGATTATGATTACTTGATTTCTAATTTAAGCAGCATTAAAGAATGCTATTTTAAGATGCAATAGAAGGGGATTAATATGTTTTCTTGGACATAGCTTGAGGCTGGGCCTCTTTGTCATTTTGTTTCAGCTTCTTGTAAATAATGAATTATTCTATGTTAAAATAATCCCGGATCTTCGATAATATCAATAATTATAATAACAGCAACATTTTCGTCGTACTACATTGTATTACAACTTATTATGGTACTTTGCTGTATCACGCTGTGCTTAAAAAAAAAAAAAAAAATTCGAAATGCATATTTTTATAATTATATAATTCATCCAAAGTATATTCTAACAGTGACAGAGAAGATGTTGAAGACATTAAACAACAATTCAATAATGATTTGTATATTTGTAGATACTCTCGAGAGTATAAAAGAACAGCTTTTCTATATGCTTTGTTACGCGTTTTTCATATTAATTACGCACCCATCTGTCACTCATCGCTTCGAAATACATTTAATAATAATAATAACAACAACGACACACAAATGACTCTTTGTTCGAACTGTTAGAAATTCCTGCTTATTGCAGAGAAAGAAAGAGAGAGAATGAGAGAACGTAAAGAAACAAGAGCGTGGCCTAAACATTTACAAAAGCGAATACAAATAGTATCTTTTTAATGTATAAAATAGTTATCATTAATGAAAGTGTATTCTAATTTAATTTTTCATATTTCATATTGTATACGTGGTTCCTAATTTATTACTATTATTATTATTATTATTATTATTATTATTATTATTATTATTTTATTATTATATTCTTTATTAATATAATTAATTATTATGACAATTAATTATTATTAGAAGTTATTCTTAGTTCAATGTGTATCAATAAAACTAATCACTAAGGACTTGTTCAAGGAGGAATGTGTTGTGAAATTGCAGTATCGATACGAATGTTGAGAATGGAATGCATAATGTATCACATTCAAACATAAAACACATTTATCAGCTAAAACTAGCGGATGATACGAAAGAACAAAACTGTCTGTTACTTTTAATTTGAGCGCGCGCTTGAAACTAATTATAAAGGATTTATTAGTAAAATGTTTGCTGTAACATATCAATATCATGCAATTAGTACAGTCAATGTATGCAGCTAGATAAAACCACAAATGTCCTAAATACAAATGCATATATTACATTTCTTTCCAGATTCAATATGATAATTGGTTACTGCAGATTTAATGAACATAGATTATATATACACATATATCTGTACAAATTAATTTCATTGTTAGAAACATAGTATAGCTGCGAGAAAATGGTCGTACGATTTTCTCTTGAGAGGGGAATATACATGTTATTGTTACATTAAAAAGACATATTGTTACTTACAAAATAAACATCTCTTTTGTGCCTCCATTACAAAGACAAACATGTAGATTATTTATAGAAAAAAAAAGAAACTTCTCGCACAGAGTACTTAATAAGTATTTTAATAAGTTGTCTTAATAAATTAAAGATCTCGACGATATTTATATATACAAAGAAAAATTTGTATTAGAGATCTTACATTTATATTCGAACAAATAATTTTTTACCAATAAAACAATAATAGAGTCACATAGTACAAATTTCTAAAATATGTGTGTATAAGAAGCTTGTTAAAAAAAGAACGAATATATAACAAAATTAGAATTCGTGTAAAATAACTGTCAAAATATTCCTCAAAATGATGTATATATTTCCATAGTATAAAATATAATACATCTGAAATATATTTAAGGTCTCAAAAAATATATATATATGTAATATGTTGTGTGTATATATAGATTAATGCAAGTCACAAGTTCCGATTTGTTCTACAGAAATTTGCCAATGACTATATTATTCGTTCTTTTTAACATTTTATAACTCCTATTATAATTTAGAAACAATCGTATGTGCGCGCGCGTTTTTTTTATTATTATTTTATTTATTTATTTATTTTTATTTACTTGATACTTTTGTTTCTTTCGTGTCATCCAATTTTGGTTAATTCGCCTTTTTTTCTCATTTAAGGCTTTTTCTGACTCGGCCAAATTAGTCAAACGAGAAAGAGAGAGAGAGAGAGAGAGCGTCATTTTTATATCGTGTACATTATCGTTATCAGCGATTATACAAAATATTATAATAAGCAATTTCAAAAGAGTATACGTAACATGATCAATTAATGTACCAATGATTTGGCATTTTAGCACATAAGATAGCCTCGCGTATTGTATTCCGCGCGCGAAAAAGACTATATTACATGAAATAACAACACCAAAGTGTCATCCAAAAAAATGACACAAATACCATTTTCTTTGCGATAGTTTTACAACTATTTCATAATAATTTGGATAAATAACATTATTTAAATTATACCATGTTAATTACAGAGAAATAATTACTATTAAATGATATCGTATGATTTTTATGGCAAGACGAAAAGATACATTCGCCAATTAATTTTATTAAAAATTTTTCATTCCTATAAATTCAAATGCACTACACACATACATAAAATTATTTCTAAAGTTACGATTCAATCTAAAATTCGAACAAAAATCCAATGAATATATATATCAAATATATATATATAGTGCTTCTTCCTTAAAAAATCATATATTTCAGTAAATGATTGTAGCACAAATCCTGCAAAACCGCCAAGAAACAATATACCGAGTAAAATCTAGTTTCTTATTTTTCTCAAATATTGTTATTCTCAATTTGCAATAATAATATATAATATTGCTCGCGCTATATTATGATATCTATCAAATATAATTATATTAATCACACTATATATATAAATAAAATTATAAAACTGTTGATGACGAATATTATTGTTTTTGCGTATATATATACACACACACACGCACGCATATATACACACAGAAACAATAATATTCGTCATCTCAACAGTTTTATAGTTTTATTAATTCCTTAATTCTCTCTCTCTTTATACATACACATGATACTATCGATCTTGGAATTTTATTTAGAATTTCCCTGATAAAATCGAAATATCCTGATATTTATTCCGCATCATTATTTCTCGCACATTGAGCTCTTAAAAATAACAATCTTGTCCGTCTAATGTTCGAGAACTCGGAAGCATATATTTGAAGCGTACTTTATGACAGCAGATAATGTGATGGGTACC
Organism: Polyergus mexicanus; assembly: GCF_030449975.1. Lineage (NCBI taxonomy): Eukaryota > Metazoa > Arthropoda > Insecta > Hymenoptera > Formicidae > Polyergus > Polyergus mexicanus. Next base: position 79,076 of record NW_027223325.1, read on the forward strand.
CTCGTCTGATATACCAAACTTCCATAGCATGTAATAGCATGCTGCCCGATGTTAATGTACCAAAGACATCGATTAACTGGAAGAATTAGTTGCTTATCATTAGAGAGATGAGAACAAGAGCACGCGTGTGCAAAAAAGAAAAGAAAGAGAAAATAGACATTGTTGTAGGGAAGAAGTTATATTTAAATGGAATTTTGGAAACAAAACAAAAAGAAAAAAATATTACACCGCTCGGCAACGCATCCAAAATATATTGTTATTATTTATAAAGAAATACATGTACTAAATTGGCGTGCTCTGCGGTTGGGAGCTTTTATGATATATATGTTAAATATTATCTATATTATTATTATTATTATATTATATTATCTATTATATTATTATTATTATTATTATAATTATACTTTTATTATCTTTCTCACAGCATTATTATTATATTAAAAATAAAAACTTATAATTTTGTTTCGAAAAGACTAAGATTAACATAAATGTCGATATTTGCATTGTACGTTATCATATCTCATTGTATGTTTTCTTTTATTAACATTTTATTCATATATGTCCACGCAATGGCAATATCAAGCTCATCGTATATATCCAAATAATATTTCATAAAAAAATAGATATTTTATAATCCCTATTTATATATACAATTCAATATTCAGGTAGTATAACGCATGCTTTCCAGAAATGGAGTTCAGATTAAAATTGACCGAAATCTAATGATTATTAATATACTTCTTTTGGATCAATATTTCGTTTCACTACAGTTTTTTGCTTGGTATAATTACATACTAAGAAATATAAAACGATATGGAAATCTTGAAAATGAGATAAAAAGATCGAAGAAAAACGAATGACTACAAAATATAGATTGCCTTTGCTATTCCTTTGTCATAGAGGATCGATTCTCTAATTAATTTTTCTTTATATTTTATTTTTATTTAATTATATTTATTTGAAGGTTTTCCTAATTATTTGCTGCAGTCATACTATTGCAATTATGACATTAGATTACATCAGATGCAGAAAAACCATGTATATAAATACCTTTATTTTCTTACATTATAAATTCAAATGAATTTTGTCGACACGACATTCCACTCGTGTCTGACAGTACAGATAGGTAAAATATATATATCAGACTCTTTTCGGCTTATGAGTTAAACGTTTAATTATAAATAGCTGTAAATTTTGATCAACTATAAAAATGTTCGTTTTTACGGAAAATATACAGAAACATGTCGATTGAATTATATACATGCATTTGTTAAAAAGCAGGATAATTGACAAACAAAAAAAGAGAGTTTTCGATATATCTTGTTAATTTATATTATCGGCGAATGATGGTATGTGAAAAAAATTAATTTATTTCGATGTGTAATCTAAGAAAAAAATGTATATAATTTCTCATTTCTAAATGCATGTATATATAACTTAACTGTGTTATAATTCAATATAACTGTACTAAAGAGAATCAGGAGCCTTAATTTACGGCCTATTTAAATTATTATTTAGCTTGGTAACTTTGAAAACATTACTTTCGATAGTTTTTTTAAACCTTACAACAATGACTGGGGAGAAAAGATAATTTTATCTCTAATACATTTTTAGCAAAGAAATTTCGAGAAAAATAAATAATGTCTAGACTAATATGTATTTTATAATATTTACGTATTTTTTTTACACGCGAAAAATATCTCTTATATCTATAAATCACAAGGAAACATTTCAATATATCATAACAAAATATGAAACGAGTTTTACAAACACAAAATAAATTAAAAATGCTAGTGATTTTTATAACAGCGCGAAGCACGAAGAGCATTTAGAAAAAAATTTTATATTATGTAGACTAATAATAAAATAAAACCTAAATTTTATGTAAACATATTATACGCGCGAATAAAGTTTATAATATCTAAAATTAAGCGCAAAATAAAATTAAATCATTATTTACATATTTCGCTAAAACAAAATGAATGAACTGTATCGTCAATTTGTAAACAATATGCATTATAATCGCGCAACATGTCCATAAGATATCTTGTTTGTCATTGTATTTTTATCTAATTAGCTGTAAAACAGATTACAATGATAATTGAAAGATACAAATGTCAATCTCGTCGTTTAATACAATTGGCATAACATGTTTTACTTTAATTCGATACACTGTAAATAATTTTTCCAAAATTTTCGATTACGTGTATTTATAAATGCTTGTAACTGTGTGATGACAGTTGGCCTTAAAGATTTTTCCGGCGCCCATCTTATTATAGATGATGCAACAACATCAAATTTTTGTCTGGAAAGACTGAGCAATGCAGATATTATGCCTTCTTGTTGATCGTGTGTACCTACTTACAGAAATGGATAAAATTATATATGCATGTTATATATTACACACATATATTGTTATATAAGACTAGCTTTTGATGCAAAATAGATATATCACCTTGGCCAGACTGGATAAGATCACAGAGCTGTTCACTAATCTCCTGCACAATATTGTCTTTATCTTCTAATGGAAATGCGCGCATAAGCTTTCCTACAAACAAACAAATAAATAAATAAAAATACACACACACACATACATAATGTATATACATACAAAGCAAGGTGTCCCATAATACATAAGATGAATTTAATACTATTTTAGCACTATTTTCGTACGTATTATAATTATTTTTAAGTGCTAAATCCATTTCTGAAGTTGGTTGACATATATTATGGGACACCCTGTATATAATGTAAATAACGTCAACATATGTAAAATATAATATTTTCATCAAAAGCATAATACAATAAATAAAAAATGAACATACCAAGTAGAGAAAACGCGCTATATATACAAGGATGTTCATAGTTGATAATCATTGGCAATAGAGCAGATTGAATGATATTTTTATATGTCCAAGATGATCCTCCTCTTTTTGCAATAAGTATAATGGCTGTATCTAAACCATTAGTCCGTTTAGCTACAACAAATATGTATATTTATACATACATACACATATACATACACATTATATATATATATATATATATATATATATATATATATATATATATATATATATATATATAGCAATTTATATAAATTATAAAAATATGCGAGAAATATACTTACCTTTGAGAAGAGTCATGAGCTCTTTAACAATATCATCTCTTGCTTGTTTAGTATAAGCATATTTATAAAATTTCGATACTAATGTCTTTAATGCAAGTAATTTCTTTAATAACTTTTTTGATGGTGCACCCTGGATTTGTTGCGAGCCGATAAGAAAGGCTATGCACGTCGGTAATATTTCTGTAAAAATTGGATATCTAATCGAATAACTATGTTCAATATAAATTTGCACCTTACATCACAGTAATTGCATGCAATTGTATGCCTAACGATTTTTACAATTAATGTTGAGACCATTACGCAATGTCTTAGAATCTGTTATTACTCTTTTTAATGATTCTTTTCATTAAACATTTTTTTCATATATATTATGGCATATACAATACCTTTGTTAATCTCAGCATTGGGAAGTACTTCAGGCCAGGATGTAAGTACTGTATATAAAACATTTATCGACATAAGATTCATGCAGTAGAGAGCATTGCAGCACATTATGCGTACTCTTCCTCTGTCTTTCTGGATACGTGACAGGACGAGATACATCCGCGTGAGTGAGCCAACTCGCATCTGCATATATGAAAACATTAATGTTGCTTTATTATTATTATTATTATTATCATAGGTTGGCCTAATAATCGTAATACAATAGACAATTTCTCGTGTAGAAATAAGTAGAAAATACTGAATACAATTTTTGCATTTTGTTCATGAAAAGTTATCGTTTTGCCAATTATCATGATTACTGAATCGCCTTGTATAGTATAATTTAATTTGTATTAAATGTATACTATTTAAAACAAATATACATATAAACCTTCGCTTCACTCGAAAGATTGAATAGCTTATATTCAATAGCAACTTGTACAAAGTGAAGGACCGTTGGTCTCGACACCTCTAAATCGATTAATAATGCTGTAATTTTCTGCTCATATGTTGCCATCAATGGTGCTGGAGGAGTGAATGATTTATCCAGAGCATGGTCATGTTCGACATGCTCTAACAAAAATTCAACTATACATCTAAAATATAATTGGAGAATAAAAATATTATTCTTCTCTTTATTCATATATTTAACATAGAGGAAAATTTCAAATTTAATATTTGAAAAATCAAATTAACCATATATTAAGCGTAATTCAAACGAATGTATTAATATTTTTAATATATTTAAAATTTTACTTCTAATTGTTATGTATTCGACAAATTTACAAAATATTATACTAACTTGGCTATAATACGTGGTCCGCATGTGTTTGCTAATTTTTGTATTACATCGTAATGTACAGAATTTTCCCAGGCACTATTTATAAGCCTTTTCAATTGTTTCTTCACAAATCTGTCTAAAATATAAGTAATACATGTATAATATGTATCAATATTTAATTTCATTTAAAATGAATTAAGAAGACAATCTAAAACAAACACGAAATTTGATATTAAATGATTATCATTTTGAACATTTTGGGCTTTTTTTTAACGTTATTTTCTTTTTCAAAAATTAATGATTACTTTTTTTCTAATGAGCTTACATATATATCATGTTTAATATAAACCATACATATAATATTTAAAAATTAAAAAAAATTTTTTTTTTAACGCATACTTTGAATATTACTAAAAGAAATTTCAAAGAATTACTTAATTTTATGCACCTCAAGACGGATTGTCTTCTTAAAATATATTTTGTAATTATATCTTTCTTTCTTTATTTATTAAATACCTGTAATTGTACAATCATATGTCTTCTTCTTCTGTGACAGCTTACGGTTGATACATTTTCTGTTAATATATGTAGTTAGTTGAGACATTGGTGTTTGAAATTGTTCAACATTATCATAGGGGACATGATTGATCAATTTTGTTTCGTTGTTTTGTTCATTTAGGCATACGTTTTCTCTCTGAATTTCAATAGTTTGTATCTCAGTTATTTTATCATTAGCATATACTTCTCCTCCTTGCTTGCCTAATGTATTTTTTACTTTGTTGAGAGATTCGTCTACACCATTATCATTTGTACAATTCTCAATAATGATTTCATTGTCTCTCTGCAAATATTGTATTTCAGAAACTTCATTAAATATATTATGATTATTACGATTTTCATGTCCCGTTGCTTCTATCCCAATCGATTGATTCAACATTGAATCATCATTTGTATCCATATTCTTCGATATCTCATGATTGTCACAACTTTCATCTCTAGTTGTATTACAAATGTATTTCAGTTCAACACTCGGTGTTATTCCTTTTTTGATAATATCGATCGATTTTGTTTGTAAATTTTCAGGAAACTTATATGTGTCATATTTCGAATTTTTACAGAGACGACTAGCTTCTGATTGGATAATGACTTGTGTTCTTAGTGGGATTGATCTTTCAAGCTTTAAATCTTTTGCCATATTGTCTGGGACATTATTATGTGATACATCAAGCTCATCGCAATTATTTGACATTCTTACCGTTATTCCCTCCACTGATATACTTTCTTTGCTTGAATCTTCAACAGAGACATCATCAGATTTATCAAGTTCCAAAACTGTAGATACACGTTCAATATCCATAACAGACAGAGTGAAATTGTCATTATTTTGAAGGCAACTTTCACTATTTGTCGAGACTAAGTTTCTCTCTTGTATTTTTCTGATAGATCTTTCATCAACAATACTGTTTATCTCACTATATTTTTCAGCACTTCTTTCATCACATTTCTCGCTTATTGTACTATCTTCTTTGTTCTCAATTAATAACTTATCTTTCAAAACTTGTGTATTTAATCGTTCATTATACTTTTGTTGAAATGCTTCTAAATTAGATATATTTTTTATAGTGCAATGTGTAAAATCTTCTCGATCGGTATTCCATTGGAGAACTGATGGTTTTGGAGTATGTGCAATCCGCAACTTTTTTATTGGTTTATGATCATCAGAGTGTAATTCAATACTCTCTTCTTTATTTACATGTGAATTTGTTTGCACCTTTCTCTTTAAATTACGAATTTTTTTAAACAAACGCTCGCTATATTTCATTTTATTTTGACTCTTTTTTTTAATTTTATTTTCTTTCGAAATTATATCAGCATCATCAATACTAATATCACTGTTACACGATGAAACTTTCATCCCTAAATCGACAAATTTCGTATTAACTTCACTTAAGGAATTATTGCTTATTTCTTCAATACTATCATATAATTTGTCAGTATTTAAATGTGATGTCGTTAGATCATCCTCAACAATCGCCTTTCCTGCTGAATTCAATGCATCCTCTTTGCAGAAAATAAACTTTCTTTTGTCATACTCATCAATGTCTTTAAGGAACTTACTGGACGCATTTACATACGATATTGCATTACTCTTATTTATGCATAATTCACGCTTAGATTGTAAAATATCACATGCAGTCGTTTTCATAGTATCTTCAGATTTATTATAAAGTGTATCTTGTAGATATCTCTCATCAAAGCTTTCAATTTTCCACACAGATACATTTTTATCTTCATTATATTTGTTCAATCGACGTCTTTTAAGTTTTATCTTTTTATCTTTTTCTGTTCCAATATTCCCCAGATTTTTAGAGCAAATCTTTTTCCTTTTATCGTAATGTTCTGCAATGCCTTTGCAGATTATGGTAATTAGATTCGAATTTAGCAAAGTATTATCGTTATGATTTATAATACAATGACAAGAATTAGTATTTGGGTTTTCTTTCAATCTTTTAAATTTTTTCATTTGACCTTTTAACAATCGAATTTGCTTCCTTATCTTTTCAATAGATGAAGAATGCTTAGCTAATAAATCATTGGAACAGAAATTCTTTCTCGCACAATCCATACTTTGAAACGAAGTACATGTTTTGGAAATTGGATTGAGATTACTAGATGGTTTAGTTGCAATCGGTGTATGCATTGTAATATTTGTATTTTTTAATTCATCATTTTCATTTTGCATCGCAGCAGACATCGAGTGAAATACCGATTCAGACTTCCGATTGTTAACTGTTGAATCGTTATAGTGGTTACATGGGCTCGAATGTGACATAGATAATGCTCGAGAGAGGACATCTTCATTTCTATTTGTAGAATCTGGATATGTATCTAAAAATTAAAAATATTAAGAAGGATATGTATATAATATAATGCAGTATTATACAATATTATACAATATTAAAGAATATATGCACACACACGACACACATACAATATGTTATATATGAGTAAATTAGTTTAGTTATAATCTATCATTGTATCAAATAATTATATCGTATGTTACTTACTAGGAACTAAACATGGGGACAAAAGAACTTCTTTTGGTGGATAAAAATTTTTTTCTATTAAGTCTGGATATGTGCACATTGTTTTGCATATTTTTTCAGGTGTTAAGGCTGAAGGCAAATGAGATTCACATTTTGCACAAAATAATGGATACAGATCATCTTTGATATTATAAAATTCATCAGTCATGATGCTTTTTTCTTGTACCTCAGGTTTTGCATTTAGTCCATTATCATCACATAAGAATACATTGATACCAATATCCGAACTAGATTTTGTCTCTGTCAATATTAATCCACATTTTGAGCATACAGCAATAAGAAATTGTTTGCTTTTAGTCTTATACTTACCCAAACTTAATTTAGCAGTATCAGAATTGTTGGAAATAACTTTTTTCTCCTTTCTTTTGTGCATTACTTTTAATTTTTGCAATTCATGTTCCAAATGTTTAATTTTGTCTTATAAAGGAAGAAAAAAATAGATATTATTATATTATTGAAAGTATAAATATAAATATAATTTTTCTTCCATGTATTGATTATATAATGTATGAGAAATAAATATAAGAATATTTAACTTGTTGTTCTACCTTTGAAAGATGACTTTTGTAGATCATACTCCATAATTTTAGTAGAACACTCATCTTCCAACTCTTTTATTTTACATGTTAATTGTTGTATAGTTTGCTTATCTGCAGCTATATTTATCTCATATTCCTTTATCTTGTTTGATAACTTTTCATTCTTCGATTTATCGTCTACAATTTGCTAAAGATTGTAAGATGCATATATTAATATATAATCACATGCGTGATTCTTTCTTAGATCAAATTGAAATGTGTTAGTTAAAGTACAAATGTGACGTAAGCAATGTTTAACAAGCTAGAAACTCGAGATTTGTATTCATGAATAAAAAATTACATTATCATCAAAATATCTCAAAAATATTCTGGCTAAGCTCTTAAAGAAATTATTGTTGTTCTTATCTCTTACACTTAATATATTAATTCTATATTCTATATTTAAATAATATCTTTGTATACCAGCTTGAAAGATAAAAGTATATCCTATAAAAAGCTATTATTAACAAAAAATTTAAGGGAACGTTAATGGTAATTTAATTTAGGAAAAATTATTATTTACAAGTTCTAGTTTTCTTGTCTCATCTATGACAGATTTGTATCTGGATTTCATATAATTGGCATCCTTCTTTGTAACTTCCAAATCTGATTTCAAACAATTAAATTCTCTTACTTTTTCGATATATTGCTTAATTAAATCACTGAAACATACCAAAGATTATCAAATTCCATCGAAGAATTGATTGTATAATATATCAAATCATAAAAAAAAAAAGTAAAATGGCATAAAAAAAAGAAACACTTACTGTGTCTTGCACATTTTTTGTTTCAACAATAAAGTTGATTCTTTCACTTTTTTTGCCTTATAATCATCTTCCTAGAATTGTAAAATTATTTACCGTTTATATTTCAATTACATTTATCAAATTTAAAATTATAAAAAAATTGCAAAGAAAATTTAGAAGATATATTAAATTTTATAGCAATTATTAAATTTTCTACATATAAAGATGAAAACAAAAACACAAAGAAAATCGAAAACCGAAATGTATAGTTATAATAATGTCTTCATACAATTGTTATCAATCTACCCAGTACCCATAGAAAAAGCGAAATAACCATTAGTGGCGTACCGGTAAATCGACATACTAAAATTTGTATAACCACGTGAATATTTCTAATTGTAAGGCAGCTATAGATTCTGTATATACCCACAGCCCCGAATAAGCTTTCTATCCAGACCACTTTCATACAGAAAAACTTTAAAAATGTTAAGAAAAAATTATGTTTTTTTTTCGCTAAAAAACAATACCAATTTCTAACATCAAAATTTGAACTAACCTCTATTCTCGTACATTCACATTGTGATTAAAACTTAAAAATACGCCATACGTAGTACTTACGATCGTATCTATGATGTTGTGCAAATTCTTGTTACTATTATCCATTTTGTCTTAGATAACAACATATAATATTCTTGTTGGAAAATTGATTTTTACACATTGCTTCTAACAAATATCAATGTTTTTCCCGCTATCGACAAGTCTACTCATTTCGTTTGCATTTGCACCGTTTACACTCTTTATATAGAGAGAACACTTAAAGCCAATAGCGGAGAGCACACACTTTTGCATAAACGCATAATCATAAGCATAAGAAAATTGATTGGTCCGTTTCCTTATGCATAAGGAAATTGTTGCGAGCGAGAGAGAACGCAAGGGGCACGAAAGAGAGTATGTCCTTTTCTACGTGCATCTTTATCCCCCACTCCGTAAATAAAGGCAAACGCTCGGTCTAGATATACTATGTCTATGACCGTAAGTATCATAAAGTATATCGCGAAGATTGCAGATTACGAAATTATGTAAAGGTACGTCATCTTTATGCCGATGTAAAAGAATTTTATAATAAACTGTACGCGAATCAAAATTGACGAAATTAATAAAATGAAACTGATATGTCATTTATACGACAAATATGTATATATATATATGTACATAATTGTTACATAGAAGATATGGAATCAAACGAGCAGAATAGACTTCCAAACGGTGACATTCTGGTACGCAGGGATGTCGATTGGGCTAGATACGGTTTGCGAGATCCAGAAATGCAAAGAAATGAGAAAAGACACAGTGAAGACAGCAACAATGCACTCGATCCAGAAATGTATCAGGCTGGAGCAAATGAATTGTTCGCACAAGAATATGTAAGAAAAACAATTTTAATTAATCGCGCATAACGAGTATTGTTATTATTATAATTACAACACTCTTTTGTATTAAATCTCTTTTAGAGTTCAGATCCTTGGTGGAAATCAAATTTCTTCATCTCCCAACCTGTATTGTTTGGTACTTGGGATGGAGTTTTTACATCTTGTCTTATTAATATATTTGGAGTAATTGTATTTTTGAGATCCGGTTGGATAGTTAGTCAGGCAGGTGTTTTGAATGCCGTATTGATCATTTTTTGTACAGGTAATATTATTGCTTACGAAACAAATATGTGCAATTGATATATCTATTATTATTATTATTATTATGTACTGATTGCAGTGTGTATTGCATTAGTGACAGTATTGTCAGCTGTAGGAATATGTGAACGATGTAGAGTTGAAAGCGGCGGAGTTTACTTTTTGTTATCACATGTATTGGGTTCTAGGTTTGGCGGTTCTATCGGATTACTTTACTGTTTTGGACAGGTAAGGGCGAATAAATTCTTTTTTTTTTATTTTACAACATTCCAAGAATCTGTTTGTGGACTTTATTTCAGGCAGTAGGTTGTGCTCTAAACGTTTTAGGTTTTGGGGAATCAATGGCTGGCCTTGTAGATTTGGAATCGACATGGGCACAACGTGGTTTCGCATGTGCAGCAGTGGTACTATTATCTGTAATTAACGTTGCTGGTGTTAAATGGGTTGTAAAATTGCAGTTTATTCTTCTCTTGATCCTACTCCTTGCTGGTGTCGATTTTATGGTTGGAAGTTTCACTCATACCACCATTGGTAAAATAATATAGCCAGTTGAAAGTGTCATAAACACATATATGTTTCACAATGCAAACGGAATGTTTTTAGCATTCTTTGTATATATATATATACAATATATCCTATTGTAAAGTTATATATATAACAAATATAAATTTAAGTAAAGTGACAATAGCATTTATGCTTGCAGATTCTGGTTTTGAAGGCTGGTTATCAGGAAATTTAAAAAATAACACTTTCCCCATTTATCAAGATGGATATAATTGGTTTACTGTGTTTGGTGTATTCTTTCCAACAGTCACTGGTGTTTTGGCTGGGATTAATATGAGTGGAGATTTAAGACATCCATCTAGTGATATTCCCAATGGTACTTTGGCAGCATTAGGAACTGGGTAAGAAAAATTGTCACTGATATAAGTCATCTTTTGTGAAAACATTTTGTTTATGTTAAAATAATTTCTTTTTACAGAACATTTTTGTATTTATGCTTTTCACTGACTCTTGCGGCAACTTGTGCCAGAAACGCTTTACTAACAAACTTTACAATAGCATCCACGGTATCGGCAATTTCGGTGCTGCTACTCGCTGGTCTCTACGTATCATCGTTTAGTAGCTGTTTAGGTGCTATGTATGGCACACCTCGCATTCTCCAGTCTATCGCCAGTCAAAATGTCATACCAGGAATGAGATGTTTACAAAGAGGGGTGATTATTTCCTTTATCACATTTGTTTTTTTGTTTTTTCTTTTTCATCAATCTTTTTAATCAATTATTTTTAAACTCTAGGCGCAATCGTGTTGTTTCGAATCTTACAAATTTAGATAGAATATGAAAAATCAAACCATATATAATATAATAATGTAATAAAAAATATTAGATAATAATATATATAAAATTTAATTAATATATAATATTGACTATATAAAAAAGATAAAACTCGAAAAAAAATATAATTTTTTTTATCATAAAATTCTACAAAAAATTGATTAGCAGCAATAATACACATTTTCAGAAGGGACCAAATAAAGTACCTATATATGCTATGCTGGTTGTTGCTATGGTAACATTGACGTTTATCATTACCGGGCAAATTAATACACTTGCACCAATTGTGACAATGCCTTTTTTACTTACGTACGCGTGCTTAGATTACGCGTATTTCGCTCTCGCACAAACATTTGATCTTCGGCATACGCGCGAGCAAAGATTTCGTACACAGTCTCCAACGTTCGATCGCAATTACGGCTCTTCAAGTAGAAACAATTCGATGACAGATACGGATAATGATTTAGACAGCTTATTTCCCGAGAGAATAAGGCATAAGAATCTTGTGGTAAGAAATCATGTGAATTTTTTTGAAATACGATATTATTATTTAACGTTGTTTGATGTATACAACTTTATCGAATAACAATAATTTTTCCAGAGAAATAACAGCATTTCCGATAATAATGTATACGTGGATTCATCACCAAGTATTGAGGATAGTGTTAGCGTTATCAGTGCATCGGAACGAAAAGATCATATACATAATAAATTAGAAAATTGGTACAGTCCTTTGTGCAATAGATGGTTTTCCTTATTGGGTGTAAGTATTTGAGCATATTGGAAGATTTATTATGCCTGCTAAAAAGTATTATTTCTTTATGTAAAGAGGGGTAGTAAAAATTTGTTTTAAAACATTTTAATTATATTTTATGTACATTTACATTGCAGTGTCTTGTAAAATTGCTTATAATGTTTCTCGTACATTGGGGATATGCTATCGTTAATATCGTCGTGGTATTTCTCGTCTGGAGTTATGTCGGCCATGCCAACCCTGCTGTTAAACCTGGAGTTTCGGCAGAATTTCAATTTTTTAAATGGCTTCGGACTGCATTACTTAGACTTGTGGGGTAAACCTGATTATTGAATATTATACAATATTATATTGAATCAATGAATTCCACAAAATCAATCACATTTTAATTTTTAAAAATTCGAATTTTTTTTTCTCCCTCTCCTTAAAGTTAAACCTATTATATTTGACTAAAATATTTCTAAAAAATTTGTGAGAGAGAAGTAGGGAAAAAGGGTACATATATGCGAAGCTTTTTCATTGCCATAATATCAATATTTCTTTACATTGTATTTTATTGTTGTAGGAGAAAAGTTTATGATTACGAACAAATTGTAGTAACGCCAATACATCCAGGTGTTGAAACATGTTCGGCTCAATTAAACGAAGAGAACGAAGACTTTTCAGGAAGAAGAAGATATCATCAAACTGCTACTGTCACAGGTCAATATGTTAATGTCGATTAGATTTGTGATTGTTATCTTGGTGGAATTATGAATTACGCGTTAGAATTCACATATTATTTCAGTATTTGTTTAGAATACATTCTCATTGGTACAAAAGCAAATTGCATACACATATATGCCTAATATTTAAAATAAAACTTCGAGACTTGATAAGGACCAGCTTGCAGCAATCTTACTTTACAAGTAATCATAATTTTCACTTATTTTACAATATTATCAATTGTGCAAGCAGCTAATATAATAATTAAATTTATTGAATGTACATATACATATTTTCAAAATTTAAATTTTTCTTTAATGTATATATACATATTTAAAAATGCAATATAATTGCAGCTTTCATGATATTTTAACAATTAATGAGATGGTGGATTAAATTCAAAATTGATTGTATGAAACGTACAAAGAATTGATGTTAATTAATAATAGATTTTTATAATGCATTTACTTGGCATGAGTGCCATATACGCAGTTGAGATAATCTACGTTTTTTTTGTTTTTTTTTCCTGCAATGTCATTTAGCTTGATAGACAACTAAGAAAAAATATCAGTTTGGCTGATGAGCTCTTGCCAGAAAAGAATACTCTCATATCTATGATACAAGAGTATTCTTTTATAATATTGAACTTTTTTACGGTTGCATAAAGAATCAAGCAATAATGACAGTATGGCAATCGTATGAAAATATACTCTGTAAATATTTGATAATATATTTATACATTATTTAATACTTTTATAATATATTCTCGAACAAAAGCACAAACTAATTTGTGTAACTGCAGACTATAAATGTATGTATAAAAGAGACAGGTCTAATGTGTATATTGACAATTTTCCCTATTTATTTTTTGTGGATTTATTAAACTTACCAAACAAATAAATATTTAGAAAAATGGAATTACTTTACTTTATATAAGTGAAGTTATTTATATATATATATATATATGTGATACAATTAAGAAAAAGAAATAATGTAAAAAAAATAAAGTTTGTAAAATATTTTTTCTGATATAATACGGCATTTTCGATAAATTAAATATTTCAGAAATTAAAAAATGAAGACATTTTTCCTTTATTTTAAGTTTATATAATTTTTGAGGACATTCTTGTATAGGTTAACAAATGCCTTTAACACTGTAATTCTATCAGAGAATTTTATGAATAAAAATATGATATATATATATATATATATATATATATATATATATATATATATATTTTAGTCTTGATATAATCCTAATATTTTATAAATTATCCATTTGGCATACAAGCAAATATTTTTTTATTAGTTTTAAAATAAAATATTAGATTCTATTTCATTTGTTTTATCTGAAATAAAATTTGTAAATGATTGTGTATATTAATTTATATTATACAATGTTCAAAAAAAGAAATATATTATTAATCTTCCAATTTTTAGAATTGATTTTTTTTTGAAAGTACAAAGTCATATATGAAAAAATTTTATTCTATATGTTTTTGACTTTTATTTTTTTTATGTAAACATAGTATCATGTTTTGCAGTTATCATAATTGATAACACAGACCGTTCTATGTAGTACGAAATTTGACCGAAATCGCACCAATATAAAGAATATATCAATATGCTTTATATATATTAGGAGATTGTTCAATGATTACTGTACTCCTTGATGAAAAGTCAGGTAATATACATATATTAACTCTAAGACAAAACAAAAATATAGTATTGCATCATAAAAATAATTTATATAATCTATCCTACAGACGAAACTATTAAATCAGCCACATCTGGATCTTGACAAAGAACAGATAGCTGCATTGTAACTTGTGTTCCGTTCAGTGCTAATCTTGCGCGCGCTAATACTTCTTTTCCCCCTCGAAAGACACCGCTTAGGAGCAAATTGTGCGCAGCCGCTCCGCTTTGAATCTTGTTACTGCGTTCCACAGCCTCCAAGCCCAGAAATCCTGTGAGACTTTGAATCGCTCCTTCCAAAGAAGTTACCGAGGCTCCCAAGGCGAATGTCTCCTCTAGCTTGACAAATCCTTTTGCAGCATATGTATCCCAAGCGGTATTAAAGTCGAAGCCTCTGTTACCAACGCCACGTACTTGATCGGCTAAAGTCACCTCCAAATCCTCCAACTAAAATATAAATGTAAAGAATAATAATTTCGATAGTATAACAAAAATTATGTTATAGAGAAAATATTCAACGATATTGCTTTTGAACAAAATTAAAACAAAAAAACAAGCTGAATTGTGCAAATTGGAAATTTGCACATTGCTTCCTCATCATTTTATCTCACAAAGCTTAAGCTCTTTTAAACATGCGGATTTTTCAATTTTTGCTTCCTCACAGGGGAAGCTTTGTGAGCGAGATAAAAAGATAAAGAAACAATATATAGAAATCATATATAAAAATTACATGAAATATACGATTACAATAAATTATACAAAAATCAATTAATTAATTAATATTTTCAATTTTACCATTTTTGAATTCTTCCATTCCGTTAAATCGATTGGTATTAAATAAATATTTTAACATGCGATAATATAATTATCATATAATTAACATGTAATATTGACATATAATATATAAAACCAGCAACTTAGTCATTTAGGAAATTTTGACAATTGGAAAGAGAATTGATAGAAAGTCAGCTCGATAGCATCCCGAGCGGGATTTTAAAATCGGCTCGATTTAAACCTAATGTTAACTTTAGAAATTCATTGGCAAGGTAAAATCGGGCTAATATACACCCATGTTTATAACGTTGGAAAATCATACCTAGGATATATTACAAAATATCTTTTTCTAAATTCAAAAACTTATATTTAAAAAGAATTTTATAAAAACCGGGCATCGATCCTCACCAAATTCAATACCAATCATCCTTTAATGATACTCTATTCATGTTAAAAAATTTAACTTGATATCTTAAAATTTGTGAAAGTTATAGGATGTGTACAGACATTTCTCAAAAAATTCCAAATTTTATAAAATATAAATTCTTTCACTGATCCTCACTAAATTCAATAGCAACCATCCTTTAATAATACTTTATTCATGTAAAAAAATTTAATCTGATATCTCAAAATTTGCGAAAGTTATAATGTGTACAGATATTTCTTAAAAAATGAACCTTTTCATCGATTCTCACCAAATTCAATACCAACCATTCTTTAATGATACTCTATCCATGTAAAAAAAAATTTAGCCCGATATCTCAAAAATTGCGAAAGTTAGAGATTGTACAATATATTGCGTACACACATATACACACACATACATACATACATACATACATACATACATACATACATACATATAGACATACAGATATTTTTTAAGAATATAATTTTTCGACGTTTTGGAACATTCTAAACACATTGGCATAGAAAACTCAAAAAAAAATTTTGTCACGAAAACAAAGCTTCCTCTACAAGGAAGCAAAAAAAAAAATGTAATGTCTCTCATCAAGTGTATTCACACATTTTGCCAACTATTCACATATATTGTCAGAAATACACATACAAATATTATTCTCATTATATTATAAAACTAATTTTTTTTACCATATACTCATCATGGTATCCTTGATCTGCATCTGGTATTCCCGTCGTTGGATCGCAATCCCTCGCCATAAATCGAAGAGTCGTAGGAATGGTAGCGACGCTCGCATGTATATCCTCCGGATATTTTAATACTGTATAAGTAGTTCCTGGCTCGTTATAAGGTAATCGTGGACACGGTACCACGCATACAACAGAGTAGCTGGAAATAGAGATGATTCGTTATATTTGCCGCAAGAATAATATGCAAAGTAACATATATAGCCACATTGATAATTACCCTTCGGAAGGTTCAACAGCTACCGCTACATCCTCGAGGAGCTGATCAGGAAGAGTGTTGATACAATCAAACTGCAAGATGAGATACTCGGGAAACGTGTGCTTGATACATTTGACATTGTACTCTGTTTCGGATTCGGTTAGTTCGAATACTGACGAAGATTTAAGGAGCGACATATCTCGAATAATTATGGCTAAATGCGGGATCTGTGATAATTTCTCCATAAAGCTTTCCTCTCTAGTCAAACGAGGCTGCTTGATAGTAGTATGCACTTCCACCTGGACCGGTTCTTCTATCGTCTGAGCTGGAGGTATCTGTAATATGTGATTCGATAATCATTAGTAAATAATATAAATATAGATTCTATTTTTTAAATTAATCGTAAACTTTCCGACAGAAGAAAAAAGAAAAGACACGTATCAAATATGAATTGTCAATCTTGTGACATGTCTCTTGTCTTCTTAACACGATCGATATTATAAGAAAATCGGATAATACCTGAGAAATGTCAAACAATTCTTCCATAGGTGTCTGCATATAATTTCGCAAAGCTCTTTCTAGAGTCGGCACGGACAGCGCAGGTGGTTGCACTAACGGCAGTATAGTCGGATCGTTTTGCTGCTGTAAGATCGTACAGTAGTAAGCCGCACGATCGCGAACCTCATCGTCCGAATCCAATTGACAGCGCGACAGCAACACCAACACGTTCGGAAGCAAAGGCGCACAAGCGGCAGCAAAACGCGCTAAAGCAGTAACGGCTGCGGCGCGCACGCTAGCGCTCTCGAGGATAACACGATTATAAATGAAACGGATATATCTCGACGGTTGTTTCGATGTTGGACCTTCCTGACCAAGTAAATGCAAAATACGAACGGCGAGGGAGATGTGTTCACAATCCTCGATAAATTCGCAGAGATGCGCGAGCCCCGCTTCCTTCGCTTCCGCATTCCCTTCCATTACGGCTATAATAGTGTCGGCGATCGCCGCTTTATACTCAAGTCCTCCCTCGTCTCTCAACATGGCAGAGAGAAAATTCATCAAAACTGCATGCTTACGAGGAAATTTTTGACACAGAGCCCTGAAAAAAAGTGCAAAAAAAGAATTAAGAAAAAAAGGCATGCATGTATTGGAAAAACTTTTATTCTGCAACATCAAATCTACCTGATAGCTTGTACAACTACTACTTTAAATTCATCTGAAATTTCCGACACGAATGTAGCAATCTGCTTCATTAAACGGTCCACTGAACTTTCCGCACCAGTTTTTAAAAGAGTAGTGATCGCTAAAGTGGCAATCGATCTGTTTGAATCTGTAATCAAATTTTCCAGATCCAAATTACACGCAGTGACTGCCGCTGGATGAGACATCGCGACTTTGTTCAGAGTTCTAACAGCAGCAAATCGAAGTGCCGGTTTCGGTGAGCCGCAAAATAATTGCAAGACGCTAATTGCAGGTCCGATCTCTCTGGCGCCGCTTCGTCCAAGATTAACCAGAGCGTGCGCCGCCTCGTATACCACCATCTCGGATTTATGACGTAGACACGACTCGATGAAACCTATCAATTCCTCACCTTCGTCTACCTCGTCTAACAATTTATATGCCATTCTAATTAGCATGCATGCCGCATAAGGGCTCTTTGGGCTAGTTTTCATAAGTTTAGCGACCAGTTTGATCACTGCGTGCTTATCCGTCTTACGTGCTTGGTACAGAACACCTAAAGCGTGATATTGAACCATTACGTTATTAGAATTTAATGCCTCTTGTGCCTCGTTTGCCCATCTTCTCGCAACGTCGCCAGACACGCTCGTCAAATGCAGAGACGAAACAAGAGCGGCGCTGGATACAGCTGGTGAACGATCGACTATAGCTTGCTTCATATATCGTTCAATGGCTGCCAACATGCTGCCATCGGTAATGGTACAAAGTGCCCGGATGGCAGCAGCTCTATATAAATCCTCCTTTCCTGTCATATCTTTTGTAAGACTGGAAGTAACTATAATTACATCCTCGGCTAAAGAACTCAATTCTTTGATACCTAGATAAACTAGTCGTCTCAATATGACATCACGTGATTGAAATAATTTGGTCATAGCGAAGAAAGCCTCTGTGGCTTCCATTGTACCCAATTGTTCGCCCTGATTGAGTAGATATAAAATCTTTGTAAGAATGTGGGCGCATTTTCTTGGATTTACCGGTGTATTGTTAAATGTACGTGCTTCTTGAAGAACTGTAGTCTTTTCCAAGTTTTGAAAAGGATTTCCACCACCTAATTTAACAAGAAAAACAGGTGGCAATATAATTTAGCGTTAAATATTGAATCTTGTCTAGTGCAATAATAGAAAAATGTACATTTTCGAGAAAAAAATTCTAGACAATCATTATATAAGATTTATTACGTATTTCAAAACTATATTTATTATTGACACTTGAAAATGTGTGTTTATTAGTAGCTGTCAAAGAGAGAGAGAGAGAGAGAGAGAGAGAGAGAGAGAGAGAGAGAAAGATTAACCTATAACAATCGACGTGCAATTTTTAACTTGCACACGATCAATGCTTGTCCAAATAATAATAACAATGCAGTTACTTAATAATTACCATCTTCTTCCTCCTTCTTGTCTCGTTTAAACGCAATCATTTTATTGCGAGGTCTGATAAAATTTCAAAAAATAGAAAGATGCTACGACACGTCACCTCAACTAACCTCGATTAACCATTAACTGCCATTAACCTCGACGTATTTCTTATGGCCCTCGCACACTGGACGCGATGAGCGATAACCAATGAGAGCTCTGGTTTACCGAAAAAAAATAAAGCTTTCATTGGATATCGCCCATCGTTCATCGCGTCCAGTGTGCGAGGGCCATTAGGCCGATATTACATTTGTCGTACGACAAACTTTTCAAGCGCATTGATTAGCTAATTTCTAGAGACTCCAGAAAGTTTCTATTTTGCAGCCAATCAATATGCTTAAAAAGTTTGTCGTACGACAAATGTCCTTGCCATTGGCTGTCGTTAGTTAGATACTGAAAACTGTCGATAGCAAGTTACCGAATCCCTCTATAGGCCAGTGGCTCTATCGCAGTCGGAAGTCGGAAGTCGGAAGATCGGGGTCAGAACCACAGACTTCTATATAATACTAGACTGCTAACTTTTGCGAATACATGGCCCCGAAAAGTATGTTCACAACACATGCGCACACAGCACATGATTTCTACTTAGATCACGCATGCGTAGATGTTCATTTCTCACACTTGTGACACATACTTTTCGGAGCAATTTTTCGATCAGCATATAAGGGAGTTAGCGGTCTAGTATTATATAGAAGTCTGTGGTCTGTTGAACTCGTAACTCGGAACTCAAAACTCTCATAAATATCATGTTCCGTGATTGTAGCAGTAATCGCAGAAAATCCAATATGGTGTCTCTCGTACAGCGGTTTACATCGGATGTCTGTATTTTGAGATAAAATCATTGTCCGCCGATTGCGTAGATAACAGTAATTATGAAAATTCGATTGAAAGAATCGCGTTGCTGCACGTGAAAACTCTCATGCCACTGTGTCTCGCGCACAATTGACAGCCGTGAAGAGATCGGTGCCTCGAAGACAGTGGCCGAGAACCTCCTGTCTTCCTTGGTGTGCGGAAAATTTTGAGAAATAAAAAGAAAATTCAAAAATGGAAACTGGCAAGGTGGAAGATAACGCGGGAATAAGTGATTCGGAAACGGCGGCGATCAAAATCAAAGAAAAGAAACGAAGCTCGATTGCAGACATCGCGACCCTAGATATAAAATCACGTCTTAGTTTGGACAAGACAGAAGAGGCTTTCAACGAGCCTCATGTTAACGGGGTAGCTCAAGTGAACGGTGTCTGCGATTCTCCTCAAAGAACTGCCGATGTCACCGTCACCGGTCTTTCTCCGCAATCCGAAACAATGGAAGCTAGTCATTTAAACCAACATGGTATTATATGGTGCTGCTTTCTTACTTACTGTGCATAGAAATGTAGAGAGAAATGCAATAGATAAACTTAATTTATACGCATGATAATATAAAGTAAAGAGACTATATGGAAATAATATACATGCAAGTGTTTTATCGTTTATTCATATTACTATGTCTATTACTGCAAAAGATGTATAACACACGCTAATCTCTCTTTGTATAGTATTTGGGATATATATTTTCTTATTGATGCCAAGCTAAACGCTGACTTGGAACAGACTATTCCATCTCAAAGAGTTATTTTTTATTAATCTTTATAAATTATAAACTATATATGTCAAGTTTAAGATATATATTATTTGTAAAAAAAAACTATATATATATATATATAATTATAATAATCGTATACTTCTTGTATCTTTATACAGAACGCTGAGAATTAACTAAAACTTGTATTCTTTGTCATGTTACAGAACAACCAGAAACATTAGCCACGGAAAGTACAGACAACGATATCCAATATGTTAGCTATATGAGCGAACTACAAATGCCTGATATTATGAAATTAATACAAAAGGACCTAAGTGAACCGTATTCTATTTACACATATAGATATTTTATTCATAACTGGCCGAAATTGTGCTTCCTGGTATGTGCGCTCTAGAAGATCTTTAACCTATTGTCATATTTGAACGATACTTGGTATATGTAATATTATGCAAGTGTTACAATGTTAGTAAGAACTTTGTGAGTTTTATTCGTATAATTTGTGTCAGGACTTTCAAAACATGTCTTAATATGGCTTTGAATAATGTGAAAGAATAAAAAAGAATTTAGTCACAGCTTTGGTTCGATTCTTTTGACTTTCAGATGTAGAACTTATAGAAAACTCTTACTTTTTGTTCATCAAGGCGATGCATGGTGACGAGTGTGTCGGTGCCATCGTCTGCAAACTGGACATCCATAGGAAGGTGATAAAGCGCGGCTATATTGCGATGCTAGCTGTTGATGTAAAGTTTCGAAAACGGAAGATCGGATCGAATCTCGTGAGACGAGCTATTCAGGCGATGGTGAAGGACGATGCGGACGAAGTAGTTCTAGAGACGGAAATCACTAACAGGCCAGCGCTACGTCTATATGAGAATCTTGGATTTGTGCGTGATAAACGATTATTTCGATATTACTTGAATGGTGTGGATGCATTGCGATTAAAATTATGGCTCAGGTGAAATTCATCCACATGCTTATGTCAATAGGTTTTTAAATAATTACAATGTTGAAGAGATATAACATCTATGCTCTAATATATCAAGCAAACGTGTGACATTAATGTCAAAGAGATTATATGTTTCTGTACACATAAATATATTTTCAGTTAAGATACTGTGCTGTTAATTATTTCAATGTTTTGAGGAATTCAATTTATGGTTTCTTTAGTTGTTAACGATATTTAAAACATTGTGTATATAAAAAGATTCATGTTGCGACAAACTAATCCCTATTATATTATTTTGGAAACAATTTTTAATCATGAATTTATTTTTCATATTGAGATAAATCTTCTCTAACAATCTAATAGCTTACTGATTATGTCTATATATATATATATATATATATATATATATATATCATTTAATAGTGCCTAACTGTTGCCTGACTGTTAGTTCTTTTGTTATAAATCTGTTGCAATTTCTTTGATATTAATGTCAGTGTGTGATTGAGATAAATTTTAATTGCAGCTTGAAAATATAAAAGTAAAGAGTGATAGCAAGAGGCAGAATCGAGAATGAAAAATGTACTGAAAATAATTAATGTATTTTGCAGCGACTCACATTGATCAAATGTACATCTTGAAACATGTTTTTATAACTGATTTGAAAAAAATTGTTGCAGTTGTAAGTTACTAGCATGAAAATTTTATACAAGATTATATATATAATACACAGAACATCTTTCACATTATTAGATAAATATAACTACAGAAAAAAATAGATTAAATCGAAGAAAAAGTTTATAAACATTGATAGTATTAATTTTGCTATTTTTTAATCTAATATAATTAATGATAGGAATAAGACTCCTATTTTTACAAACAACATTATAAATCTTATAATGTGCATAATAATCTTACTAGAAGAAAATTAACTGAGAGAGAGACAGAGACAGAGAGATATAATTCACATTGAATACTATATATATATATATATATTTATTAATTCATTTCATTATCAACATGTAATCAAAATAAAATGCATTAATAATATTGCATAAAAATTATGTTATATCATGCACATAGACAATTGTTGTATAACGTTGCATCAAGTGTACGATTTCGTCAGTGTGAGTAGCAGTTTGATAGAAATAAAAATAAAAAAAGAAAAGACAAACTCCGCGGATGAGCAACAGTGAAAGATAAAATATTTCCGTTTGAAATTGTAAAGGAAAAAACGAATGAAAAAAAAGAAAAAGAAGAAGAAATTATCGTTTCAATTAAAATATTATGTGAGAAATAACGCTTCATTTACGCGGATGAGAGTGGTACGCATTACTGTCAATCCATTATATCTATCTTTGTATAAAATAAATGCGAAGCACAGATCATAATGTAACTATTAAAAATGTAAAAAATGTTAATAAAAATACATAAATGTTTTTACACTTGTCCCGTTCATGTGTTACATTTATTTACTTGTAAATAAATTATTCATGTATTTTCAAATAATTTTTATATTCTAATTATTGGGTTGAACGGAAAGTTTGTGCCATTTTGTCGATTTTCATCTGTTTGCAAAAAACGGAATAAACTTACCGATCGAGCTAATACATACTTATGTAGTATGTGTGTAAATATATATTATTATAGTGTTTGGCTGTATTTCGAAAGCACGCTTATACGCTGAATAGAGTCCTATATAGGCTACGGTCGGGAAAACGTTACAAATGCTTCGAAGCGTTTGATTGACTAATCAGGACAAAAAGAGTGAATATTTCTTTATTCTGATTGGTTAATGCAATATTTCGAAGCATCTCTAGCGTCTTCTCGACCGCAGCCATAATCAGAGAAGCGCAATGGCGTTCCGCTTGCTGATTGGCTGACCGCCACGGGCCTGTTCCACTTAACGACCGCAACGCTCACGTATCATTTCATCTTTGTCGTTCACCGAAAGTTAAACAAAGACAGATAATGCTCGCGAGCGTTGCGGTCGTTAAGTAAATGCGTCCTATGTTGGCGGTTAATTCGCACGTAATGAATCCTACGTGCAACCGGCGTACCGTAAGTGAGAAAAAAGTATATTTGTAATGTTATTTTCTAAAAAAAAAAAAATATATTTTAATATCTCTGAGACATTTTTAAGACATTTTAGATTACATATGGACAGCTGCGAGACCAACATGGCGATCATGGAAAGCATGGAGGGGCTAACGATGTCGCTTCTCTGATTATATAGGACTGTACTCTAGTTGTGTCTCTTGAACACGGTCATTGATTGGCTAGCCCGTCGTATCTTGTCCACGCATAACGTGTTGAAGCAGCCAAATGCTTTGTCTATGGCTGCGTTCTGATAGTCACTGCCAGTACTGAAAATCTATAGTGTACGTGACGTAAATTATAGATTTTCAATACTAGGAGTGAATATCGGAACGCAGCCTATGTATTATGCGGCGTCTACAATAGAGATTTTAAGCCCTAAGTCTTAAGAAATTGACCAATCACAGTCAAGTATGAAAAGAATACTCGACTGTGATTGGTCAATTTCTTAAGGTTTAGAACTTAAAATCTCTATTGTAGACGCCGCATTACATATGGTCGGTTGGCGTTATCCGGTAATCCAGAATCCAGTCTCGACTCTCCGCAGCCACAGTCGTTCATTGAAGTTTCTCGAAATTAACCGGAGTCCGTTTACGGTAAGTGGAGTGCTTGTTTTCGTAATCCAAGTTGCATCGTCAATAAAAAAAAGCAATCCCGTTGCAAAATGTGTGAAATAACATTTCGTGTTTTTTCGAATTTTGGAAATTCTATAAGTTTTCGTTTTATATCGGATATATATTTCCGAAGCTAATGTAATTTTACGATACACGAGCGTCCCTTTCTCGGCACCGGATGGTTGGCCGTCAAGAAAATGTTTCGATAAATATAATGTGAACAATATATTTCTTTTTTATATGCATTGTTTTATCGCCGTTTTTTATCATTCGATAGCTTTCGAGGTTTTGAAATTATACGCTTTCACGCGCGGTAGTCAATGAATAGCATTTTCGCGGTTAATAGCATGGCATCAAAGCGACGGCCATTACGCGAACGCTTTTTTTTTCGGCGCAGAATTCTTATTTCAGAGAATATAATGATAATAAAATAATATTTTTATAGATAATTCGTTCGTGTTAATCACGGAAAACGAACACGATACATATAAAACGTAATATTAATTTTATCGAGATTTAACATCTATCATCTTTAAGAAAGCGAAAAAGGAAATTAGCATTTATTTCTGTATATGCATAATTTCCACACAATTCATTAATTTTACAAAGATAGAGGGAGAGGGAGCGCACATTATTCTTTTTCTTTATATTTCTTATATATTTCTTTAAAATAAGCATATATATATATATATTAAAGAGCATGTAGCTACAGTTATATATTTATACATTTCTTTCTTGATTGTGTATATGGAAACACATTTTGTATATATATATATATATATACACCATAATCTTTTATAATATTTTACAAAATGCATAAAAAATATATATAAAAAGATTGAAACAAGAATAGACTTCATCTTTATTGGTTTTTTTTACCAAAAAGATAAAAATATTTGATTTCTTGATTTATATATGAGATAATTTCTCAATATGCACTATTATATTTAATTTTGAAAATTTCAATCTTGATTTCAGTAATCTTACAAATAAATTCGGGACGATATAATGGCGGATAATGACGATCTCTTGGATTATGAGGATGAAGAACAGACTGAGCAAGTAGTCGATGGAAGTGGAGATGTTCCTGCAAAGAACAAAGAAGTAAAGGGCACATATGTTTCTATCCACAGCAGTGGATTTAGAGATTTTCTTCTTAAACCAGAGATTTTACGTGCTATTGTCGATTGTGGTTTTGAACATCCATCCGAAGGTGAATACATTTAACATTTATATAGTTTGTAATAGTTTTCGCTTTACTTTAATTTATTTAAAAAAATACATGATGAATATCTGTAATACTAGATAGGGACAACTGAAGTTTTATGATCGATTAAGTATTTCTGATACTATGTCTAATATCTATAGCCATATCTTTTTTTAATGCATGTGAACAAAATATGAATGTTTATTGTTTACAGTACAACATGAATGTATTCCTCAAGCAGTACTTGGCATGGATATACTGTGTCAAGCAAAATCTGGCATGGGAAAAACTGCTGTGTTTGTATTAGCTACTCTTCAACAGCTAGAATTAACGGAAAATCAAGTCTATGTCTTAGTGATGTGTCACACTCGAGAACTAGCTTTCCAAATCAGTAAAGAATATGAGAGGTTTAGTAAATACATGCCACATGTAAAAGTAAGTTTTATTAAGTTTTAATTATATATAAGCTATATATAAATCAATAGAATAATAAATGTTGTGCATCTTTAAATTTTTTTTTTTTTTTTTTAATCATTTTAAATTAATACATGTAAATTCTCTTTGATAAAGATCCATTAATGTCATTATTGAATATTTTATGTCATTATTTATAAAAAAATATGATAAATATATTCCCTTCTAATCTTTATAATTTATAATTTAAATTTTTTCTTTACTATAGGTTGGTGTATTTTTCGGTGGCTTACCTATTCAGAAAGATGAGGAAGTCTTGAAAACTGTATGTCCTCATATTGTTGTTGGCACTCCTGGTCGTATCCTCGCTCTTGTACGGAATAAGAAATTGAATCTGAAACATCTGAAACATTTTATACTTGATGAATGTGACAAAATGCTTGAGTTGTTAGGTGCGTCATAAATACAACTTAAACTCTATTATATTTTATATCATTGGATAGAATCATAACATGATGTACAAAACAATCTTAGTTTATGCTATGATGACTATGCTTTACCACTACCCAATTACTGAGTATTCCTTTAAAATTTACTTTTTTAGTATGTAATTTTGAATAAAATACAAATAATCATTTATATTGCTATTATGTTACAGATATGCGCAGAGATGTACAGGAAATATTTAGAAGCACGCCACATAGTAAACAAGTCATGATGTTCAGCGCCACATTATCCAAGGAAATACGTCCTGTCTGCAAAAAGTTCATGCAAGATGTAATTACACAATCTTCCTCTTCACTTCGATCTCCAATTGCTTCTACTTCGTTGGTCCCGTATTTGTATCCAGGACAAATCTCAGCCCACACTATAAATATCATTGATGGCGTATCCGCGGGTTAGACGACTTAGACGCCACTTTGAAGAAAAACATAATTTGGGAATGAATCCCGTTCAGTATCTTTCGTAAACGGCGCACAATCATATGCTCGACACTCGTGCCCAACATAATGTCTCCTTCCAAGTCTAAACTTCGTATTGGATGTGTGTGTGTCAGCATCTGTGTACACACACACACACATATATATATATATATATATTTATATATTTATATATATGTATATATATATATATATATATGGAAGGCAAGAATATTTGTTTTTCAATTGATTCTTTGACCATTTAAAATGGCATATACGAAAGATTCGATTTAGGGTTTTGATTGATGATAAAGATCTTCACTTTGCTAATTGCTACGTATTCAAAAATCAATACAGTATATAAAGATACAAATGTCTTTTAGGGAATAATGGGGAAAAAGATAGAGGCTATATAAAATATTTCTACATTTATATTGATTATGATCATTATGACTATTAATAGGATAGAATTGGGATTTATATAATTGATTTGCAATTGTGTGGGTGGGGGGAGGGAGGGCCAAGAAGACTTCAAGACAACCTCAAGACAGAAGAGTACAAGAAAGAAGATACAAGAGGATACCCCGGGGAATAAGTAGGATTATAGTTAGGAGAAAAAAACTTAAAATGAGAGCGTAGCATATATAATTAACTTATTCGCACGTTCATCGTCGCAAAGCATTATATTAAGATTTTCTTATTTTGTATGCAAAGATTTCTATTGCTCCTTATGGTCTTTTAGTAGAAGTAAGGATGGACGAAAAGACGAACTATGTGTAAATCGAGCTTGCAATTCCTGCTATAAAAAAACGATAAAGTCACGTGAAAGCCAAACGCAAATCGTGAATTATGATTGCATTTTTATTTTGCATGAGTGAAATGAAGTCGGGTCGCGACTTTTTACGGATATCGAAAGCACAAAATTTAAGTGAAAAACCGAGAATATATGCCAAGCAAATAATGCGAATCGATTCTGGACATCTTCTCAATGTGCCAGAAATTTGGGAGAAGAGATTTGGCATCGAGTGGCCAGCGGATGTGATTGAACGTTCTCTCACGAGTGCGTCTTCTTAAGTTCAATTGGGGTGAACTGCTGAGTTTTCGTTGTTGACACTACCCAGAGGTGGAAACTCGCTGGACCGTATGTAATCTGTATCCTAATCCCGATCGACGAGATTATTCCGCATATACTCCGCAAATGAAACACGAGAGTCTATACTGAGAGACTTTGGATATAAAGGATATGTATGTATGTGTGCGTGCATGTGTGTGTGTGTGTGCGTGTGCGTGCGTGCGTGCGTATATGTGTATGATGCGTGGGAGAGGGGGGGGGGGGGAGTAACTTAACTAATCTAATCGTCTCCAAAAGAAAAAGAGGATACTCGGGTATTATATTTAAAAAAATAATTTTGGCTTTTAAAAATAATTTTTATCTTTTTTGTATTAAAGATTTATATCTTTTAAAAATATGAATTTTTTTATGAACATCTGTGAGAAGCAGTATAGCCATATCAGGGGGTAGTATACTTTGAATTTATGTTTATTTTTATTGATTTTTAATTGATGTTTCATCCTACACCATATATTTAATTACACGATTTGCAGACTGCAAAGTGGCTACTTCAGAGAACCACAAAATCTCACAGTCTGAATTATGTAGGCATTACAATTGATTTAATAGATTTTTTATTAATCTTACGGAAAAATAACGTTCTTTGTGCAGCCCATGGAAGTCTATGTCGATGATGAGGCAAAACTCACTTTAAACGGTCTGCAACAACATTACGTTAAATTGAAGGAGAACGAGAAGAACAAGAAGTTGTTTGAACTACTTGATGTTCTTGAATTTAATCAGGTTTGTTTTGCAAACGGATAATTTTACAGCACATTTTGTTGGAAAGAATCTTTACATGATGATGCAAGAATTTTCTTATTCTTTCATGATGACTCTGTTCTACCATTACCCACCAAATCTGATCAAGATTCTTTTAAGTATTTAAATTACAATTGTCTTAAATTAATTATGTTTATTATATGATAACATATAGAGTATACAGATATCTTAAGGTATATATAACATGACGCGTTTTATGTATTAATGATTGGGCTCTGTATAGGTTGTCATATTTGTCAAGTCTGTCCAAAGATGCATGGCTTTAGCGCAACTCTTGACAGAACAGAATTTCCCTGCGATTGGAATCCATAGGGGTATGACGCAAGAAGAGCGATTATCTAGATATCAACAGTTTAAAGATTTTCAAAAGGTAAATTGTTCATCCATCAAATTTCATAAAACTCGATTCAGGATAGCTATAGATATAAATCAGATAGATATAAATCAAACAAAAGGTTTTGATAGAAAAATAAGGAGTAACATCATTTTCAGCGTATTTTGGTAGCAACAAACTTATTTGGACGAGGTATGGATATAGAACGTGTGAACATTGTATTCAACTATGACATGCCGGAAGATTCCGACACATATTTACATAGAGTGGCGCGCGCTGGTCGTTTTGGCACAAAGGTAATGATTAACTCTTTATAGTCCTCACAAGATAAAATTTGATATTGTTACCTTTTATATATGCAAAATAGTCTTTCACATAATTCTTTAAATATTTAAAAAAATACATATATACATCTATACATACATGCCCAACTGTGAACTATATTTTTAAAATTTTCATAAAATTGTCAAGTAATATAATTTGTTATACTTTGTACTATGTTGATAAAATTAAAATGAGACCCCAAAGTATTTAATACTAGCTACACATTTATGGGAATTAATTTAAATTGCAAGAAAGATTCTAAATCTCAAAGAGATTTTCACACTATACACATTTTTTTTCTTTATTTAATAGATAAAATGTGTAGAAAAAGAATATTTACTAATTTGCAAACATTTTCTTCAGGGTCTTGCCATTACACTAGTGAGCGATGAAAGTGATGCCAAGATATTAAATGATGTTCAAGAAAGGTTTGATGTAAATATAACAGAATTACCGGACGAAATCGATCTTGCTTCATACAGTAAGTATTTCTTTTTTTAACTACCATATTATGTCTGATAATGTTATGCTATATTAATCGTTATTTTTATTATAGTTGAAGGGCGATGAATTGAACTGCACTATGCCAATATAAAAACTGCAATAAGGTCCTTTAAAGCACATTATTTGAATATATTTATGATTGAATATAAAATAAGACTAAACATAAAAAACACTGTATTTAAGTAAAATATTTTTTTTCTTGAAGCAGCTTTTTTTACTCCACTTATTTGCAATATAAAAATAGACACAGAAAATGATTAGAAATATATGAAAGAATAACATAATGTTCCACTTATTGCAAAAAATTATGCTTTGTACAAGTGTATCGATTACTTTTAATATTTGACATGATCGATTCACATAATCATAAAACTACTTTGAAAACCAACATAATAAACTATTATTGATAAAAATGTACATTACACGTATATATCTTATTCCGTGATTAAAAAATAAATATTATGTCTAGTGGATTTAATTGAACGAGTGCAGTCCTTACATTTCGTAATCCTGTAAAAGTATTAAATTACCAAAATAAAAACTTTGTAATCAAAAATATTAACAATTCTTATATGTGATAAATTTTTAAATTAAAGATAAGAGAGAATTAAGAAAACTTTTTTTATGTTTGATAATATATAATAAAGATAAGTATATCCATCATTAATGTATAAACGTATTTCATCATTGGAGAAATGTAATTATTACCCTACAATTGTATTGTTTTCAATTTAATTTTTACAACAAAATTGTTATCAATACTTTAATTATCTATTACATTACTGCAATTTGCAGAAAGAAATTTAGCATAAACATGAAAACTTTTAATTTTTTAGATACATTGTGTGTGAATATGAGAAAGATATAAAAGACAAAGAGTGTATATACATGGAAAAAGCTTGTTTATTGAAAAGATCTGACATTCATCACAATCCTGAGATCTTCGTTATATACTATAAGATCTTTTATATATATATATAATAATATTGGTGCAATTTTGCGCGCATGCGCGACGATAAAATGGTGACGTAATATAAAATAGATATGGAAAGTAGATATAAAAAAAACTGTTACGTGTTTGTTATATATATTTGAACTTATTTATTATCTCAACAAAATTTGTTTTTACAAAAACCACGTGTTAAACTTTAAAAAACCGCATTTTTTTTCTCTCTCGTTTTGTCTACAGTCTATGGTTAATTTCGCTTTCGCTATGATGCAGTTCAATACTCTGATACTTTTTGCAGCTGCACGAATCGATCTGAATAATCTTTAGAAGAATTAAGATTTATGATTTCTTGCTTTGTGGAATTTGAGACAAGACGGACATTTTTTTCTTGAGTGCTATTTCGAAAAGGGACCAATCAGAAGGCAGATTGATATACTAGTTACTAGCTATATCAAACGAGAACTGTGTCCTGTCTCTCTCATCACACCCCTGTCAATTATAAACAAAGAGATATTGTACATATTTTAACTTTGTAGTCTACATAATTTTTCGCTATGTATAATCGCGATTAAACAGATATATTGTGAAACTGCGATATTTCCTCAGATTTACAATTTGTTAGAGGAACACACACAGTCGTAATCTCGGCATAAAAATTATTTAACCTTAGAAACATGGTAAGCAGATGATATCGCTTGAATATTTTTATGATTTTTATAAAAAGGAAAAGATACATATATATATAAAATATTCGTATTTTGTTTTTTTTTGCTGGTTATTTTTTACGTTTAATTAATTTGGATTATACGTGCTTGCATTTGTAAATAAATTATAAATTATGACATTAATATTTGGGGGTAACGTTGTTAGATTTCTAATTCATATAATATATTAAAAATTAATCTTTAATATGAATTGTTTATATCTAAACACGTCATATTTTTATATATTTTTTTTCTATTATATAGGATGACGATGACCATTATCAAAGTGGTTACGATGATCATTATCAAAGTGGTTCTTTTCCCAAAGATTTTGGATATGCGCCGTTCGATGGAGAAACTGAAGGATCTATGGATCCATTAGCGGGAGAACAAAAACCTAGAATACTTCTAATGGGTCTCAGACGGTAAGCTTACATTTCTTGTGATACAAATTAGTGTTTCAATAAATTTATCAAATAATTTATCTCTTGATTTTTTCTTTTTTTCTTTCTTTAGTAGTGGCAAGTCGTCGATACAAAAAGTGGTTTTCCACAAAATGTCACCAAACGAGACATTATTCTTAGAAAGTACAAATAAAATAATTAAAGACGATATAAGTAACTCGAGCTTTGTACAATTTCAAATATGGGACTTTCCTGGACAAATCGATTTCTTTGACCCTACTTTTGATAGTGATATGATATTTGGTGGTTGCGGAGCATTGGTGTTTGTAATAGACGCACAAGATGATTATATGGAGGCACTTAATAAGCTTCATATAACAGTTACAAAGGCATACAAGGTTAATCAAGCGATCAAGTTTGAAGTTTTTATCCATAAAGTTGATGGATTATCAGATGACTGTAAGATGGAAACACAGAGAGATATACACACAAGAGCCAATGACGATTTAGCGGATGCTGGTAAATAAAAAATTTTGTTATATAGAGATTTTAAAGAAACCATTAAGTAAAATTTTATAGAAATAAACATTATTCATATATATTATCTTTTAGGATGTGATCAGATACATCTAAGTTTTCATTTAACTTCAATATATGATCATAGTATATTTGAAGCATTCAGCAAAGTTGTTCAAAAATTAATACCACAGCTGCCTACTTTAGAAAATTTACTCAATATACTCATATCGGCAAGTAAATTTTATTTTATTATTTGTCTTTTTAAAGAATACAGAATATTCTATAATCAAATTTGTTTTTAAAATGTAATTACAGAATTCTGCAATTGAGAAGGCGTTTCTATTTGATGTGGTCTCAAAAATTTATATTGCAACTGACAGTTCACCTGTTGATATGCAAAGTTATGAACTATGTTGTGATATGATTGATGTTGTTATTGACGTTTCCTGCATATATGGGTGAATACAATTGTATTTTAATTTCACATATATACATATATTTGTATCTGTTGAGCGTTTTCTAATTGTTTTTTTCTTTATATTTATGTTTGTGTCTTAGATTAAGAGAGGATTTAGAAGCTGCCGCATTTGACAACCAAAGTTCCAGTTTAATCAAATTAAATAATGGCACAATCTTGTACTTGCGTGAAGTAAATAAATTTTTAGCTTTGGTCTGCATTTTACGAGAGGATAATTTTGATAGACAAGGTGAAAATAATTATTATCGCAAATAATTGTAATACTTATGTATAAGAAAATGAATTTTTATTATATGACGATATATTAATGATTTGTGTCATTATTTTTGTTTTTTTAATTTGCAGGTGTGATTGACTATAATTTCCTTTGTTTTCGCAAGGCGATACAACAGGTATTCGAATTACGGAACAAGGCGTTAGCCGCGACAAACGCAAACAATCATTCCTCCTCTCCCGTTAGTGTGAATGAAACATCAAACGTTTCCACAGTGTCGCAAACTGGAACTATTGGACAAAATGGTACTGTCGTAATTGCACAGAGTTAATTTTCGTATGCAGTATGTACAGAACAAGTTACGCAAAAATGTATTATAATAGATGTTAATATAAATTTTATTATTGCTTATTTGTAAATCTCCCTTTTGCAAATATGTCCCATAAACATTATACAAAATTCTTTTTTTTCTCTCTCTAATATTATGCTTTTTATAATATATTATTAAACGTAAAATATATCTTTTATACCGAAAATAACTTATATAGCCTTATAAGTTATTATAATCGTGTTATTTTTAACTAATTCTAACTTACCGATTATAGCGAAATTTTTATAACCAATATTTGTTAAGTAGAAAATTTGAATGCATACATGTGTTATTAGTTCTTGATTTTCTTGTACATTTCAATGGAATATAATGTATGATAATATATGTTTTAAAAGATCTGTATGTCTTTACTCTTTTGACATTTTTTTCTAATCTTATGCTTCATTTCCCGAATACACACACACACACACACGTATGTGTGTGTCGTAAGATCTGTATGTCTTTACTCTTTTGATATTTTTTCTAATCTTATGCTTTATTTGCCGAATACACACACGCGCGCGCGCGCGTGTGTGTGTGTGTATGCATTAGAATTATATAGTTTATAATTTCTAAATCTCTCTAAATATTATAGTCATATAAATTTTTTATTAGAACATTATGAAAACCAATAAACAAGTAAAGTGTTTTGTTTGTATACACATGTGGCATAAAATTATTAAATACATTTTTATTTTTATCTACATCTATTTTTAGTCTTCTTTCTTGTAATGTTACAAATTGGCAACGATATTTTTTAATTTTTCATGTAAAGCATAGGATGAGTTTAGAATAACGAATTGTTCCTCATATTGGTACCAGCGCAAATAGGAAAAGGTTTGTTCATATTCATTCAAAGACATTTCAATAGGTAACAATGATTCTGAACTACAATTTCAAAAACATATCAGGATCGTATGCTTTGATTTTTAAGATATAGAATATTTATCAATCACGTTTATTTTTTACCTCATTTGCGAAGTCTTTCCATGAATTAATTTTGGAATGGGCAGGGGGATACCTGACGGTGGTAAACTCTGGTGTGCAATTTCCATCAATAAGGTTCGATTAAGGTCAGTGAGAAGTTTAGTGAATCTATCACTATTTTCAAACGATTCATTATCGATATAGACTGCAGATGTTGCCATTAACTTGTCTGGAAAGGATTAGGTGAGGAAACAGGATATTTTTTTATGAAAGTTGAAACACGTTGAATATCGATAACTATCCACATACATTCAGTCTAATGTGCCATATACAATTTATGCGATTTTTATTTACAAAAATAAATCGACATTTACTCTCAGATACAAAAAGAATTTTATCTTAAATATATATACATGTTATATTATATAAATATCATAAAAATCCTTGTGCACAACAAATTTATATTTAAAGTAATTAGCACAATTATTTAAAAAAATTATAAATATAATATTATTTATATGCGAGATAATATGCGTAAAATATAGTAATGTAAGGGAACAACAATTTGGCTGTATACTACATGTATAATCGTATTAAGTAATATAAAACAATAATTGATATATGTGAAATGTTTGATGTCATTGTTAATCTTAAACTCGGAAAATCGGGAGATCACATCGATAATGTTGATTAAATTGGTACGAAAATGGATATTTTATTAATACAAGATTAAACACACGGCATACTGCAATTAAAAGCTGAACTTAAGCCAGTCACTGCAAATAAAGCAGGTAGAAAACATTAAATAAGTTAAAAGTGATGTTAATTATCATGCAATAAAAATTCGTTCTTTAACATTCTTAATCAATATGCTGTCAGAATATTATTGTTTCAAGTCTATGGTAAATATATTCGAGATTTGATATATACAAATACATATAAATCATTATATATAATATCATTAATATATCTAAATCATTAGCAAAAGGATAAGCAAATATCAAACATTTCTTATCGCCAACTTTAATAATCGATCTTTCTCACGACTTGTTTCGAAAATATTTAATCAATTAATTGAATTGCGGACAATTATGCTGAAATACGTCAAGTATCGCTAATAAATTATGAAACTTACAATAATCTGCATCCTTATGTTGTACCGCATTGTGCAAAGCTAAGGCAAGATACGTATGGTACTTTATATAACTCTGTTCCATTACATCCAATTCTGCAGTAGCTAACAATAATTTTTTGCGTGACCATCTATCTCGTATATGAATACACATTTCAATCATCTAAAATAAAATAATTTAATAATAATTAAAATAATAATAAAATAATTCAAAATAAATACATGGTAAGATAATTTGATATTCTGTTGTGTGTATTATTTATAATTGTATAATATATACATACATTATTTATAGTTGTCATTAAATCTTCAAACTCCTCTGTTAACAAGCAATGCTCGTGAACTTTGCTCAAGTATTCATTGTGCACTGCAAAATAGTTGCTTATGTTTGCCAAAATATTTGTTAAACTATTTCATTCAACGTATTTCTTGGGCAAATTTTGATATTTTATAATAAAGTATATACACAAATTGAAGAAAGATTCTTTTTTATCAATTTTGATTGTGATAATCGTATTATATATATTACCTAATATAATGGTATCAAGGCTATCTGTTTGAGCGAGAACCTTCTCCAATATAAGACCTAGACTCTGTAATACTTGGCCAGATAAATATGTATGTATAGATCCTATTGCGTGTAGCAACCAAAATTTTAAGCTCTCAAGTCGTCTTATATGAAATTGTTCCAATATATTCCTTATACATGGCGACCTAGAATCCTCTAAATCTGAAAAAAGCAATAAAACGATGCAAAAGTACTGTATTTTGTTATACAAGTCAGATTTGTTATTTACCGCAAAATCTCAAATTATTTAACGCCCATAGAGCCCATTTCAATTTCAATTGAAATCTAAATATTTCATTATACTTCTCCAAGATTTTCTTGGTCAACACTATACTTATGGGCCACTCTACTGTATAATGTAGTATTATACCATTTACAGCTTGTAATACTTGATGAGTATTAATATTGCTTTGAACTGTGATAGACCACCGTGAGCTTGTATCTGGCCAATATTGAGAAAATACTTCTTCCAGAATACATGACAAAAAATACGAATTAGCCCACATTTGATTATTTTCAATCTATAAAATAAATAATTGTGTCATATAACAAATGGGTATTTATTACTATTACAATATCTTTACTTTCTTTATTCACTTTACCTCGTGAAATAAGATTTGATAGAATTTATTCATAACATGTCCAGCTTCCATCATATAAACGAATCTCAGTAATTTCAAATGCGTTTGTAGCTTATATTCCTCAACCATGATATTTCTTACTAATTTGCTAGCACTATTGTAGCGCAAGATTAAAATCTCAGACAATGTATTCTCCAAAATGTTTTGCAGTGGTAAAATATATTTCAGTTTTCGTAACCTGTATGAGAAAACACATGTTACATAATGTTGAAAACATATAAATTATCCCAATATATATATTCACGAATAACTTATTATGCATATAAATACTTTTTATATAAATCATATATTTGATCTTGCTTCGCTTTAAGCACGCGGGTGTTATGCGTACAAGCATCAACTATATCGTTTCTATATAATTCGCATGGCATATAGTCTTCCATAGCTTTCATGAGAAATGGATTATGCAAAGTTGATAATTGTTCTATTATGTTTCTTTCGATGTCGGCATCATATTCTTGCAATGATATTTTATCGATTTGTAATACACTTGTATCCGTCTCCTCAATTGCTGGATTGTATTTAGAAATTTCTAATAATAATCTATTTTGCAGTTCAACGTTTAATGAGATCCTCATGTCTACAATAAATTGCAATGAGATATAAGTTTGCAATATATAAAAGAGCGATATAAAGTAAAAATATCTATCATAGAGACCATTATTTTCATTATCCAGCTTCCATATATCAGTAATTCGATCTAAAGAGACAAGTAATTCAATACTGTGACCCATATGTTGCACCTTTTGGAATAAAAATTGCATAATTGGATCTGTCCAACAAATATTATCAGATAATCGAACTGTAAATTTTTCATTTTGTTCAGCATTTTCCATTAATATATTTTCTGGAATTCTAACAATATATAACAATATATTAGTTGTCATAATACAAATATAAATGTATATATGTGATAAATCATTGAAACTTTAATTTTAATTTTAGCCTCTCAATTTACCTCACAATTATAAATTCATCTCTCCAGTCTTCTAATCGTCCCTCGCTTAACCATGTATCAATTATGTTAAGATAAACAGTAAGACTACATAGATATAAATTTGTACAAATATCTGTTCTTTCACGACTATGAGAATTTTGCATTTCATAATACAAAGACGATAATAGTCGAGATGCACATTTCCAATTAGGACTAATTTTCCAATCAGTTATAACTCTATGATGTATATCATGGAGTATCCTTATAGAGTTTAAATATTTTCTCAGACTAGCCGATAAAGATAAAAACGTATTGCAATTTTCTAGAATATAAATGAATGTTTAACACCAAGTTTACAAATAATAAACAATGAATGAATTAATCATATAAACTTACCTTGCTTCAAAACATCTTTTTCTATATCAATTACTTTACTCTTAAATTTATGCAAGTGTCGTCTAAGTGCAGCATTATATGCTTCATAGGTTAAAGGAGGATTCCAAAGTTCTGATTTTTGATTGTAAGTTGGTTGCAAATCAGCTCCAAATCTTTCAATATCATGTATCATTGAAAAACATTCACAGAATGGTAATAGAATACTTTTAAAAGCAGTCTGGAAGTAACATTTTTAAGTAATATAGTAAGCTATTTGTATATATGTGATATTTTTGTTTAAAAGATAGTACAAGAAGAATGACAAAATATCCAAGAAATATACTTACAGTTGTCAAACTTGGTAATGATACATCAAAACGTATTGAAAATTTTGATCTACTTTCCTGTTGAAATACTACCATCGATGTTTGAACATAAAACATCCATAACAATTCTCTGCATACTTGATATTCACTGAGAGTAGCTACTTTGTATAAGGCTGAGAAGTTTGTTTCATGCCTATAAAACATGTATCAATATATGTATACGTGTATGAATATATACATACATATTTACAAAACTTTTTTTTTTTTTTTTTAATTCGAGATTAAGAGAGATATTTACCAAATATCACATATATTAGCATCGCAAAATCGTTTGATAACAGGATATTTTTGACATTGTAAATTGTTCCACCAATCGGTTTGAACATTTGACAAAAGCCACTTTCTAGATTCAAGATTTTGCGCCAATACTAAAGAAAATTTATCCGTTGCATCGGGAATTTCAGAAGACTGTGCAATATCTAATTGTACATTCGATATTTGTGTAGGCAAAGAAATATCATTTTCATCAATTCCTTCTTCTTCTGTTAAATCAGACCATTCCTGTATAAATGCACAAATTATAAAAGTGTTAATAATAATTTTAAAATATGTTCTTTGTGTAAAAATACTTACACTCTCGCTATCACTGCTTTTATAATCGCAAAAGAAATTCTCTTGGCCTTCCTTTAAATACTGTGCCCAATCTATTTCTTCTGTAATGCTATCTTCCTTTCCAGGAACTACATTAAAATTGTACTCACCGCGCGTAAGTTTTAAGCTATCTAAGTTAGACTTGTGAGTTTCAGTGGATAAATCCAATAAGAATGTTAACAGATACCACTGCAAATCATACTGCGGATGCTGTTCAAAATCAAAACTTGATAAAAAAAAATCAATTAAGTCCTGAAATTTTTTAGCAACTTCAAATTTTCCATGGATTGAAAATTTAATGACTACTGCATTTATAGCTTCTTTAGTCGCGTGACTATCAATGGATAGGTAGCGATGATGTTTAATATTTGACAAACAAAATCGTTCACATATCCGAAATCCTTCTTCATCTTCCTGAATATACGAGAATATATATTTAATAGAATGTCTTTAATGTACATATTATAAACAATGAATCCAATTGTATACATATGTACCTACCTCAAATGAAGTAAGTGCTGTTATAAGCTGCTTTAAGTCGTTATGAATATCATTTAGTACCCAAGTACTCATCTTTACTCTGCATCAAAGTCATCAAGCAAGTACTATACAAACATACAATAAATCAACTTGTATTAAAATAAAAATTCATTAATTAATTTAACACTTACATATTATATATTATTATGAAATAATATGCTTATAATAATGTTTAATATATTTTTAATCTAAATTTGTAAATTATAACTTATGAGATAAACGGCGCTTTTTCTTCAAAAATCCAAGCGTGATAAAAGAACGCATGATATTACCCTCAAATTTAACATTTAATTTAAATTAAAAAAGGTTTGTATTTATTCTTCTGAATAAACAACATTAACATTCAAGTCATCGATGAAATTATATTATTTATTGGTTGAATCGTCGTCAAAATGTTTGTCGATATCACACTTTTTTTACTACAGTTTTTTGTATCGGATAACCAATAGAAAAATTTATTTTCTAGGAATTTTAAATAACGACTTGTCCCTTCTGCCAACTCTAAAATCTGTTCTACAATAAGTCGTATGTCGTTAATTGTGAGCAAATTGACCAATCACAGTCGATTATTCCGAGAATATTATAACTGTGATTGGTCAATTTGCTTACGATTTGTGATATACGACTTATTGTAGAATGGATCTAAAGCGGCGTCTACGATAAGATTTTAAGCCCTAAGCCTTAAGGCCGTATCAGATTACGCATTGAAAATTGAAGATTGAAGATTAAAGATTGGAATTTGACTAATCAGAACAAAAGGGACTGAAAGCGACTTTTATTCTGATTGGTCAAATTTCAATCTTCAATCCTCAATCTCAATTTTCAATACGTAGTCTGATACGGGTTTTAGATACTTGTATATCTATGATTCTGCTTCGATATTATATATATATATATGTATCGAATGGGTTTTTCTCTCCATGGAGATGAAATAATTGCAAATAAATTGACAAAAAGAATTCATGTATGTGCAAAGTATAAATATATAAACAATATATTCTGCTTCAAAAAATCCGAAAAGATAGCGAGCGTGTTACTGTAACAATGGATGAGGCTAAATTTCTAAAAAGGTGAGGGACCACCGGTTTTGTATCTGTCAAATGATGTCAGTCATCTGT
This sequence comes from Polyergus mexicanus, assembly GCF_030449975.1. NCBI lineage: Eukaryota > Metazoa > Arthropoda > Insecta > Hymenoptera > Formicidae > Polyergus > Polyergus mexicanus. The sequence continues at coordinate 120,497 of NW_027223325.1, forward strand.
CATACATTTAATTCTACGATTTTGCATTTTGATATACGTTTAAAATATTTAGTATATAAATTTTGGAAAAATCTCGTGTCTTACGAATACAAATGTAAGTGTAGCAAGTTGTTATATTTTTTACATTTATATTTAGAAAAGTAAGATCTGGAACGTTAGATGTCCACCCGACGGAAAAAGCTTTGGTCGTAAATTATGATGTTGAGGCACTGATATTAGGAGAATTAGGAGATCCTATGCTTGGTGATCGTAAGGTATGTTTCTTTATGAAAAAGGAAGGAAATAATTATCTTGTATAAATATTAAGCTATTGTAGCATCATTTTCATGTATAGGAATGTCAAAAGATAATCAGACTAAAAAGCTTAAACGCGGATACAAACGTCTCTCTCTTGGCCAAAGAAGTGATGGAGAAGTGTTCATTAATTCATGAGTCCAAGCTACGTGAGGTGGAACAATTAATTTATTATTTACAAAATCGTCGGACAAACGATACCAATACAGGTAATATAGCATATTCTTTTATGCCTGTATAATATTTTAAAAATTTATTAAAAACTTTTAAAATTTTTATAGGTAGTGATAATAATTCTCACCCACCAAGACCAGCATCATCAAATTCAATAATTACAGAAAATAGTGAAGTTGAACGTGCAATTATTAGTAATGTTGACAGTTATATTGAATTATTATATGAGGAAATACCAGGCAAGATTAAAGGTTCATCGTTAATTTTACAATTAGCAAGGATCCCTGATAATCTCTTGGAATTGACAAAAAATGGTATAATTTTTGTCTATATTATTATTATATATATATATATATATATATATTTGTATATGAATAATAATTTAATGAATAATTATAAATACACAATAATTATAGCACAAAATTGCAATGAATATTATATGTTACTGTCGGCAATATTTCATTAATTATGACAATAATTGTAATGGGATGTTTTTTTTCTTTGTTATAGAATCATTATTAAGTGCATTAGCTCGAGTTTTAAGAGAAGATTGGCGACGCAGCATAGAATTATCCACAAATATTATTTACATTTTTTTTTGCTTTTCAACATATAGCCAGTTTCATAACATTGTGCTTGAATATAGAGTAAGTTGAAAATACTTGATATATCTTAAAAAATCAAGTATTCTAGTTGCAAAATGTGTTTTTTATGTTTCTATTTTTGTAGATCGGTTCTCTTTGTATGGATATAATTGACTTTGAGTTACGTCGCTACGATCAGTGGAAGGAGGATATGGAAAAACGTCGGAAACAGTTTGAGAACACTACTGGTTTAACATTTTTTCCAATGGGAAATAATGACAACTGTGATAGGAAAATTAAGATCATTGATGATATTTGGAATATGGAAGGTCCTTTAGATTATGAAGTTAAGAGACGGTCTGCAGATGTGTCTATAACTGTATCTGAAAGTGATATTAAAAAGTTAAAAGAAGAACTTGAGAAAAGTCGCAAAAAATTTAAAAGTTTAACTAAGAAGCAAGAACAGCTGCTGCGAGTTGCATTTTATCTACTCTTAAACATTGCTGAGAATGCTATGGAAGTGGAAAGAAAGATGCGTAAAAAGAATGTTATTGGAATGTTGATTAAAACGTTAGACAGAACAAATACTGATTTACTGATATTGGTTGTTACATTTTTGAAGAAATTATCTATCTTTCGGGAAAACAAAGATCTTATGGTAACATCAAATATTTCATATAAATATAGTATTGACATTATGCATATATATAAATAATATAGATATATATATATAAATATATATTAATATATATTTACAGGCAGATGAAAATATTATAGATAAATTACCAAGACTTTTACAAAATAATAACATTGATCTTATATTAAGCACTTTAAAACTGTTATTTAATCTTTCGTTCGACGTTAAACTTAGAGCAAGAATGATTAGAGTTGGTATGTTACCAAAATGGATAAAGTTGCTTGGTCAAGGTAGGAATTATATTTATAAAAATCTGAAAATAGTTATTGTCTTCTTTATATGAAAATTCTAAATTCTTTATAAATAAAATAAAAATTGTATACAATATAATATTGTGTCATGTTCACAGCTGATATAAAAAGTAAGAGCATAATTCTGGGATTGCTCTATCATGCCAGTATGGATGACAAAGTAAAAACGATGTTTACAAATACGGATTGCATTCCGATGGTATATATGTACAGTCTATGAAATTTTTATACATACAAATTTAGGGAATTCCAAAAATTCCCTATCATTTTATATATAACATGTATATATTATTTGTTTAGATAACAAACATGATATTAAATTCCGACGATGAACATATAAGAACTGAATTAATAGCACTTGGTATAAATTTAGCTGTTAACAATAAGAATGCGCAACTGATAGTGGAAAATAACCGTTTGCAAGGTCTTATAAAAATTGCATTCAGAAATCAAGACGCTCTTATAATGAAGATGATTAGAAATATTTCTCAACACGATTTGACGAAAGAAAATTTTGTCGTGAGTTGAAGCTTTAACATTGAAATTAATGCAACAGTATATCAGTCATCTTTTAATTCGATATTTATTCATATACATTTAGGAATTTGTGGGTGACTTTGCTATGGCTTTGACCCAGTCCGATTCTCAAGATTTTGTACTAGAAGTAATTGGTGTATTAGGCAACTTAGAATTGCCTGATTTAGATTATTCTCAAGTCATTCAACGTTGTAATCTTATACCATGGATACGCAATAATTTAGTTCCAGGTATAACTTTTCGTTCTTTCTCTCTCTCTCTCTTTCCCCCCCCCCTCCCCCTCCTCTCTCTCTTTCTCTTTAGCTCATCTTATTTTTTTCGTGCTTGATATCAAAATAGAATTGAAATGTACTGAAATTTATTCCAGTTTATTCTATTTTCTTTATATTTGTAGGTAAAGCTCAAGATGATTTAGTTCTTGAAGTTGTCATATTTTTGGGCACTGCAGCTTACGATGAAGATTGTGCTCGTTTGTTGTGTAAGGCTGATATACTTCTCTCTCTCATCGAGCTTCTTAAAGGTATGTATCCAAGTGGTAATATGTAAAAAAAGATATATGGATTTATACACAAGGGAAGCATATTATATCTTTGTCGTGTATAATATTACAGCCAAGCAAGAAGACGATGAAATGGTTTTGCAAATAATTTACGTTTTTTATCAAATTGCAAAACACGATTCAACGCGAGATTATTTGATTCGCGAGACTGGTAATGGTAATAATCAATTTCCTTAATTGTTGAGTCTTGTGTTAAAGATGTGTAGAGTAACACAATATCTTGTGAATATTTTTAAACGGTCTCTGTTTGAATTTATAAGATGGTGATTACATTTGCAGAAGCTCCTGGATATTTGATTGATCTAATGCATGACAAAAATCCTGCAATCAGAAAAGTCTGTGATACATGTTTAGATGTCATTGCTGTAAGTAATTTGGGAAAAATATCTTTTATATATGTGCAAATCTCTTTCCTTATTTTTATAAGTCTGTAAATAACATTTTAAATAATATTTTGTGAAATAAACTATTGGAGTTACGTTTCGTATAAAGACTCGATTTTTCGTGTTCTAGTTGTGCGACAAGAATTGGGCGGCACGCATAAAAGTGGAAAAGTTCCGGTCGCACAATCAGCAATGGCTGGAAATGGTTGAATCTATAGGATCAGATTCGACCAATCATTTGTTAACGGATGACGACGATAGTCTATCTCCATTTATTAGTGGTGACCTATTAAAACATACTATACTGTTTCCCTCTGGTAATATTTATTTTCTTTTTTTTTCCACAAAATTATATCATTGTTTATCATACATTCTTATAATAGATTGTCGTGTTTATATAGGTAATGCAGCATCATTTAATATGGATGATGGATTTTCAATTATGAAAAATTCATCGGAATCGTCTGAAAATCCTAGTCGGCCTGTCAGCAGGTATGCTGCGAATATATTTGATATCTTGGTACAATCTTAATCCAAATATAATTGTAATATTGTTCGATGGAAATTAATTATATATATTATAGGTATCGAGATCTCGATGACTTAGGCGAATTCGTGGCTCGTTCTAAATCTCGTATGTCCGTTGGTTCAGGTATAGAGGATTTATATTACAATTCTAGAGCGAAATTCAGTGATACAGATAGTTCCCACGTATTAATATAAAGATTAATTCCAATGATCTGATGTAGATATGTGACTTTATTTTGAAAGATATCTAGAACATTTTACATTATCTGAACATCATATGTTTGATGTAAAAAGACAAAAAAAAAATATTTGCTATACTATTTATAAAAACATGCCTGCTCGAACCAAAAATTTTATTATACATATAATAGACTGCTTTGATCTCATAGTCAAGTGTATCTTAGTATCTTTTACTTTTTTATATATTGATTTATTTATAAGCGTCGAAGCGCTTTATACTAATGCATAGTACGCTATTATGTTGCAAAATAATTAATAGGACATTAAGTCTATATTCTTTTATCTTGTAATAGGCTTCAGACACTCAAGATAGTATAAATGTATATGTGATTAAATGTAAAATTAGTATTTACAATAATTTTAATCTCATGTAGTATTTATATATTGTTAATATCAATTAATAAGAAGACAAGCGGTGTAAATGTCGAATGTTTTAGAGTAAAGTAATGGAATTATATTGAAATTTTTTATTTTTTTTTTATTTTTTTATTCATTACATAGGACGAATTTTGCAATAAATTACATGGATACATATATAATTTCATAAATATGTATATCTAAAATTACTTTCTCTAAAGACAAGTACTTATTCTATATTTGTCTTTGTCATTTTTCATTGCACCTCTTGTCCCTTTGTGTTATCAACTTATCATGTTTATTAATATATATATAAGTATTTTATTATATATTAATAAAAATGCATGACTTATAGCTATTCAACTCTATATCTTCTTCGTGATAAAATAAATTACAATACAAATTTCGAATTTTGTCAATTAGCAATTTATTTAAAAAAATAATCTTATAATCCACAATGCTCTCTATTCTTATTAAAATTATCAAATATAAATTATTTATTTAAAATCTATTGACTTATTCTGGGTTTATTATTAGAGCTGAGACTTTTTCGTATAATGGATTCACCTGTAGCTCGAAATATAATAGTGTAACTATTGTCTCCATCAGTGAAAAACATATGCTCTTTTAAATCCCAACTGATAGGGCTATCTGCAAATCCTTGTATGTCTAAACTAATCCATGGTAAAGTTTTTCGTAATAATATGTATTCTTTCAATATATTATAGATCTCGCGCAACTTTTTTCGTGTAAAGAACCCTGTCCATTGCAAATGCTGCACTTGTCCAACATCTATAGAAAGTGGAGGGCATTCATATGTGTTTACATAGTTATTCATTTTTCCATTAGATCTAAAAAAAATATTGTAGCTGTATCATTATCATATTTCTTCAGTACTCTCTTATTAATCATATATAAAGAATTATTATTTTAAAATACAAATTACAACGTACAGATCACCACCAATGCTAAAGACTCCAAGCCATTCAAAAAATTTATCCAAATTGCATTCTTCTTGAAGAGTGGGTATTATTATTGAATACTTAGCCCTTTGAAAACATGTCTGACGACAGAGACAAACATCATAATTGCGTGTGTAGAACCATGCTGCTATCGACGATGGGCATAAATCAATCCCTAAAATATTTAAATAGTAGTCAGAGAAAGATACATGTATGAATACTATAACATTGCTTGCATATTATAAGAGAAAGGAGAAGTACACATACTTGGTGGATCCCACAATACTACAACATCAAAACTCTCTTTGAGTCGTTGTTCTAATGCTATTCGAGTATTTTCATAGTTCTTTTTACCAGGAACAAAATTTTCATTTTTCAGATTAATTGTTACTACTGATAATGTGCATGTATTTTCACCGGTAAAAAAATGTATTCAAATATATAAAAAATGTATATAAAATATATAGATAAAATATCATAAACATTGCCATGTAATTTCAAGATTTAATTATATTTATTGCTATTTTCCTTCTACACTTACCATAACGTGTGTGAGGTTTACGATCAAAGGAAGATGCTTTTCCTTCTAAACCAAGCGCTTGATAGTCTTCAGTTACTAAAGAAAGTAGCAAGTATCCAGTTGGAGTTACACAAATAAAATTTTGCAAATCTATTTTATTTTCTATCGTCAGAAGGCTGACCTCTCCTAAAATTTGAAATGTAGATATTAGTAACAATATAAATATAGAATTAAGGGAATAGATTTATTAATTAAATATTAATTCAAAAAAAGAAAAATTATCATTCTCTAAAGGTGAGTTTAGAGATGAAAAATAGTTACTTTATATCAAAATATCACAATAATACTATAATTGTAATTATAAAATGCATTTGCATATGGAGAAAATCAATAATAAGCATAACATATGTTTACCTTTCTTAATAAAAGCTTCAATAAATTCTGCATTTAAAAGATCGCAGGCACGCAGCGCATTTATCCGATAATAATCCGTGTCCTCGGATAAACAATTCCGTAAAGTATCGGGAACGGTAACGGTGTCGGGAAGCACCACAGATATCTAAACAATATAGAAAACACAAATAGTATCAATATTGAAAATTTAAAAACTGAATTTTATAAAACAATAATTTACAAACTTACCGAATGATTGAAATAATGAGTGTCTATCACTGAAGGTATGTTTGTTTTTATAAAATCTCTTTTATCCACGGATACATAGTGTTGCGGTGGTTTGAAATCATGTGTCTCCGGGCAGAGCATATCGACACAGTGCTAATATTATATGATAACGTTTTTTTTCTTCTATTCTATTCTATATAAATTCTAGCAGGAGGTAGAGTACCATGGTTTCAAGTTTTAAATAATATGGTCCATGCGATAGAAAAATGCCTGCATTTCCAGGCTCTGCATATTTCCGAGACGAATATATTATTATGCTTATGTTAAGGCCGTATTACGCTACAGGTTGCGAGTTCGGTTGCGGTTGGGGTTAAGCCCGTATCAGACTACGCATTAAAAATTGAAGATTAAAGATTGGAATTTAACTGAATCAGAACAAAAGGGACTAAAATTTCTTTATCCTGATTGGTCAAATTTCAATCATGAATCTTGAATCTCAATAGTTGCGGATTGACCAATCGGAGCAAGTAGCGTACCTACTGATTGGTAAATCCGCAACTGTCAAATGTAATCCCAACCGAAACCGAGCCCGCAACCCGTAATGTAATACGGCTTTTAGATATTTCCACATTATGACGATGGCTGCGGTCGGGAAGACGCTAGAGATGCTTCGAAGTATTGCTTTAACCAATCAGAATAAAGAAATTTTTATTCTTTTTGTCCTGATTATTCAATCAAACGCTTCGAAACATTTGTAGCGTTTTCCCGACCGTAGCCCATATTAATCAGTTTATATGGCAATTGATTCGTTCAATGTTCAATCTAACCTAATTATACCCTCCCCCCTCCCCGCCCCCACCATCGCCGCAATACCCAATCCAACTCTTTTCCTTCTACTTGTATACAAATATTTGTAAACTTAGATGGAGTTACACAAGAGCCTCGGTAGCGCAGTAGGCAGCGCGTAAGTCTCATAATCTTAAGGTCGTGAGTTCGATCCTCACCCGGGGCATTTTTTTTATAAATTTGTATAATTTGTGTGAAAATAAATAACTGTTAAATACTAGCATCGACGAGCTACTATTAAAGACAGTCAGCTCTGGGTAAATTTTTGTGACTATCAAGTGGGCCCGATGGGCCCGGAGGTAATTGATTAATATTTATTAATTATGTACGTAAGCTACCTTTATATTACTAGTGTTGCCTTGATTTATTATAGAGTTAATTTAAACGCCCATTCTTTATATTAATTTTAATTTTTTTTGTTATTTTGTTATTTCACTTTACAATCGACATACATACTTTTAAGTGTTATGTATCGACAATGTGCCACATAATTATAATGTAAAACGTAAACGGAATAAAACAATAACTGGATGAATTAAAATAACGCGCAGCAAATTTTTTTTTCCAGTCGCACTAAATCCAGTAAGACCACTGATCTTTAATGATATCTCATCGGTGATAATAATATATATATATATATATATATATTTATTTATTTATCTGTATAGTGTAAATTTTATGAAATTGATGTAAATTATAGTCAATTTTTATATATTATAGACACACATATAACAGTTAAATGTGTGGAGAAAAGGGAATGGGAAGATTTAATAAAATATATTTTAAAAAAATTTTTTTTATAAAATATCTAAATAATAACTAGTAAAATTGATTTAGTAATTAATCGTTTTTATTTTCGTCTCTTTTTGGATTCGTTAGGATTTCTTTTCATCCAGTACTTGATAACACCGTCTGGTTTTATGCCTAACATAGCTGACTTTGAATTTATATCACGCATAACGAATGGAGAATATCCAGCTATATAATCATCATCGAGGGGATTGTTTTTTATGCGCGCCAAACGTGACGGATGTTGCTGTGGCATTGGTTGATCCTCGCACAAAATGGGATTGTTGGCATGTTTTCCACCTTTTGGCATTGGTAATGGGAACTAAAAAAATTTCATCGATTTTAACTTTTAATTTTTATTGTATATATGTGTGTGTGTGTGTGTGTAATTAAATTGTAACGATTAAGGACAGGATTATATTAGGACAAGTAATACAACATACCCTCTTTCCTTTGGCTGAGAGAGGTCTCCGAAAATTTATATGGACTTGTTGTTTTCCGTTCTCATCTAACGTGACTTCTACCTTTTTCAGTGTCTTATTACCACAATGCGGACAGAAAATCTTTGTCATGATACTAGTGGTCTTAAAACAGGCATAACATCTAAATATAAACGTTCGCATTTGTTTGATCACCCTGCCATCTAATACAACTACATTCAATCCCATTTGCATGAGTACATTTTGCATTGCAAAATCCATTGTTAAGCACGCGACAGTAGCTGTCTTTTCTTCGAGAATTTCCGAATTCATTTGCTTTTTTATGTCGGCAATATTTGCTTATGCAACATAAATTTTTAGGTGTTATTCATAAATATAGAGATAAGAGAGAATAGTTTTTGTACTAATGCACTTTAATAAGATTTAAACAATTTACAATTTTATGTTTACCTGGTGTAATCCAACCATTGTCATCGTCATCTTCATCTTCATCCTCGATTGATTCTATGTCACTTTTTTCATCTTCAGATATTGCTGTATTAACTGGAGCAAGAATATCATTGACATCATGCTTACACTCATTCTTACCTTCTACTTCAAAATCTGTTGGATTGCATTTTAATTTAGCAAATTTTTCAGTTAAGTCTTCTGTTTTATTGTCTTCAATATCTGATGTCGCAGTTTCATAATCTGATTCAAGTTCAGTCGACGATGCATCAGATTGCTCTTGCTTTTCTATATCATTTATTGTGTCATTTACTGCTGATTCTTTTGTAATCTGTATGTGTCCGATGTTTTCTTTTATATCTGTTTTTTCCACATTATTTGAAACCTCTGTATTATTATCTGCATCTAATTCTGTCCTTTCCTAAATACAGAATACAGATAGTAATAGGAAAAATTGTCACATTACACACACACGTATACATGCGTTCACATATATACAAAAATAATACAGTACTTCAAAAAATATCTTACTGTTTTCTTCGGTATGTAAAAACCAAATGGTAGTTTAAGATCATCTCTGTTTTGTTTATCTTCAGTAGATGTAATAGTCCTTATTGTTGGGATATCTTTTAAATGTGCTGTCCCAACTTTTTCTTTTTCCAATTGATAAGTAAGTGCAATGACTTTGATGTCTGTAGCAGACAAGCTGGTATAGTCGCCACTTTTCTTAGAAAATTCAGTCACTGTGAATATGCAATATTTTCAAAACATGTTAATGTCAGAATGACCATATAATATATAGAAACATATTAGTATGTAAAGTAAATGATGATACAAAACAAACATATAGATACATTATTAAATTTGCTATTATATATATCACTAATGGAATATTAATTTTGTTTCTCATACCAGCAATAAGTTTTTAAGTTTGGAAAGAATATTTAAAGTGGAAAAATAATTGAATACAATAGTGATTGTATATTTTGTTGCATATATTCTTGGCACAATAGACATGAAACAGTGAAAGCATTTAACGAGCTCTAATTACCAAATTTTATGTTTTCAGTGAAGGCCTCTTGAACTTTCAAGTCATATGGTAGTACAACCAGTCTTCTTAATTGCCTCTTACTCGTGATTTCATCGACGACAGCTTGTTCCGTTAAAATGTTGATTCCAATATCCTAAAAATAAATATTTTTTACAAAATTCTTGTTTTAATCTTGTTAAAGACCAGAACATATTTTCATATATTCAATAAAAACTATATTTCGAATAAAATTACATAGATATAAATTTTTCGATATATTTTATACACATAACCTCACAATAAATAAACAATGTACGCATTTATTTACATATTATATTAATTTTATTTAATAAATACCTGCAAAGCAGCATTCCTTATAAAGGCACTCGTGTCAACAATTAAATGTTGTATTTTATTTGTATTATTCATGATAGAACTTTTAACACGTGTTCATTGTTCTTTTTCTTCTTCTTCTATCAGACATCAGACTGTGTTCCGATTCCCCACGCGGGTGCAGGTGCACCCGATATTATAGTATACGTGACACGTGACATATACTATAATATCGAGTGCACCTTGGTGGGGGGAATCGGAACACAGCACTAAAGCCCGTATCAGATTACGCATTGAAAATTAAAGATTAAAGATTAAAGATTGGAATTTGATTAATCAGAACAAAAAAGACTAAAATTTCTTTATTCTGATTGATAAAATTTACTAATCAGTAGTAAAGCAGCTTGCCGATTGATTGGTTAATCCGCAACTATCAACCGTAACCCCAATCGCAACCAAGGCGGCAACCTGCAACGTAATACGGCCTTAAAGGTGCCATTACATAGCAGCATCGAGCATCGATTATTATTATTATTATTAAACAAAATATATATAAAATGTTACTATCCCTCAGCAGAATATTAGAATCTAATCAAGGATTAACGGATATAATTTTCATAATTTTTTTTTCTGCATGTTTATAATATACTGCTCCTTTAAATCATTTCTTACTTTCAACAATATTTTTTCAAACTGTGTCATTTTGTCATTTGTGAATCCTTATTTGTGTGTCTTATTCATTTGAATATTTCGACCTTTGACTATGCGGCTGCGGTTGGTAAGACGCTAGAAATGCTTCGAAGCGTTTAATTAACCAATCAGGACAAAGGAAGTAAAGATTTCTTTATTCTGATTGGTTAATGCAATGCTTCGAAGCATCTTTAGTGTCTTCTCGACCGCAGCCTATATAGTCAAAGGTTTGCCATCTATTTTCTTATATCGTCTATGGAGAATATTGCGAAATCGCAGAAGCATAGAACAGGAACAGATGCGGCCCCCCCCCCCCCTCCTCTTTTGCTGCTTGCTGCCAGTTTGCGGCTTCTCCAAAGAGAGTGTGTGTGCATATTGAAGTGACATGGCTACTAGTATTTCCGAAGAAATCGAGGTACTCGCAGTGCGAAGAAATCCGTCAATATCACGTTATGATTTCGCGAGGAGGAATCCGGATAATTCGTACATTTCGACGAGAAAAGGATTTTCCGATTTCGCGCACACGACACGAGAAGATTCTCTCTCTCTCTCTCTCTCATTCTTTTCCGGAGCTTTCCATATCCTTCCCCCCTCCGCGTCCTTCTCCCCCTCCCCCTTCCTCACACGTTCTACCGAATATTCCTTACGTAGAAAGTGTCCTAAAGAAGCTAAAGCTCTTACGTTTGTAAAATTGTTCGCCTCGTGTCGGCGGTCGTTTCTTATTCTATAAACAATCGCTTAATTACCAGAAATACGAAGCGAGAATTTTGAAAGACGATAAAGGATCGTTCGCGGGGAAATGTATACGGTAATAGAGATTGTACAGGTTAACGTGTACAATCATCACAGATCATAAGGTCGCCTGTAACTTTCGCGCTTCGAATCCTATGATCTCTCAATATAATAATATTACGCGTTGGATGCATTGCAATAAAGCACCAAAACTTTTTTTTTTTTTTTTTCAGGAAATCGATCGCAAGCAAAACACTGAAGTAACAAATACCGGCGAATTTCCGCCTGAATACTTGATCAAGCATCCATTGCAAAACACATGGACCCTATGGTATTATGAGCCCGATAAGAATAAATCGTGGGAAGAGAGTCAACGGGAGATAACTAGTTTCGATACAGCTGAAGATTTCTGGAGGTGCGTCTTTCTTTTCTCGGCGTACGAAAGATACGTGAATATCTATATGTATTGTGGAACATGAATTAACGGAGAAAAATTTCTTTTTCTCGGACAGCTTGTACAACCACATAAAGACAGCCTCCGAGTTGAGACAGGGTTGTGACTATAGCATGTTTAAACAAGGTATTCGGCCTATGTGGGAAGACGATCAGAACAAATGTGGCGGTCGATGGTTAATAAATTTAGATAAGAGGCAAAGAACTACAGATCTAGATAATTTTTGGTTAGAAATTTTGCTTTGTATGATTGGGGAAGCGTTCAACGAATACTCCGATGATGTATGTGGGGCTGTAGTAAATGTGAGGCCAAAGGGAGACAAACTTGGTATTTGGACGTCAAATGCAGATTCTGCGGATAGTGTTATGGAAATTGGGTAAATTAAATTGATTCTTTTTATCCAACTATTAACGGATTATCGAGATTTCGTTAATACATTATTTTGATTTCAGTCGTAAACTGAAGGAAAGATTAAGGATCACGTCAAAAACAACTATGGGATATCAAGTGCATAAAGATACTATGATCAAAGCTGGCAGTCAAACAAGAAATACATATACGCTTTAAAAATATTGTTACATTTATTATATCACCCTTAAGTTGTTTGTTAAGATATTAATTTTCAAAATTACTAGTTGAATTATTAATGATTAGATTGTTTCAAAAATTTCTGGATAAATTATTAATGATATAATTGTGAGAGAAAAAGAGTCTCTGCATTATATTATAAAAAATTAAACTTTGTTTTGGAAAGCATGTTATATGATCATTGTAGCCATGTTTCCAGCTAACGATAAAAATTAAGTGAAAATTAATAAATATGTTGAATTCAAGTAAAACTGAACTGAAGTAAATTGAAGTTAAATTGAAGTAGATGAAAAGAGAAAAATATTAATATAAACATTTAGTTTTAAGAAAGGTACAGTATGTGTAATTTACATTTAGTTTAGGAAAATATGCACAGGCTGGTGTATTTCCCCATGATTGATAACATGTATGTGGTCATGATAAAATTGTACATTTAGATGTAATTTACACAACTTTATTATCTTTCAATAAATAAATTCTTGTAATTTGTGTAATATTTTCCTAGCTTGCATTTTATTAATTCTTGCCTAATTGATATCTAATTTATTCGAATCCATCTCTGCTTAAGTATCAATTATTTATTTTATTTTTCTCTCCTCCTTAACCACCTGAAACAACACTCTGACAATTGATATTTAGCTAGGCAAGGGTTAAACATTTGACCATATACATTGGCAAAATAAATTTTACAAATATATATAAATATTTAATAACTAAATTTTTAATAATAAGTAGTTTAAATACCAAATACCTATCCTCTTTCTATACGAAAAAAAAGAAAGAGAGAGAACTCTATGGACATAATTGTGCGAATTCATATGAATCATATCATAAATTTTTGTTTTTCAGTACTAATTCTTCTACAAGTTCCTTAAGATCTTTGCGTCTTCCTTTTTCCAAAGCGCGTATTAAATTTATCGCCCATCGCTCCATGTCAGATTGCGATATATAAAGTCGCAAAATCTTGGAACAAAAATTATATTTTAATATCAGTTTAATGTCTTTTTATTTTAGGCATGTAGTTAGACATACATAATATATCCATAGATATACATATATGTATATATATATACAGAATGAATCACTAGAGGTGTTATAGGCAACTTCATCACATAATGCCTGCTTCAATACTAAGTAGTCGCAGGAAAATAAGGATTTCATCTGGTTCAATTTCAGAAATAGCCTGTAACGTCTCTAGTAATTCACCATATATATACATAATACGTACATAATCTTACCTCATAACTTTGTTCCTTCAAATCGAAAGGATATTTACTTTGTACAGCATCAATTTCACATTCTCTAATATCTAAATGTCTAGCTACATCTCTCCAGGATCGACCCAATCTGTCCTTGAGTTGCAGTAACACTTTAAAAAGAAGAAATATATATATATATATATATATATATATATTACATATATGCAAAAAAAAAAAAAAAAAATGAAAACCTTAAGATCTACATAACTAACTTGAGATATTAAAAATACCTGTTTGTTGCAGCAATTTTCTTCTCTCATTGAGATTATTTCTTTCTTCCTGTTCCAGACAACAATGTAATGTTTGTGTAATCTGACTAAATGATTCAGCTGATCTTCCTATTGTCGATTGAGATAAATTAGAACTAGATAAGGACTCTAAGATTGATGAAATTGAATAAAAGACTGTTGCAAAAATAAAAATTGTTAGTTTAACGTCATATCAGTAATGTATTTAAAATAAGTAAAAGTTATATTACTAATACAACATACTAATATTTTTAAAACTACCTTCAATTTTTAATTCTGTATTACGCTATTCTTCTAAAAAGTTATTATTTAAAAATTCTCAACCAAATTAATTTTGCAACATAATATAAATAATTATGAAACTGCTTTGTCATTCTATGCTATAAGTTTATCAAATAAAATGAATTGTTTATTATAATTAATATCGTAAAAGACATCATCATTACCTTCATCATTTTGATACATATTACATAAATGTAATGTCGGCATAGTCCTCAACCAATTTTCATAATCGTGCAACCTGGTTTCCAAGTTTGGATCACCAACGAATGTCTTTGATATGTATTGCAATGGCTCTATTTTGTCATAACTGACAATATCTCGTTTTTCTAGTAGTCTTATTAATGTTTGTAGATCCGTTACCTTGCTTAATTTACGTTTCGAATCGATATCGTGCATGTAATTGAGTTTCAGTTCGTCCAAAGCTTTGCTGTCGATAAACGGCACAGCTTGTTTGAGAAACTCTTGACGAAGTACACGGTATTTCTCGAGCATCGTGTCCTCTAACGCGAAAACCCCTCACAACCTAAAAAAAATTAAACTTTTCACCTAGATTTATACGGGAATCGGGAATACCCGCTTACGCAAATAACACATTAGCAGTTCATAGATATATAGTTAAATGCGGCGTTCACGATAAAGATTTTAAGCCCTAAGCCTTAAGAAATTGACCAATCACAGTCAAGTATAAGAAGAATACTTGACTGTGATTGGTCAATTTCTTAAGACTTAGAGCTTAAGAAATTATGCGCTTATGCAAAAGTGTGTGCACCCCGCTTAAGTCATGAGCCCCGATTACCCATAATGCAATGCAAAGAATCGATGTGTGAGCCAATAACGGTCTATCTTATTTAGCATCTCTTTTCAATAGCGACCGCTCGCACATCGATTCTTTGCATCGCAATCAGGTCTCGTGACTTAACCTTCTTACATCGTATAACCTTAACGCGAATTCTCTTTTCTCCGTCCGGTTGATCCGCGCCATAGGCCGCGGCTCGCGACCGCGCACAAACCAAAAACATAAACGGGCGTGACGGCGCCACGGGCGATCATCCGGAATACGGAATCTCCATCGCTCATCCATTCCGTTTGTCCGTGTGACGTCCGTGTCCCGGTCTCTCAGCTTTCAATTCCTAGCTCCCGGCCGCGCTTCACGGTCATCGATGAGATAGTCGTCCGCGAGCCGCGGGACGCGGTGAAACGTTAGGCTAGTTTGGTATTGCTCGTGAGACGCTTAGGCCGAAAATGGCGGAACGGACGAAGGTAACTGCTCCGGCCACCCGGCCCGTTCCCATGAAGCTGTTCGCCACCTGGGAGGTGGATCGTACTCCCCCGAATTGCATACCCAGGTAATGAATTCGTATGTCGCATCGTCTTGTTTATTATATCGGTGCGTTTATTCGTCGCGATCGAGATTCGCTCTTCGACGCTTACGATGGACACTTTTCTCCGAGATTCGGAGCGATTGGCCTCTAGCCTTCTATGCTATACGACTCTTTTTTTTCTCTTTCGGCGCACATATGGATTTTTGTTACATTTATCGAGTTCGCGATTTCCTCGTCAGCAGGTACGTTGCGTTTCTTTTCACGGTCCGAATTACGATCGGTGTCCGCGCGTCGCGTCGAGATGACTGCAATCTGTCAACGGAGGAACGAAAATTGACAGATCCGCGAACGGTGAAGGAGAAAAACCCGTGATCATCGATATTATTCAATGTTCTTCGCGATACTCTTAAAGGGATAAACCTCGGATAAGCGATATTTGTGTTGTTACTCTTCCGATATAATGACACTGACAAGTGTCGATATGAAAAATTAATACGAGACAAACTATTTCTTGTTATGTGCTTGTGAATATTGATAGCTGATTAAAATACGGTCGGGAAACATCGACACATTAATAACCACAATTATTCCGAATAAAAGTTTCTTCTTGGGAGTTTTCAAGTTGAATTGAAATTTCACTTAATATATGGAAAAAAATGAATTGAGATTGATATTTATTTTTAAATCTATTATATATATAATATAATCAACGCATTTTATTGAGATATTAATTTTATACAAATAATAAAAATTAATGAATATATAATATAATTAAATATAAATAAAATTTCTCGTTATTTTTTTCCGTATCAAATTTTCAAATATGGAACGTTTAAATTTTCTTACAAATAATCATATATATATATATATATATATATATTTTTTTTTTTTTTCAAACATTATATAATACCAATAAGCAGAAAATAAAACAAATTAAATGATTAAACTAAAGTTTTTTTTTTATATTATACATTTATAATTTTTAATAGATTAATGTGTAATAAGCATTTTTAATATATTTAAAACTATATGTATTTTCTTTTCAGATCATTTTTTTAATCATATTTTGCTAAGAAATTTAAATTTCTTAGTCAGCCTAATAAGATTAATCAATTTTTTTAATCTCAAATATTCGTGTTTATTCGAAAAATATCTAAATGAAAGAAAAAAAAAAAAAAAAAAAAAAATTTACATTACACGTTACATTTATCGAGTAACGTGTTCTAACGATAAGAAGCGATAGGAAAGCATTTTCTTAACGTTCGAAATGTACTTAGGAGGCAGATATACAGGGTGTCCCATTTTAAAGGACCCACTCAAATATCTCAGAAACACTGCGTTAAATCGAAAAATGTTTCAAACAAAACTTGTGTGGCTTCAAGGGGGCCATAAGATGGTGACAATGGTTTGATCTGGAAAAATCATTTGAAGGTCATGTGAAGGTCAACTTTAAAATCTTAAATGGAAACCCCCATTTTTTATTTAGTATTCTTGTAGCTGACATCGAGAGCTTTCCAAAACATTATAATAAAGTATTTTTTCATTAAGTACTCTTTTTGAGTTATTTTATATTTTAATCTGACATATTTTGATATAAAAAATAAAATATTTCGTAAAATATTCAGTTTTCGATAATTTTACCGTAATACTTCTATGTACAGAATAATAAGATAAATTAATTAGTGCCAAAAAAACAAATAATTGTTTAAAAAAATACATTGTAAATAATTTTCTTAAAAACCATTTTTTTTTTATACTAATTGATTTGTCTCATTATTCTGTACATAAAAGTATTACAGTAAGATTATCAATCAAAAACTAAATATTTTACGAAATATTTTATTTTTTATATCAAAATATGTCAGATTAAAATATAAAATAACTCAAAAAGTACTTAATAAAAAACTACTTTATTATAGTGTTTTGGAAAGCTCTCGATGTCAGCTACAAGAATACTAAATAAAAAATGGAGGTTTCCATTTAAGATTTTAAAGTTGACCTTCACATGACCTTCAAATGATTTTCCAAGGTCAAATCATTGTCACCATCTTATGGCCCCCTTGAAGCCACACAACTTTTGTTTGAAACATTTTTCGATTTAACGCAGTGTTTCTGAGATATTTGAGTGGATTCTTTAAAATGGGACACCCTGTATAAATCATCTTATCTATCGTACGATTCAGTTACTGTTCCTTGAAATATTTTCTAACGATAAGAACGTTAAAGCGACGAAAATATATAGACCGTTTTTAAATCTGCTGCACAAGATTGAGAATGGGTATTACGCGAATAAATATTTATCTAGCGCGCGTTTTAGAGACTCGTATACGATCAATTCTTTTTAAATATGCGTCTCAAAACTACGGACACCTTCGTTAAATACCTTTATTTAGTCGATTTAGAATCGATTGTAAAACTATATCATGGAAAAAAAAAACAGCGTATAGATATATATTTTTACGATTGTAAAAATCGCATTGGCATGAAATACGATTATTGTATTTTTGACTCTCGAGATTGCGCTGCCAAACTAGCTAAACTAATAGTTTGGCAGTGCGTGTTTGGCAAAAGGCTCGTTTGGTTTGTTCGGTATAAATTCGTACGCAAAGTAGCCGTAACGCTACATAAGAAATATTTGCGAGCAGAATTTTCTATAAATATAGTTGAGATTAGTCGACGATATTTTATAACTCAAAGAGGACATGTTGCACATAGATTTTCTCATAAATCTACTCTGTATACTTAAATTTAATTATTATGTTTATTTGCCTATTTTCAATCGCAATCAGAAGGAATTTAAATATTCGTATATTTGTCTCTCTATTATTTCATTCGAATAATTTTGTTTCGGTGGATCGATCAAATCTCCGAAAGAGTGTTCTTATTGGGAATAGTTCTCTCTCTCTCTCTCTCTCTCTCTCTCTCTCTCTCTCTCTCTCTCTCTCTATTATTCTCGAATGATCCACTGTATCGTAATATATGAATCTTGTTTTTAAAATTCAAATATTCGGATCATTCAGACATTTCATAAAACATTTAACCGAATGTAGTTTAAGTTTGTCGCGAATCTGCTAATGTCAGATTAAATCGTGCAAATTTTGGCCTCGAGCTTCGAGCCTCGTCATCGTGCGTACGCATGTAAAATAAATGACAACGTACCACCTGTAGTTCTACCCTCTCTGCAGTTATATTTAGTATTCGCCTTCCCCTTCCCAACAACGGGGAAAGCTTTTTCATAAATAACGATAACCACCCTTTTCTCCGCGCTTCTTTCAATAAGGATTTTCTCGACGATGTCTCCACGTGGTATAGGATTCTATCATCGAGAATATATACAAAGAGTGTCTATGTAGAAAGAGAGTAAAGACCGATATTGATCGTAAAAAAAGAAAAGGTTTTCTTTACGAAGAAGTTATATTATTGGCAAAAAATTTGGCACGTATATATGTTGCTCTATACTTTTCAACATAAAGTCTCCGTCAGAATTTTTCAGAGACTTTTTCTAATCAGTTATTAGCTTTCATATCCTTTTGTCGAGGAACATCGGCTCTAGTATATTTAGCTCGTTTCTTGTATCAAAATTTTTAATTGTTTATCGCGAAATTTTTGGAAATGTTGACAGTTGCCAGGCGCTAGCAGCAACGATGCGCATTGTCGAGCAGGCAAAAGGATTGCGGAGAATTCCTTTTTTGGTACAAAGTTGAGGATCGATTTTAACCGCGTGTTAATATTTCTATACAGAAATCCTACGTGGTCTTCCGATAATCGCACTTGATCGGATCAGCAATCGTGTTTCGCTCGTTTTAATTCGATATGGATTATGGCTCAAGGAGAAACGATAATTCCGATAATTCGCAATATTTGTCCGCCTTCTCGCCAGATCTAAATTACTTGTGGTCTTCATATATTTTTTGGTGAAGTCTTCATATACGATAACGCGCGATCCGATCTGATGCATATGTCCGCGCGTACGTACATCAACACTCAACATACAATACAATATACAATATTAATCGGCTTTTGTCGGCCCATATCTCGTATCTCGTAACAGAATGTAGATGTAGATGCTTCAATTGTCACGCTAGTCTCGTCCACTCGTCCCTCGAGCTTCGAGAAAAGAATTATATCGATTGATGTTATTAATTCATGTATTCTTGTAATTTTGTTTTAACTGCCAACTGTCCGATCAATATTCTACATTGTAATGTTGGTTGAAACTATCGACGCTGAAATAATATACAAACAGGGTCTTTCTGTTGAGAGGGCCTATTTTCCAACTTATTTTCACGCGCTATTGGTTGTATTCTCGCTCGAATCTCTCATTCTTCCGATGATCAGATGATCTCTTTTTGTGAATCAACTTTGAACTTTAATAATACAATATTATTCTACTTTATATCGTAACTTGAAATTAATTTTTTCAGGCTGTGTTCTTTGACGTTAACGCGTTTAGTTATACTTCGGCCTCTCGGCTCGGATTTGGCGTCCATCAGCATCGCGGTCAAGATGCAAAGCTCCAAGAGGACCCTGCGATCCAACGAGATGGCTATACCGACTGGAGGAATACTCGATACGGAATTGGAGTTGCAGTTTGCGCTTCAATATCCCCATTTTCTCAAGAGGGACGGCAACAAGCTCCTGATATTATTGCAGAGGCGAAAGCGATACAAGAATCGCACGATGCTCGGATACAAGACCCTCGCGGAAGGGATCATTAACATGGCGCAAGTAAGTCAGAAATTTCGATTTATTTGACCGAGGGACAGTACTTATAACTATTGTATAATAATAACTATTAGCATTCTCTTAAAGCTTAAGGTAATATATGATTAATTGCGATATAATTAGAAGAGATATATATATATCCAACTTTTGATTACAGGTGCTGCAGAAACAAATGGATCTCGAGCTGGAACTCGTATCGGACAAGGCGGAGAAATACGGCGGCCACTCGATCGCGTTGGCGCGCGTGAGCGTTGTCGCTCTGAGCTCCCAGCCGGTCGACCACGACAAAAGACTGATGAACGATCCCAACGAAAGACTCTGTCCGGAATTCAGTGACGAAGAGGAGGAATTTAGTTCGGAAGGCGAGGCGGAGGGCAGCGATAGCGAGCCTACGTTGGAAGTACACAGACGAAAGAGTCGCGGAAAAATCCCTACGAATGCCAGGGTGCGTGGGTATAGTATTTCAGACTTAAGTTTCCTCGCCCATCATTGCGATTATACCAGGATTATGATAATGTTATCGTGTTTTGCAGCAAAGAAATCTGAAGCAAAAGTTTATAGCTCTGCTGAAGCGATTTAGGGTATCCGAGGAGTTGGAGCATGATCAAGAAGAAATCGGGCAAAAACTTTCAGGTGTGTGTATGTTCATATAATATATATATGAACATTATATGAACATTATATATATGAATATTATATATATATATATATATATATATATATATATATATATATATATATATATATTCATATATATAATGGATTGGATCTCTTATATACATTTTTTTTATTTCATATTATATATATATATATATATATATATTTTATATGAAACAAAAAGAAATGTATATAAGAAATCCAAGATTTTTAAGACTTTTATTTATTTTAGATATATATATATATATATACAATGTGTTTAAAAAAAATTTTTTTTTTAATGTTAATGAAAATCAAGCCTGAAATAAATGAATCTTCTATTTGAATAATTCATCGGTTTGTTAAAGGCGGTGATATGGCGATAGAAGAATTGTTCGATGAACTAGAGGATTTATCGGATAGTGGACCGGAATTGGATACCATGTCTGTTAGCAGCACACCGAAGCCATCGCTAAGACCATTTTTCAGTTCCAGTCGATCCCTCCTCGCGCCACCTCATTCTGGTAAGTCATCGCGTATAACGATTATTCGCGTATCCTAACAAAATGTGCGATATGTGTGACACATGGCAAAGGTATTTTATCGATTCGTTCTTGAAATTAATTTCTTGCCGATGTTGCGACTTAATACTGAAGTATAACGCAACGTATTAAAAGCTGATGCTGTTTAAACAAATGTTATACTATTAAGGGGATCTTGAAAAATTCCTGAAATTGCGATCGGTCGGTAGTAGTCCAAGATCCTCTTAAATCATATATAACATTATACGGTAAGGATTGAAAGATACAGTACATTTAAAAAACACGTCGTATTTGACTCGCTTTCGCTCTAGACTATCAATTACACTCATTAAATTCTCATCTTTCGTGGTTAAACGTCATTTTATTGGAATTTTAAACGAAAATATATTTCTTGTTCCAAGTTATCCTTTTAGTTTCTCACAAATTTTTTCTCCAAAGATAATATTTTTTAATATATTGCGCATTAGAAAGAAAATCAACGCGGAAAAAAATTTAGTATTATATTTGATAATGTTTGCAAAATAAAAAATATTTTTTTATTTAAAAATATTTCTAAATAATATTTTAAATTCTATGTCTCTTCTTTATGATACGTTTTAAAGAAAAGGGAACTATAAATATTATATTTATATTTATTGTAAAAAGTATAATAATGTATATACTTGTCTTTGCATGCAAATATCGAGATAAAAATGAAAATTGTTTGAGATTAGCGTTCCCGCATTCTTAGTTTATAGATTTGAAACATTTTGAGAAGAATGATAATCTATATTCTATAACTTTGATAAAAATTGCACACATCATATATATATATATAAATATATTATGCCTGAAAGGGGATTTTAACACACAATTCCATAAAAATGAACGATTTATAACTGCCAAAGAGAGATAGATGCATTTCTTATTTACTACTCGACTAGGCTGTTGATGTCTTGATGAGGCAGCATGATGTGGCTGTTGCAATCTGAATACCTTTTACAGGTTTGTGTAAAGTTTTTATCAACGAATTATTCAAAACGTAAATTTTAAATCAAAAGAATTAACAATTAAGTGTTTGTATGTGTCTGTATATATATATATATATATATATATATATATATATATATATATATATATATATATACACAACATATATATATATACAACATATATATATGTATTGATTTGTATTGGCATAAAGCGCATTACAAGCCATTTCTTTAAGTATAGAGATAAAAGTTTTTTTGTCATATTTCTTACAGCTCAATGAGATTTTTTACGACAGGTAGAATCAGTATGTAATTCCCATGAAAAAAGAATGATATAGTCTTTTTAATTTTTTTTCTCTTTATTTATATGACCATATTTCTTTTGGATAAAAAAAAGAGTGCAAAAATTTTTTTATTTAAATTTTTTAAGAATAAATAATTTTATAAATAGATAATATTTTATTGAATTTTTGTTGTTAAAGATATTTTAGAAAAGATGGAAAAGCTAAATTGACAAACACAATTAATAATCGAGCTTAATCGAAATTAAGAGACTCTAAATTCTATATTACAGCCATTGGATTATGACGTGAAAACGAAAAATCTTAATGATTTTTTTTTTTTTTTTTTTGCAATATATATTAAGACAAATTTGTTTCTTTTGTATGCCATATTTTATCTTAAATAAAACAAATTTATTAAATATGTCAAAGAGATATTTTTCGATTTGTGAATTAATAAATGTGTAAACCTTGAAAGATCAACTTGAAGCTACAAAAATAAAATTTATTTTTACTGGAAATATAAAATATGTACATTTAAAAAATGTATATAGATTTATTTATAAAGAGTAACATATTTCAACAAGATGTATTATCAAATACAAGCAGTGGCATGCGAAGAAACCAATTTATTTAGATATATAGTGCACGAAAGAGATCCGTATGAAGTTTTGAGACGTCATATAATTTAATACAGCTGGAACGAACAATTAAAGGCCCTAAAATCGTCAATTTATCTAAGAATTAGGCCTTAAAAGAACTACATAGCTTACTAAGATACAGATCTTGTGAATTAAATGAAAGTCTGGTGGGTTGGCTTTGCACTGTTGCATGTTACGATTCGATAGTAGTAACCAGCGAGGACACTGGAACTATCTCGACGA
Organism: Polyergus mexicanus; assembly: GCF_030449975.1. Classification (NCBI taxonomy): domain Eukaryota; kingdom Metazoa; phylum Arthropoda; class Insecta; order Hymenoptera; family Formicidae; genus Polyergus; species Polyergus mexicanus. The sequence goes on from NW_027223325.1 coordinate 144,703, forward strand.
CTACCATGTATCAGCAGCCAGTGGGTCAGCCGGCTAAAGAGAAACAACGTATCGGACACACAACTCCAGGTATGTAAATGTCGATTAATTCCCTGAAACTCTATAAAGACGAAAAATAGTTGGAACGTTCTAAGGACTTCGCTTCTTACCAAACAGCACGTATCTTGCGTTTGTGAATAAAGCATGCAACGTAAGATATCATTGAAGATAATGTAATAATCCGCCAATGTTTCTTTGAATAAAATATTTATAGTCGTTATATTTAAATTCTTATTTCTCCATGTTACAAATTGGGTACGGGATACGTTTGACAATGAGTCGAAAAAAATGCGATTTCTTTAAAAAAATATAAATAATATACATATATATATATATATATATATATATATATATATTATTCACATTTTATATTTATAATAAAATATCAAAGAAAAATTGAGAGCAAGAAAGAAATTTAGCAACGACAATTTTGTAGATTGGAGAAGAAACTCCAGCGCATGAATGACCTTGCTAATCGACAGAAGCTTGGTGTTTCAATCGTATTTGGTAATTAAGTGGCTTCGCAATTTACATTTACACGAGCAATGTAATTTATATATATTGTATATATATAAAACATTTAAATTTTTTCCTTTAATAATGCAACATGTTTTTCTAATGTAGCCAAATGCAAGAATAATCGAAGTGGCACGTTTCTCACGTATCTAAAAAAAAAAAAATTCAATCAAGCACTTTGTGGTTTCATCAATTTCTATAACTCTCATACACGTACTCTTATACGTACCTATACATTTAGCATGTCTTTTTTTCTCGATTTTGTATCTTCTATTATTCTTACTTTCTTCTCTCTGAAAACAAAAAATATATAAAAAGATATTTTTTCGCTATAAGGCTACGAATACATACTGATGTATAGTTAAGTTATTTTCAGTGTAAATAAATATTTGTGTTGGCATTTAATTTTCTTGCAGTTATTCCTATTATACGAATACACTTTTTCCGAATACACTTTGGCTTTAAAAGATGCGCCGTGTAATGTGTGTATTCATAATGTAATGCGAGAGCCTGTGTGTGTTCCCCTCCACATACTACCCTACTGTATGTCTCTTTTGCGGCTCCTTGTATGTAATCTTATTAGACTTCGATCTGTGATCTCCGGCCTGTGTATCTCTCTATCTACTCGTATACGTACGTATCCTTTACTCTGTCAATCTTAATCATGTATACTCTGCTTTTTCTAATAACGCTGCGAATTGCACATCATTTCACATGTCATTTGCCATAATATCCTGTAGTAAATATCACATACGATTACGCGATCTCAAAAAGTTTAGCATTGATTCAAATTTGACATGCGTGTGCAAAACCGTTGCCATTTATCGCGAGTATTCAGATGCCACGTGTCTTCCTTCGTATCTAAAGTTAAACACCATTTGTGTTGAATCTAAAATTCAAATTGTTTCTGATATGCGTACGAAAAGTTAAATGTAAATATGTAGATATACATAACATATGTGAAAAAAATAAGATACAATTTAAAAAAAAATAATTGAGAGGAAAATATATCTTTTTTGGTATTTTAATTAACAAAGAAAGATCATATAATTCACACGAGTATCTATTTATAATGTATTCAATCTCGAAAGTGTTTAATTTCAGGTACGAAGATGTGGCGCCTAGTGCACTTTTTGAGCAGTTTTTTAGCACATTAGCCGTGCTCCTCTTCACTTTACATTTTTTTTATCCCACTTGAATACTTATGCAGAGTCTTCCAAAACCACCGATACTCCGGTTTTAATCATAAAAGAACGATGTTCTCAATGTTTAGACATCAATAATGTTATATTAAATGAAAATTAACTGATTGTGACAATGGAGAGTTTTGAAGAAATGTTAACGAATAAAATATCTTATTCTTTGATTATACAATTCGAGTCTAATTTTAATTTTAAATTTAGTGTTTAATATCAGAATATTACAAACTCGTTTCCAATAATTGAGAAAAAGGCTTCTAAGTGTATCGGCGAGTTTAAGACGCACTCTCTATATTTGAGAATCACGTTACACATAACATTCCGATAGAGAATAACGAAATCTTCTTGCAGAGCGTGGAGTGGATAGACAGAGCGATGACAGTTCTCGAAGAGCTGACAGCGATTCCCATCCTGAGAACTGGACGGATCACGAAGCGAACGATCCGCCGAATTACGTAGCGGGTTCGCCGCCGAAATCCGAGCAGCCTAACAAGAGCGAGAGTTCCGAAAGAAAAAGCAGACTTTTCGCACGCGACAGAGGAACGCCGGGTAGTAATAAGTCCAAGAAGCACAGTCTGAGCGTTGATCTGAAACCCTCGGCCGATTTAAATAATACAGAGGTAATTACGAATAATAACTAGCTTTTTGCGCATCGTCGTATCGCATGATGTTAGACACATTGTCGGGATGTTCATTCAACATCGTTAATTTCTCGCATCCACTTTCTCCTTCTTAAGCCTATTAATCGCCGAATGTACGTCGCATTATATATAGATATTTATACAATGTGTGATTGTTGATTGAAAGATCCAAAATCTGATATTTCAAAATTATATTTATTATTTTCAGCCGAGAAAAGCTTTAGTTGAGCAACTGAGTCGTGTATTACCAGATGATAGTTTACCGGAAGCTATATCCCTCGTATCGATAGCAGATCCGGGTGGTGCGGTCCTTGCCGCGAGACTACAAGAGAGAAGCCACAAAGTTCTGACGACCGTCTCCCCGGCTGACATTCGCGCAACATTCACGTGTTTGGTCACGCGAATACAAAAATTGTAATTCTAAAATATGAATATGTAATTACAAAATATGAATCTTTTTGTGTGCATCACAATTCATAATTGATAACATAAAATGTATGAAAAATTTTTATACATCAAACATATATATACATATAGAGTATTCATCTTACTAAAGAATAATATCTAAAAAAAAATTTAAATCCATATCTTTATATATTCAGCTGCAACAGTTCTGCGAAACCACCCGCGCCCATCAAGGTAGTCATCGCTGGAGGAGATAATTTCATAAACGCAGTTCTTCGTCACTACGTCGACTTGCTGAGCTTCAGATCACCGGATTGGCAGAACTACATGAAATTTTTAGTGGTGCCGCTCGGTTCGAATACGTTAACGAGATATCTCAGCTCCATCGATTCCAAATATTCGATGCTCTTCGGAGACGAGTGGAAAGAGCTGTTGGAAAGGGAAGGTGGCGGTTCGATTGAAGGCGCAGCGCGAGTATCGGAATATCTGGCTACAGCGAATACAGTTTTATTATTACCTATAGCAGAAGCTATGGTTACATACAGGTAATCAAGACAAAAATTTCTTTTAAAACCAATATTGAACAATGGCATCGAAAAGAGATGGATTTATTCGCAGGGAAACAGACGACAGCAGTCAAATTTTCATTCCCTTTATAAATGACGTTCGCGTGGGTTGTCCGGATAGCAGTTCTTCCGCATCGGTCGATCTGGAGGAGAGTAATGTCAGTATGTCCGGTTCTCCGCCTTCCTTACCTCCTCCGACTTTGCCGGTTCCACCTCCGGGGAAATTAACACCACCCAGTAGTCCTAACGTAGGCCAACCGAGAGAAGGATGGGAACCAGTCGAGCTTCAGTTGGATTATTGGGGTAAACAGACTCAAGGCGAAAAGGGAAAGAGCACGTTACGTCAAGCTTTCAGAGCATTGCATGTGCAAAGACTTCCTTCATTGGGCGAAGCTCCGGGACATCATTTATGTATGAATTACACTACAAAAGAGAAGAAACAAAAAAGTAAGAACGTTAATCTATGTATTTCAGAAAGAATAAGATTAATTTTTTCTTGCTACAATTAGAATATATGTAAGATTTAAGAGCAAAGACTTACTGGAAATGTTCTGTTCCAGTAATGAGATTGGGTAAAAAGAAAGAAAAAGAGAAAGAGAACGAGCCAAAGAGTCAAACAGTGGATGGTGTAACGCGTCTTATATGTTCTGCGAAAACACACAACATTCCATTAAGAGGTAAAAAATTCTTATATTGATTAAATTTTCAGAATATTAAGTTATGAATAGTTATGAATAGTTATTAGAATCTTCTCGAAAACTTATACGTTAAGGCGTAATGAACATCTGGATTTGAGAATCATTGTTTGCCTCCTCGCACCTTTTTTATTATCATAAGTATGATTAATCTAGACTTCATTTTACATTAATCGCTTATAGTAATTATTCTTACTACAGTAAGCATTGATGGTACCGAGTGGTATGGTGTAAAATTCTTCCAACTATCAGCGCAATGGCAAACACACATCAAGACATTTCCAATAGCATTATTGGAATATAATCCGCAACAACAGACTTCAAATGCTATATAAATCTAGATTTTCGTCATTATAATGAAGGCTTTTAGCAATTTACTTACATATTTTGTATTATCAATACGATACACTAATTGACTCGTTTTATACGCAAATCCGATAACCATCAACTTCTTAAGACTGCCTAGTAAGAATTAGATTTTAGCGGATATTGCAAATTCCGATATATTCGAAATACATATTACATTTATTCCATTATTTGGTAATAGCGATAGAAGATATTTAAACACCTGGAACATTCTTATGTCATACAAAATGTATAGTTATGTGTGATAAGCATACATTATGTCCACAAGGGGTTCATATGATGCATGTACATCTTGAAATTATATTATAAAATATAATTTATATGCTTTTTTTGTGTAGATAACTCGATGAATATATAATTTTATCACATCAACACAAATCATAGAAATTACGCATATTTGTTTGTCGATATATCATAAGCAATTAAAAGAATATATCTATTTATATAGAGATTTTGTTGGTTATGGGAGTGCTATTATACACGTACTAAAATTTTCGATCAATGACGTATTTTTATGACAATATGTTACTCAATTCAATACTGAGATATCTTTAAGTAGCAAGATTGAGAGATATCGCAAATTTAAGTTTTATTTAATGAAAATATGGTTTCAAAGATAATCAAGTTATTATTTTCACTTTTATTTAATATTAATGTTTACTAATCTTTGTCAGTGCCTTGAATTATTTTATTACTGTCAGCTTAAATAAATTTAAAAATAATGAATTGATAATATCTCAAATTCTCTCTTATTTAAAGATATTTTAAATTTCATATTAGGGAGTAACAATGTGTTAAAGCAATTTTATCGCTCTTTTTTCCAGATATGAAATCATTGTTCGTCCTCGAACAAACAACAATTTTATTAATTAAAAAATTAATTCACTAATTTTTTAATTTGAGTTATATGTTACGCGTATATACACATACGAAGGTATGTGGGAGGTGCAATCAATTAATCAAAAATAATCGAATAATCAATTGTTACACTTCAATATTTCGATAATTAGGCGAGATATCGAAAAAGTTTTTAAAGATGGTTTGATGGTATAAAAGAAAAAGAATAGGTTTTTTTTTTTTTTTTTTTTTTTAAGAAATTAATTTCTTAACTCCCAAAGTACTTTGAGTTCTTTTATCAAATGACAAATATATTTTTCTTTCTTTTCGCCCCCTTTCTGTTCTCTCTTGTATAATTGATGTCAAGATAAAGAAAAATATGATCCCCTTTCGAATAATTTTGGAATATTCTTGACTTTAAAAATTTTCTTATAAATAATGTAAAAAAAATTGATGTTGCCTGTAAATGCTTATAAATTTTGTAAATTTACTTGAGAGAAACAGTCACAACAATATCACAAATGATATATCTTTTATTCTAATTAAGATTTTTTATTGTTTCAAAACTAGTTACTGAGATAGCAATTTGTAACAAATATACATCATTGTTTTATTATAAATTCCGGATTTCGGTGTTTATAAAATTATGAAATTCGAAGATTCTACTACCATAGAATGCTAAAGCCTTATTCTATCTTCTTCTATTGTAATTTTTGGTCTCTCACTACAATTATCTCAAATTATAACGTCAGAGAGAGAGAGAGGGGGGGGGGAGGGAGAGGAAGAGGGAGAGAGAGAAAGAGAGAGAAGAGCTCGTATAAATACGGTTTTTTTAAATTAATGATAATTATTTAATGCTAATTGACTTGCATTTTGTTTGTGATAAGTAAATACGAAGAGTAAAATAAGTTTAATGCAATTTTGCGAAAACGTATGCAAAAACAGAAGATGAAAGAACAGTTTTGTAACAGTGTTGGAATTTTTTTATTGAATAAGAAAATTCGGAAATCTATTATACTGGAATCCGAAATTTGAAGTATAAAACTTGAGGTATAAAACAAGCTATAACGTTAGAAAGGGATGTACAGAAGAAGCATTATTACTGAAGAAGTCTGTGATACGGGCAAACAATTTTTTAGCGCACAAAATTAGTAAGATAATGCTACACGTGCGCGATATATGAGAATAAAAGTTTAATGGATATACAAAAATTATCAAGATAATAATGAAATAAGTAACAAAAATATTCTTAAATATTTTTATTCTTTCTCATTGCCAGTGAATGATCATCGGTTATGAAATTATTTTACTGCGCGCGCGCATTTGGCTTTCCCTGAAATATTTTTGCACCTTATTTGATAAGGTATCTCTTGTTAATACAAGAGAGAAATATTCTCTTTTAAAAATTTATCGATTAAAAATACATTTTTACTTTCTTACTTCAAGATTTAGTTTAATTTTCTCATTATACTCGCATTAATATATCAGTTTTACATGAATTTTGCTTCCTTAAAAGACGAGGACATTGTGATTTCTCTATGGCAGATAAACATAAATAAGAACTTATACATATACTATGTATATATATTTATTTTATATAGTAGAAAATTTCTTCCGTTTATTCAAAAATCTATTTATTGCGTGTTATTTGTTTATTTGTGATTCTTATACTTGTAAGATATTCATATCAGAAAGATGACGAAATATCTTGAATTAAAGTAATGCAAATATCATTGCAGAGCAAGCAAAGAGTTTCTTTAATTCTTTCGAGAGAAACATCATTGATTGGAACTATGTGGTGTAATATACAATATCTTATATATTATATCTTATCGTATCAAGTATGCAAATATATATACACAATTTATACAATGTATTTGTGTGTGGTTTAAATGTATTAATATATAATTATTTTTCTCTAACCGATATAGAGATTTGAAAAACTTTAGATAAAACTTATTTTATGTTAAAGTGTCTATTTACACTTTTGAAAAATTGAAATAATTTATTTATAGTTTTTTTACACAAAACACGGTTAATGACAAGCAAGTTTTTCATGTCTCTAGTAATTACAGAAAAATAATCACGCGTTAAAGCGCTTAAACTTAATACATTGTACATAGTTGTTCTCCGAAAGAATTAAGAGAGAGTTTATTGTTAATAACATAATCGTGACGAACTTTTTGATTTTTTCCTTTTTTGATTTGATAAAAAAAAAGCGACAGTATAGTAGATAATACCGTTTGTAGCGACATAACTGTCGCGTTGACTGCCTAATGCCAAATTAAAAGAACAGAAATATCTACTTGATTTGTGTCCGGATGTTAAAAAAAGAAAAGAAAATACTCTGTCTTTATAATGACGTCCTCTAGATGTGCGATTAAAACGATGGCACCGATGTGATGATCGTATCTCTTGCCAAAGTATATACATTAGCAAAATGTCTCTATGTTTGCGCTCCTCTTTGCTAGTCTGCACAATTAGCTGTTAGCGTATTTCGAGTGATATGACATAGTTGTATATTTAACATATTTTCTGACTGATGAGATTAAAAAGATAATCCGTTCATCTCCAGGACCACCGAGTAAAATAATAATCTCTGATACATTGATATAGGATAATGTATGCATGAGGTAACATGTGGCCATAACAATATAGTCTTTGAAAATAAAACTTGCTTGGCTATATCGATAATTGATTACGCAAAATTAACGGGACTTGTCGAAAAACGAATTATATTATTTCGTAAGAAAGAAGGGAACGATAAAAAAAACCGTTATATTGCGTATCACGTGTATCTTCGAAGGGAAAATACACTTGTTTCACCGCTGGCTAGAAGGAAGTCAGCAATTATATATATATATATATATGTATACATATGTACAATATATGATTCATCTTGTATATTTTTGAGTTTCCAAAAACAAAACACTACATATCGATAGACTCGAGATTTTTTTATTTATTTATTTATTTCGAAGTCTCTTGTAATGTTTTTGTTTTATGACATCTTTTCGTGACGTTCTTTACTTAATCACATTTAATCACATGTAATTTTTTTAAAATCCTCTGAGAGGATGCCAAATCGGTTTGGTGCACGTTAACGTCATCCAGTATGTTTAGAGGACGTAGCGTTTAGATAAATCAAGCGAAATTAGATTGTAGAAATAAATCTGCAAGATTGGTAGTGTAAGATTAAGCATTCTCTCGTCGACTCCTCTTAATTCATTTATTTTTGCGGAGCACAGGTGGAGCATTTACAGGGAAAGGAATCATCGGTCTTAGTCGATCGCTCTCTATACGAGCGTTTTGCGCTTCCAAACTTTGTAAATGCGATACCAAAGATATATTTAGACTTTTAGGGAATGTGATTCGAATCTATGTGTGTGTGTGTGTGTGTGTGTGTGTGTGTGTGTGTGTGTGTGTGTGTGTGTGTGTGTGTGTGTAGTCGCAAAAATTCTGTATACTCAGAGATTAATATTGTTTCCTTTTTTATATGAATTATAATGGTTCCTTCTTCTATCGATTTTATTATACAATTAAACGTTTTTTTTTTTTAGATATTGATCGATATTGAATCGTATCATTTATATATATATATATATGAAGATAAATTTTAAGATTGTATCTCTAAGATATTAGAAGGATAACAATCACGTGCTCACGATCAGAATGCAAAAAAAGAAAGAACTTGATTCAATGAAGGTGTATACGCACGCTTCTTTATGCTAAGGAAGTATAGCGTGTATAGTGTAATATATATTGCACTAGATTTAAAATTCTAGTCAAAATATGAGAATGAATGTTTTAATCGATGCGCGTTAAATATACAGGATATGGAGTGAAAAATATCGCTTTATCTGTTTCGTTAATCATGAATGCGTGTCTTATCATTAGGCGTTAATGCCTTTTTTTAAATCGAATACGCTGTACGATCGTCAGCACGTAATTGTATCGTAGCTTCGTCACGAAAAATTCTCGCTGTCATTTTGCATACAGCGAGTTTTATTGCGTAGGGACAAACCAGCTCAAAGCTTACAATAATTACAAGAAGTAATATATATTAAAGTTCTTTAGTAAAAAATAAAGAAAGGATTATTAGATGACGTTCGACTTTCAGAATCCTGAACATCTTTACTGTGCTTATTATACGCAACGTCTTATATAAATATATATATATATACATTACATAAATGATTGTCGCGATACTTGCAAAGAATTGAAGAATCGATGAGATTTATAAAGCGAAAGAAAACTCACAATCAGTTTAACATAGATAGAGCAACAAAATTGGAACAATTAAATTTTTGTATCCACAAAGTCGTTTCTCTTGTTGTCCTATTCAAGAGCTATGCGCGAATAATGTTCGCTCAATCTAATCTAAAGGTGAACATTATAAACGCGTATAGAAATTTATTTCATTGCACCAAGCAACTATCTGTGTGTGAATATCGAGTATTAATATATGGACACATGTAAAATAAAAGAGAAATGAAACAAAAAAAGTAACATGTTGAAATAATTTGATGTTTGAAAGAGTCAAATACACTGTTTACTGTTAAGAAAAGGCTTTTCAAATATTTATACTGGTATGCTCTGCTCAGTAGTATACAGCTTATAAAACGTAGAATATGTGTACGAGAGAAGTGTGCGTGTCTCTCAACACTTCACAATAAATTTATTTACCATGTTAGTGTACATGTAAGATATTTATATTATGTCATTTTAGAGTACTCGCGATTTATGTAAGGTGTAATAAGTTCAGAATGAATGTGTAGGAAAGGCAGAGAGAGAGAAAGAGAGAAAGAGCGATATCTATAAACTTGATATAAATGTACTATTAGGCAAATTGAGAATAGATAAATAGATAATTATTCGTCGTTCAATGTAGAGAAATGTTGAAGCGTTTAGCATTGCAGCTTTTCGAAATTACACATTTGATTTAACAAGATCAAAAAGCGCAAATTACGAGAAAGGCTGAAATAAATTTGTATAAATCGTGTAGCTCTTTTATCCGCTTTTTTATCCACAAAATCCCACATTGTTCGACAGGATAAATATTAAACGTATATTGTATATTATATATTGCTGCAGATTTTTTCTTCTCATTTGGTAAAGTTTTTAAACAAAAGAAATTGAATATCTTTTTAGATGTGGATAGAGAGTTATAGACTTTAGACTCGAAATAAAAAATATTTCACTTTTCCATATAATTTTACCTTGATACTTTCATATGCAGAATAATCAGATGAATCAATTTATGTAAAAAAAATTATATTGCAATCTCGGAATTTCTTTGCAGAATAAAACAATGAAATAGTTTCCATTATTTTCAAATATTAAAATTACGTGAAATATCATATATACATATACATATTGAACTGTCAGTTTCAGAATTTAAAAATAGATTTCAAAAAATATTTTTATTCCATATTTTGTAATATATTAAAAATGCAGGTAAAAACTCTCTGTCAGAAGTATTATTTTATTTAATAATTACGGTTTCCATACAATCTCAATGCTATTTAGCATATCAATAATAGCAATTTTTTTTTTTAAGCATCAATAACGTGATGCTTATCAATGTAAGATGAATCGATATGCAATCACAACTTAATCAGATTGGCAAAAATAGATTCTTACACCAAGTGGAACACATAAGTAAAATATTAAATATACCAAATAAAAAGAAAGAATGATATAATAACAACGAAGTAAAAATGTACACTGTTGGCATATACAATTTGTTTACAATTCTAAAACATTGATATAAAGTTATTTATTAGCACAATTGTGTGTCATATTAGAGAGATGTATATATGTATATGTACACGCATATACTGATATATTCTATAAGGAAGGGAGAGTTTCTAGATTTAATCGTTGCATATCGTTAATTTCACAATGTGTAAATAAACTTTTTTCTCATAGACACGATATAGAAAAATCGTATGAGTAGCGCTCGTGTTCTCTTATTCAAACATAGCACCAATTGTATCCAATACGTCACCCTCTCTATATAGCATGCAATGTATACTTTACAAAATACATTATATACGAGTGATTTAATTTCAATTTTATACACGTTATACAAATTCATTGTTTCTTCGGGGTTAAAAAAATTAAATGCAATTAATAAATAACATAAATATGCGTGAGCATGTATAACAAACATTAATAATAACTATAACGTCTTCATAATATAAATATTGCATTTACATATGTCGCATATGCGTATAATTATTTTTTTTACATTATAATTAGCACATAACAAAAAAAATCTCTTGTACATGTATCTTTATATTATAATATGATTCTTTAAACAATTTTACAGAATTGAACAGAATATATAGGGCATTAATTTAAAACATGTTATTAATAGTTGTTACATATTCTGTATTCTTCTCTTATTTATCTTCTTGCAAAATTATGTGGAAACTATAGAACTCGCGATGTGATAACGGAAGACATATTATTCTCTTATAGTTTATATATCGCATTACATTAGTATAAATTCCTGCCAGGATTTTTTTTTTTTTTTTTTTTTTTTTATACTATCCAAATAATATAAACGTTTGAGGGACACCACATATTAAAAGTGCTTATATAGAAAACATGCCAATCTTCTCGACATCTTTTAATTACTTGTATTGTCTGGATGCATATATCTGAAGCGTATTTAAAGAAAGAAAGAAAGGTCTATTTATATATCATATCATATCATATATCTATATATATATATATATATATATATATATATATATATATATATATATATATATATATATAATATATATATACACATATATGTATATATCTTCATGGAATATTTTGATTATGCAGTAATAAATAGAAGCTTGAAAATTGGATAGTGTGTTATTCCTGCAGTGCGTATTTCCTATTACAAATAGACTTCGATCTTTTCTTACGGCACTTAGGTAAAGTTTATATATTTTAAAGGCTCTTCTCTCGATTATATTTCGAAGCTATATATCAAGTCTACAAATTTATAGCATCTCTTTTTCATTTCTTTCATTATTATGAGTATTATATTGACAGATTTGATATAAAATGTATGTAATATTGTGCGACTCAGATGACCAATCAGTTTGAGTATCTTTTCAAGTCTTTAATTATTTATATATATATATATATATATATATATATATATATAAAAAGAAAAATGCGTTGATATTTTACTTAGCAATAAATAAATATTAAGAAACATAAACATAATCTCTTAAAAAATAACAAAATTTTGTCAGATAAAGCGGCGTTTTTTTTCTCAGACGACGAGAAATCGTATAATATTATATTTTGCGAGAAACCAATATAAATTCTGAGCACATTAAAACTAGTCATGTTGTAAAGACACGGAAGAAAAGTATTATTCAAAGTCTCACGTTTTTCCATTATTAATCCGTTGATGACAATAATTTAAACCGTACAAACGAGTATCGATAAATCGTTTTTGTTTTTCTTTTTTGAGCCGCGACATCCGACATCCAACTTTTAGCACAAGATTAATTCGCCATAGTTTCGGACTTTCTCGATAATTTAATAACATTAATAAAAATAAAAATAATTTTAAATTTATAAATATATAAATTATAACATAGATATTTCAAAATAAAGTGTATGTATTGTGTATATATATATATGTGTGTGTGTGTGTAATTTTTTATGTGATGTTTTTTTGTATCTTTACTAGCTACAGATACAAAATATATGTTAATAAAACTAAATGCCGTATACAGCAGTATTAAATTATATCGCTTGAAACGCAGTTACAAGATTGTTGATATATATATAGTAGATCTACTCTTTATTTATTGCACCAACATAAGACGGAAATCACAATCATTATGGAAAATCTCAACTCGTACTCTATTTAAAGAAATATACTTCGATCTTCTTATCCGGCTCACGACTTTCGACAACGGCTCTTACTAATACATATATGTATATATTTACTTGTGAACATCTTTACGTGTCTCACCTGCCTTACCATATATGCGTACGCTTCTGCATTTCGATTTAATAGGGACATAATACTATATCAAGACAATCGTCTGTATTTGATTGCGCGCACATATTTCGGCCTGCCGGAATTCTTATTTACATCATATATGATTCGAATAAAGTGAAATTAATGCCACTTATAGAATCGAATTTGCGCTAAACGCTTTTTTTTTTTGGTAGATAACGTGACTAACGTTGCGTGAAATATTTCGCGCGAATTCAAATGTACATATTAATTAAAGCATCGCGTATTACACATAATCATTAGTCGATTTTTGCAGAAGCTATGTGTGTGTATGTACGTAAATATTATGTTTCGAAATCTTTACCACATGCGAATACGGAATAATGTTGTATCGGTAAATTTTTTCTTTTTTTAGCACGATATATCAATTACCTACAATTTTTTTTTTTGACAACGGAACTATATATATGGATGTAATGCCAGTGCTCTGCCACGTAAACCCTTTTGGCCTCCGACACCACCTTTTGGTATAACATATCCTCCTGCGTGTCTCGCTGTACCTTCTTCCTCTAAATTGCCATTACTCTCGATCAAATCGCGTAAAGGCCAACAAGCTAGGTGACGTGACTTACCGTGACGCGCCAGAACGTGATATCCTTGTCTAAAAATATCAATAACCATAAAAATATATAATTTTTTTTAAAATTTGAAATACACCAAGAAAACACGAATAATTATGTTTCTATCACAGACTTGTAATAAATATTACAAATAATTTCTAAATCTATCAGATTCCTTTATTCTTAATATTGACAACGGAACTGTACCTAGAAGAGATTAGTCCCACAAGTAACGCCCAATGCGCTTTATGGCCCCTCTTTAAACATGGAGCGTGGTTAAAGTCTGAATCGTACGGAATCAGCACCATCGCTCCGTGAGCCAAAGCATGAGTTAATGTATCCGGGCATTGTTGTAAATCTACTAGAATATCTGGCCTGTGATCGGGCAGATATTCCGCAGCTAATGTTCCCATAAAGTCGACGCTGTAAACTTCTCCATGTTGCGTGAATCCTCGAACACGAGCTTCGGCAAGAAGCTGGCTCACAGAAACTGGTTTTGTATATTCTTGCGATGCCATTGCAAGTGCTACCAAACCACATCTATAAATTGTTTTATATTTTAATATCTCCATTATGGTTACAATTGTACAAAGATATTAAACATTAACCGACTGTCTACATAGATAATTAATATATGAAATGGAAAATTGATATAAATTATAAATAAAAAAAGAATAATAAATTATTTTTCATCTCTTTCAAATGGAATTACATATTTCAGTGCAATGTTAAAAAACATAAAAAAATTATTTGTAACAAAAAGGAATTTTTAATTAAAGATGACCAACATATTAAAATAATACTTACTGTGGTCCGTCTTGAAGAATTGGTTCTACTTGACAGAAGTAAGTTACCTCCGCATCTTTCAACTCATTTCGTGCGATCAGCTTTTCGATTTCGGCTTCTGCAGATGTGAGCGTGATTTTAGCCCAAGGAGGCAGAGATTCGGTATCATTGACTTCTGTCTTTTCACACATAGGTGCTTTTGGCAAGTTTGAAAGAGGTGGAGGTGGCGCTGGCATTTCTCAACGCCCAAATGCAAATATGCAATTGTTGAATTGAATATAAAAGGATTTGAAATGTTTCAACAGCTACAAAATGTCATCCATAGATGTGATACGATTTGATTCTATCATTGTCCACAATGATATTTCGAAAACATTCGACTGGAATATCCTTTGTTCATCCTAAACAGCTTCTTGAAATTTTCTGCAAAATCTGTCGAAACATAAAATTCGTATAAACAATTTTAAATTTAGAATTTAGTTGAAATATACAATTAACTCTTAGCATCTCACAACCGTTATTCGCGATTCGAGGAATTAGTTTCGTTATTTAAATCTATCGTATATAAGAGTCGATCAAGAGGGAGAAGATATGTTGTCATGAAAATATGCTTCTTGGCTCTTAGTTAATCGTTTAAAACGTTGAAAGATTCGATAATGAGAATACAATGCAATTACTGGTACAAGACAAAGAGAATGTCAACGCGTTTTACGAACCGATATTCGGAACGTACCCTCCGCGAGATTTTTAATGGCAGCGCGATATAAACACATCGGAAAGAATAATGATCAACACAATCGCATCCGTAACAACGGGATACAGAACAATACATTACTAATATTTCGATTACTGATTACAGATGCGATCGAACAATGCGATGGTTGGCTCGCTCGGGGAGAAAACACAGAGATCGGCTGTTTTATATTTATCGTATAACGAGAAGAAGAAACGAGAGACGAGACGAGACACGAGACGAGAAGAGACGAAACGAGACGAGACGGGACGAGGATACGAGGAGACGAGGAGTCGAGGAGGAGATGAGATATCATGCTGTATGACTTTGACGTTTGGCACACGTTCCCCTCTTCCCCCACTCTTCTACGCCCCCTCCTCCTCTTCCTCCTCGCCGCCAAACGTCCGACGTCTGACGTCCGACCTACCGTCTACCGTTGCGTTCGCCCGTTCGTCCTGTGACAATTCGTGACTCATGCATATACATTATGTAATTCTGAAATGGGAATACTAACGCTCTCTCTAATGCATCCATATTACGGTTTCTCTCGTCCTGAGTTATCGAGAGTTCGTATCGCGATTAATTAAGGGACACACACTGACGACGAGATCAAAGTTTCGCGGTTATGTCTTTATCGCGTGCGATCTTTGTAAATGTAAACGCGAGTTTAGAGTTCAGAGCCTGCTCACGCTGGCGCGGACGTCCGCCGACAAACGACGTCGGACGTCTGCCAAAAAAAAAATGTATATATACATACATATGTCTGATAAGAAGCTTCTCATAGCACGTAGATGCTACGAGTTACGAATACGAGATTCAAGACGACGATTCGCGCACCCACTCTAATGGTTCTCGCACGCTGGACGCGATGGACGATATCCAATGAGCGCTCTGCTTTTCCGAAAAAGCAGAGCTCTCATTGGATATCGCTCATCGCGTCCAGTGTGAAGTGTGCGAGGGCCATAATGTAAGTTTCGTTTATGAGGACGGGATCCTAGTCTCGAACGAGAAACGTGTCATCGTCTATCGCTCATTTTCATAACCATAGATATAATATATCTAGACCGAGTGTTGAGGAGTGGGAGTTGAGGTGTTGAGAGTAGATGGTGCCAATTTTTACTTTTCGTTATTTTGTAACCATCAATATATAATCGATATATATAATCTATATATATCGATGTTCGTAACAGTTACCGTTTGTTCGTATTAATTATTAAAATGGAAAACTAAGAAAAAAATTGTCAAGAATTATGTTTATTTACATTCACAAGCAACAGTTAAGTTGGCTCTACTAAAATATCAATTTTTCTCGCTTCTATTCTACTTTCAGTTATGATGTTTATAGTGGTTCTGGATTCCGACTTTCGACTGATCGATCAAACGATTCGAAGCTTTTGTAAGACCGAGTGGAGCGGAGTGCGAGATCGAAAATCGAAGATGTCGGTAGCGGGATTCAATAACTTGCTATCGACAATTTTCGGTATCGTTAACTAGCGACAGCCAATGGCGAGGACAATCCTGGTGAAAAGCGCGACTCTCGTAGGCTATCGCTCCCTAACGACAACGATAGTCGTCGCTACAGGTCTACAGGCGTCAGTCGGTGAAACGGGGAGCACATACTTTTGCGCATAAGCATAAGGAATTTGATTGGTCAATTTTCTTACGCATAAGGAAACGGACCAATCAATTTCCTTATGCTTATAATTATGCGTTTATGCAAAAGTGTGTACTCTCCGCTTGACGCGGAATTACAAATATTTGTTCTTATAAGAATTGCTTTTTTATATATGCGGAATATGTTTTTTTAATTGAGATTTTTAAATCTGCTCTCTTTTTTTGATTGTTTGGATATTTAAATTTCCGTCTCACGCTCTCTCCATTCTCCAGCATCGTTATTCTCGTAAATACGCGTCTATGCTTAATATCGAATGTTTTTCGTGCAATTTGATAAAAAGTAAACGATAATAAAAAACGGATAGCATAGTATCTGCGAATGTTGATTTGTGCAACTGAAAAGGCAATGAGCTGGAATGTTATCTATTCGAGTATAAAACAATCGAGGTTAATAATCCGCAAAATAAAATGGATTTAGTTTCAAATGATAAAAGTGGGAAAGCAGGAGACAGTTAGTCATCGCTTGAATATATTTAACAATTACAATCTCTTAAATTACTTTCATGTTTTAAAAAAACTTTATGCATTTGTCGTAGACTTTTTTTCAATGAAACATGAATGGACTTGGGATGAAAAACACTCGACGTCGTCGATCAAATTATCGGATGACAATTTAAATGTTACGTTTCATCCTGTATATAGCACTGGGACAGCGGTCGCGAAGGGTAACAAGCCACTGGAGAAAGGACGACATCATTTTTGGGAGATTTCGATGATAACAAAAATATATGGTACAGATGTAGTAAGTTTGTTTTCCTTTCGTTTGATGCATCTTGAAATTAATTGTTATTTCTAACAAATAGCATTGTTCCTCGATGTGTATAATTCTTGTCACTTTTTCGTTTAGATGGTTGGTGTGGGAACTGCGAGTGCAGAACTCGATAATGCAGGTGAGATTTTTTGCGCTCTGCTCGGACGAGATCAAGAATCTTGGGGTTTTTCACATAAAGGATATTTACAGCATAATGGTAAAGAGTATAAGTATGGGACGACCTTTTGTCAAGGTAATTTGGTGGGTGTACATCTCGATGCTTGGAGCGGCACGTTACAATTTTTTCTCGATCGAAAGCCGCTAGGTAAGCAGCGATATCTTTGTAAATACACCTTCTAGAAATATAATTTTAGTCCTTTTGTAGGTATTGCTTTTAGAAGGCTGAACAATGTTGCGCTTTACCCATTGATAAGCTGTACTATGGCTAAATGCGTAATGAAATTAACTTATAGCTGCTCAACACCGGTATCTCTGCAAACTGCTTGCCTAGCAGTCTTGTCACCTTTACAAAAAGCATATCTATCGAAAGCATTTCCCGGCTTGCGTTATCTTTCCGAAAATATATTTGCTGATATACTACGAAAATCTATTGGTAATTCTTCTAACAGATCTTGTATTTTGTTTTTTATAAATGCAATATAAAATTCTGCGTTACAGATCATGATAACGAAGAGGACATTGAATTTCCTGCGGAATATGTTATTTTAGACGATTTTGATTATGCCCTTGTAGGTAGTGGAGTAAAAAAGAAGAAATATTAATGAAAAAGTACTTATATTACATGCAAACCTGTGACAAATAGCCAAGTAATTAATATAGATACAGAATTCATTTCTATGCATATTTATATATATATATATATATATATATATATATATATATATATATATATATAAATGTATACTCAATTGTAATAAAATGGAGATTTTATGTACGACGTAATATTTTTGTTACTAAGAAATAAAAAGAGGAATGGTATACATGAATGTGAGATAAAAAATTATTCAAAAGTATTTTTTTATCATAAGCAATGATTTTTTAAAAATATTTCGTAGTATATACAAGAAATATTAAAAACAATTACTCTCTAATTCAAGAAAATAATGAATGACGTACAATCTCTTACATGTTAAAAATATAATTGAAATCAACGCACTCGGTTAACATCTTTATTAATTTTCGAAATCTATTGTATAAAATAATCTACTGTTATAAAAAGACATTATTTTTCCTTAAGAACTTTTGCTTGTACAAAATTTTCGTTTCCATGTTTTCGCTTTCTGATTAATTTAGATTTGGTATTGATTTTTGCAGAAAATACAATAGCTTGTGCCCATCCAGCTAATGGGCCCCATAATTCTCGTAAATAATTACCGACTTCAGTGTGAATTTTTGGCGTAACCGTCTTCTGTTTTCTCAAGTGTGGTAAATAATTTGCCTGTGCTATTTGAAAGATATGGGTATCGACAGGTATGGCGTCTAAGTGGCCTAATGACATTAGACATATACAATCGGCAACTTTGGGACCGATTCCTGGTAAAGTCATCAGTTGTTCTCTAGCAATCTGGTAAGATACATTATTTTCTTTTTGTAGATTTAGAAGCCACTTTTTCCCGCCCAATGTTGATAAACGTTCCGCTGTATTAACTATGTATGCAGCACGATAACCAAATTTTTCCCTTTTTAGTATACTTTCTACGTTTTTTTCCTTCAAGACTTCTATTGTTGGAAAATTGTAATATTCTCTATTTTCAATTGAGCATATTTTCTGACCAAATAACGAACACAATTTTTCAACCATGTTCGATATCCTAAAACAAATATATATTTCTAGAGCCAGTAATATAAATTTGTATATTAGCTCATTATGTATATTGAAAAATATATACCTCGATATATTATTATTAGAGCTACATATAAATGAGAATAAAGTCTCTACAACATCTTGCTTTAATATTCGCACAGCATTACTTTCATCTAGACATTTCTCGAAATATGCGTCTGTTTCCGCCCACTTTTTATAATGTTCCTTCAATGATATTGATAATCTAAAGTATTCAGACAAGATGTTATCATAGTGCGCACAATTCTTTAATTGTCCTTGTACGGTATATGATAAATGAGTATCATTTTGAGATAAAGTCCAAATGCATCCATCAAAGATACCTTTATATCCATCTTCACAATCAGTCCATCTGAATAATTGTTAAAATTTCTGGTTTTGAAATACGATTTTTAAAAAACGTAAAATAAATATATCTGATGAGTACTAATGTATGATTAATGAAAAATTATAAAATATTTCTAAATAGTTGAGACATTAACATTTTCTTGATTACACGCAAATTATATATAATATAAATTTGTATAAATTTCATTACCTAAAACTTTGACCACCATGCAAAGTGAGAGCAAGATTCAATTCTGTACGTAAACAAGGAATACTGCCCCGTTTTACTTTCCTTTCATACATCGCGTTATGATGTCATGCGATCTTCGTGTAACCTCGCGCAAACTTAGCCATTTAACGATTGGCAAATATTGCTGAATTTCATTTTATTTTATACTATTATATATCATTATGTGCCGCGCGTGTATTATTTAAACAAAAGATTCAATATATTAATCGCGAACAACGAAAAGATAAATTGTATCGCGTGAAATATCTTTGATGTACACGTGCAGTTGACCACGTGACTATTCTTTTTGGCGGATTCGTAGACACAGCTGATAGGTTCGTCCGATGGCATATATTTACATGCCTATGTTTTAGTTTTAGCATCATTTTGATATCGCAATTCAACGTTATATATAATGTATGGATAATTTTTTTATTAATTATTTACACTATACATTATAAATTTTCTTTGTCTTTTTCTGATGGGGATGTTTTCATTGACATAAATGTATGGTTACTGAAAGAAATAAAAAACTTCCAGACTAGATACACTACTTATATACAAGGGCTAGTGAAAGACAAACAAATTGCATAGTATTTTTTGCATGATTTAATTTTTCTTTATTGATGCATGTGTCACATCTCAATTTTTCATCTAATACATATATACTTACAAATTTGTGAGATTTGTGAGATTTGCGCGTAAACGCTACCAATAATTATTATTTCTGATATTTAAATGGAAGAATTATTAGCACAAAAGTGCTTTTATATTTATACCGTGATAAATATAAATATTAATTCTATAAATGTTTTCGATACTGTATCTTTTGTTTTATAAATTTTTAAAGCATTTAAGAATTTTTGGAAATATCTCTCCTTTCTCGTATGTTTTCTTGGATTCTTTCAAATATATATTCCTAATCTCTATCTATTTTCGCGGATTAATAATTTACGATTTTTATGTAATAATTAAATAGTCGAGATATATATTTTAGAAGCAAAAATGATTATCAGAAATCTATTTTATGTATAAATCGCTCGAGTTTGTCATTTATTCTTACGCAAAACACGCGCGCGTGCGCGAAATGCAGGACCGTGTACACGTACACATCATACATGTATATACTTTTAAATATTATGTACGTGTTTGTACGCTAGAGATCCAGTAAAGTAAATGGATCGATCGTTACATTTCCGCTTAAATCAAATATATATATATATAAATTTTAAAATAAATCATTAAAATTTATAGGCGCTATTTTTGATTAATTTAATCTCGATAAAAATCGAATATATATACATATCTCTCTCTGTCTCTCTTTTTAGCTTATATCTTTTAGGTTAAAAATGTTATTAAAATTAATTACATTTAATTACTAAGATATTTAAAGATAAAAATATAAAAGTTATTTTAAGAGGCGTCTAATAAATTTCTCAGTCGGAAATATTTGCATACAGAGAGATAAAGAGAGAGAAAAGAATATATTTGAAAAGTTCAATGACTTATTCTAAAATTTTCTTGTACAAATTATTATCTTGAATTGAAAATATGTATTTGTAAATGGAATATAAATAATAGTGAGATAAAATTAATTTTCTTACATCTAAATTATATATATATATATATAAACATTATTTTGTGCAGCTTGTAAATAGCTAATGTATATAAGTACATACAGTATTATAATAATATCTCATCAAAAATGCTAAGCTATTTTTATAATATCGATTATGTTTTATATGTTTTATGCATATTATCTTTTTTTTTTATTTTGTGTTTTTACATTTTTGAAATGCTATCTAAAAGTTTCAAATGCTTTAACGAACAAAAGCTTAAGATTATAATTGTATTAATTTGATAATAATACGCTAGTGATATTTAAAATTAATAAATTCTATCTACAGATTTAACTCTACATTATACAAGGACCGCCGATACTTACGATGACATTTTGCAATTAAACGGCAGAAACGGTAAAGTAAACGAACGAATTAATTCAAGTCTAAACTTCATTATGAAATGCGCTCAAACATTTTTCTTTTTATTATATCTTTTTAGTATATTGTAAAAAAATATGCCCCAGAGAAATAGCAAGCAATATTTTGTAGAGAAGAAGACATCTATGAGCCTAAGCTAAAAAATATGTTCACGTGTACTTGTAAATGCATTCTCTTCGCTTCTGAACGTTTTAATTGAAAATGTCTGATATGATTATCGGCAAACTTAATATATAATAACGCTTCTCCGTATTAAAGATATTACGATATATTGTCAATCGTATCTTTGGCGATATATCTCGATTTAATAATCGATTCCATTCTTTCCTTTTTCGCCTTTTC
The DNA here is from genome assembly GCF_030449975.1 of Polyergus mexicanus. NCBI lineage: Eukaryota > Metazoa > Arthropoda > Insecta > Hymenoptera > Formicidae > Polyergus > Polyergus mexicanus. Next base: position 167,280 of record NW_027223325.1, read on the forward strand.
CTTTGATCTATTATAAATATTCGATAAAATATTACATCCCTGAGAACTGCTATTGACATCTCCGGAAGAAGGATATTTCATTATCTCTTTACGCATCTGACGATCTTTTACATTTTACAACCTTAGTAAGGAACATTATCCCGTACGTGAGCTTGTTTTCGATATTCGTGATGTTGACATTTGCCCCACCAAGACCGCTTCACGCACATTTTTTGCGGTTTCAAAATAAAGCACTTTGATTGCAGCACATCGAAGAAGATCTTGCCTATAAAGTCCGCCGACGCAGTCCCGGCCATTTTCAAACATGTGCGAAATCTGTAATGTCAGAAAAAAAATTGCGCTTTGTATATCAGATGCAAACGCAATAATCATAATACTGTTGCGCGAGGGGTAATTCTTTTGTCGTTAATAAATTTAATTTGTGACATTTATATATGTGGTTTAGCGCCAGTCGCACGTATTGTAATATGTATACATATGGAGATCTACTAATGACGCGTACCTAAAATATATGAGGGAGCTGCGATAGACGCCATAGACGTTTATAACGCAAAAGTGTTGAAAAGTATAGATTAAATTACAAAATAAAATTATAAAATAAGGTTTGGTTGTAATATAGTCCGAAAGTCGAATAATTATTCGGCCATCCAGTACGTTATTAATCATCCGATCATTTTATTTGCGGAGTATGTAGACATTCATTCGAGCATGTTCGATGCGAATGTGCTTTCTCTCAGATCTCGCGCGAGATCATTAAATAATAATTACTCACCGCTCATCGCAAGCGCAATGCATCATGCTCGATATTCTCCAATTGAAAACGCCGTAACGCGTCTCGAATGCCGGTATATGAAAGGGACAGGATGTGTCGTGTTTTCGACAACAGGCGTCGGCCACCCCGAAGCCGCCCAGATTGGTATATTTGGTAGCGCGGTCACCTCGGCCGCACCATTGCGTCCCCGGTATCATGAATAGCTCTCTTCGGGTCCGATTTCGGCCTCGTTTTTTTCCGATGTTTGTCGTCGCGTTTGTCGAGCTCGAATATTTCCTGTGTTACAAAACAACTTTTTGAACTCTCTTTTTTTCCTCTCGTCACGCATTTAATTGTTATGATAAGCATGAGGCGTGGGGGAGGGAGGGAGGGGGCGGGGGAAGGGGGAAGGGGGTACATACATACAGCCCCTCTAGAGATGACGTCGAAGGAGATGTGAACTCGGTCACGCTCGGTCATCTTACCTATGTCGATTTTGAGCCGCGACTTGACTTCGTACTCGCATTCTCACGCGATCGCACTGATAATGAAGCCCCGATGACGACAATAGCCAAGAGAGATCGCGGGGTATCCTCGAAGCGTCCTTGCCGTCCAGTTGGAATATCTCGATCGACACCTCGTCACCGTCATCGTGATAGTGATAGACGCGGCGAGAGCTGGGCAAACACTCGCTGTCATCCCACCGTGCGAGCTTCTCGTCAATGCAGTCGGTCAAAGTTTCGCCGGCATATATCAATTGCAGCTTTCTGCTTGATTCCCGAAGCCAAACCTGTCGCAGCATCACGTTCGTGTTTCTATCGAAAGAATAAACGATTATTGCAGCGTAATTTAACGGTTAAAATTTCACGCTGCGCGTGAAGTAAAAAAATATTAAATTTCGGGAAATATCTTTTGTTACACGACGTCGATCGTTTTTTTTATCTCGGCGAATTATTATTTAGATTCTGAAAAGACACGATTTACTGTAATTGCGCAAGCAAACGGCGTATATAACATTTACAACATTTTTTCCGTTGTCGCGATCTCCGTAATTTAGTTTATCTCCTGATGTATCTCGCCGTAACGCGATACAAAGCTGAAGACAAATACCAGAAAATAAATTTTTTTCGACAAATTATTCACGCGATAAAAGCAAATTCGGAAGAAAGAATGGGAACGCTTGGGACAGAAAGCAGTGTGTGCACTTTCTTCACGACGGTAAAAGAGCTTTCGTCCTGCCGTTTAAGTGCAAAGTGACGCTTCGTGGTTGTGGTATTTCGCGGTATCCTCGTGAGAGCATCAGCAGATGAGTCCCATCTAGGCGAGACTAAAACATAGACGGCAACCTACCGAACTACGTTTAGGTCCAGGGTCCAATCCGATCCCTACGTAAAGGTTCCGAGACACCCGCACGTCGCAGGACCTAATCCTTGCTTACTTAACTTGCCGCTTTTCGGCTTAAGAGCTCGGTTGGCTTTGCGGTTACTGTCAACGAATAAACATGATAAATTTGTGCCATTTCTATCCCCCTTTTTCGCTCTAACGGATCTAACGAAATAACAATTATATTATTGTATTTTACACATTACTTTATTATTATTATTATTATTATTATTATTATTATTATTATTATTATTATTATTATCATTATCATTATTATTATTATTATTATTATTATTATTATTATTATTATTATTATTATCACGCTGTATGTTTAATCAAATCATTTCCCGATTTTATGTCATTTCTTTGTAATATAATTTTATGTTATCGCCTGTATCGCTTCTTTGTTGAAGGCGTTGATGTTTTGATTATATATATATATATATATATATATATATATATATATATATATATATATACATGGTTTATTAATTACACACAAGCACCTATTTGTCATGTAATACTGTTTTTATGAGAAAAAAGATGTACACTTGGCGCTTTGTTTTATTGCGCGTGTTAAGCGAAGAAAATCATGCAGATATTATCGCGCAGATATTATATAAATTCATCGCGTATAGCTTGATTCAATACCCCATCAAATCATTTAGTATATATAAGTATTATTAACACGCGTGACTTTTTCCGTTTTGGAAAATAGCTGACATTGCAAGCTAAATTCGTTCCTTACATAATCCGGCGAGGAAAAAGAAGTAAAATGTAAAATCCTATTCATTCGTTTGAGCATCGATCCTCATTCTGCGGGCATCATAACGTGGTATTATAATTGTATTGAAATGGCTGACAAGGATTCACAGGGACCGTTACGCTAGACTGTATCAGCGTTCTTCGGAACGATGGATGGCATTTGAAAGACCTAACCGACGCTAAATGTATACATAACAGCCTGGCTTCCACGTATATTGGCAATAGTGAAAGGCGGCATTGTTTTCGTGCTTGCCAACCGAGTTCCCGCTTCAATCCTCTCCCACATATGGGTGGGACGATGGGATAGGAAGAGAGATTTGCCTATATCCGAGAAAATGTGTTATTTCAGAAAGGCAGATAGAACGGGAGCCACACTCTAATCTTGGCTACTGTAAAAACACTCGACGCGTCCCTTCCTTTCGAGAAAAGGAAGGCATGTACATAGGAACATATAAGTATCGCCGAATAAAAATAATTAAAAATAATCGCTTAATTCTCAGAGATTACCATAATATCGAGCAATTTCTTGTAATTTTAAAGTTTATCGAAACTGGACTTTGTTGATATCAATGCTTCGATTGTATATAGCATATTAATTGTAAGATGTAAAAGCGATTATGCGCTCACCCCCAATTGACAACGATCTCCTTGGCGCAAGCTCCGGACCACCAAATGATCCGCTCCAATCGCTCATCGGACGAGATCCTGATGACCGAGATGCCGCGACTGGAAGACGTCCCGCTCAATTCGGACGAAACATTCCATCGTGCAAAATATGTACCTTCTCGTGATAGGTAAGCGCCGACGGACGATTGCCTGAAAATCAATCCCAATGCCAACAGCAGCAGCATCGGGTAGTACCTGTTCCAAAATCAGGGCGATAATATTTTTTGAATAATGTATGTGCAATTGCAAGATGTATTGGAATAATATTTTGCGGAATAGTAAGGGAGAATCTCCTAATATATTATCTCTTGTAAGCTATATATAATGATAGTTTTCTATTATATAAGAATTATTGGTTGCGCTATTCGATGAACATCTTTTACAAATTATAACAATAACAGATTTTTTTTATTTTTTTTTTTTTCTTATTATGCTTCCTAGATGAAATCCAACAATAACTAACTAAAAGTAACATATGAAATCTTGTTAAATATATTTTTATCTAATATTCAAAATTTCACATGTTTATATTTTTAGAAAGCATTTCAAAGTTATAACATAAAATTCTAATATAGTGCGTATGTAGCATATCTTGGACTTATTATATATTCTTGCGTTTGTAAATTTTTAACTAATATACGAGTATATAGAGAACACCTGATTAATTCTCCCCCCCTCCCCCCCTCCCGATCAATTTTACAAAAATTATGAAGACTGCTAAGGATGTAATTCGTATGTAATTTTAAAGAGAGTATGTAGTGCGAAAATATTATTTTACACAAAATCATTGTAGAATTAATTGATTTTGGTATCTGCTGTATATGAGATATGTATCTATAGATAAGTATCACTTAAAAAAAGAAGCATATTGGCGTAAAAAATTCCAAAGCTAATATAATAATCTTGAAAGAGAAAAAATTTGTTCTAAATTACATTTACTTTCTTCAAAATTATACAAATGATGCTTTTGCCATTTTTTTTATTTTTTTTTATTTTTATTTTTTTGCATCTCTGCATTATTTTAGAAGAATTATTTAAATGTCGAGTTTGTTAAAAACAAACGATATTGTCAACATTTTCTCAATTACCAATCAACATTTCAATTTAATTGAATGATTAGTGAATTATTTTACTTTTGACTTTTTATCGCAAACAAAATTTTAAATAATCTCTTTTCAAAGAAATTTAATATACGGTGAGGTAATGTATGTAAAACAGAATGTGAGAAATATATAGATACGATATTATTCATTGATACGACGCGACATGTGCGATAACGAAACATAATTTCTTGTTTATTCGTAGAATTGCTATCGTAAGAACATCACGTCATCTTTGATACTTTTTAGGATTGCCAAAGTTTAAAATAAACAAGGTCGTCTTACAATCAAATTTGAACAGTTTTATTTCTTTATGTTTTTTTTTCTTTATATTTTTTTGTTATATATTTCATTTTTTTATTATATCAAGAAAATATGAAACTAATTAAAGATTGAAATGTTATGGAGATAATTATTCCTCCCTTCCACGTAAGTTAGACGAGAACATACCTCTTATTTGAAACGCTCATCATCTGTACCATCCAAGATTCAAAAATATCAAATTCTCTCGATCTTCAAGTACGAAGAATTCAAGTAATGCCATATGTATATTCTCACATAACGTCGTCGCGCCGATTTGAAGAGAAACTATATACGCGATCCCTCGTATATTCACTTTATTTTTTGCACTTACTGTTTACGCTCGTATCTTTTTATCACGGAAAAGAATATCGCGACGAATCTCGGCGAATGCGGATTGCGCGCGATAAACGATCACGTGGCTCTCTCGAGTTTACCTCGTTAAATAATTTTTCGAGCTCGTTTTTATCGAGATTATTTATTTCAAAATCATTGATTAAATTTATATTTATCTCTTTTAGTTTACCCGCATATTTTCACTTGACTCATCGATGCCACGCGACTCTCGACGCTTCCATCGAGTGTCAATCCGCGGAAACCAACCACCGACCGGCCGTGTTAACAACTGGCCCGCTACGCTCGCGGCTCTCCCTTAAATACCGCCGAGTGCAGTTCGGGTAGTTCGGTGTTGTCCAGCAGTTCACCTATACCCACCACCGTTCTGTCACTTACGACCTCTCTTCTCTCTCTCTCTCTCTCTCTTCTCTGCTCACCCCATCTTGCTCTACCCTGTGCCTTTCTCTCTATACTCTCCTGTACCCTACTCCGAGTTTCCCTTCTGCGGCCTCTCCGCGTCGTTCGGACACCAACTAAACTCCACCCTCTTGCCCCTTCTTCTTGTCCTACTCCTTCGCATCATCGGCATCTACCGTCAACGAATCGCGCGCGCGTCTGCCAAATCCAATCCCAGCACCTATATTCATCCTGAGGATCTAATCTTCACGTAGTCTTCTTCTTTTCCGTCTCGCTCTCTTGCGATCGCGATTTCTCTCTTCTCCTTTCAGCAGTAGTCGAGGCTGTAGCCTGGACATCCCTCGGATTTCTTTCGGTCTTCAAACGACTGTGGTAAATGCCGGTGCTTTGGTCCCGCTGATGCATCCATCACCGCGCGTCACTGCACCTTGCGGTCATCGATATTCGAGATTTCGCTGTAACGATGAATCGCGAAAAAATACGCTGTGACATAATATAGCGCATATCGTTCACGATATGCCTTTCTTATACTTATCGCAAAACGTACTTGTTATCGGGAAATATACGGAATGATTCTAGAATAAGTCGATGTACTTTACAGACGTATGCTTTTGCTTTTTAGATACAATTTTTAACGAAAGATTTTCGATAGCTCTTTATCTATAAAAGAGAGAAGCGATTAAACATATTAAACATTTTTATCAATTAGATTAAAAGAATAATAAAATAACAAAATTCAAATAACAAAATAACAAATTCATATATATATATATAAAAAGACTTAATCTATGTATATATACTTATATCAATTACACATGGCGAAAATATAACAGACGGAGGGTAGACGGCCGATGTGTAGAAGCAAGCTTTACTTAAAACTAAATTAATTTTTACATCATCTATATCTTCTCTGGGATTCTCTCTGCATTCTTCCATCTTCTTGATGCTACCATCGTATGAAACGGCGTTACACGTTTGCTATCGGCGAATCGTTCGACAATAATAAATTATGCAAAACCGTGCGACAAAAGCGGTTGTCATCATTGGCTGCGAATTCTGAATCGTACCGCGATTGGCGCGTGGCCAAAGGTCGTTTTTCGTGCGAAACGCATGATAAACCTTTGTCCCAGCATGTCGCACGAACGATTCTGCGTGTAATTGTGCGTTTCTACACGTGTGCATTTTACTCTTAAAATACATTGTTCCATAATTTTGGACGTAGTCAGGTAGAGAGAGGTATCAACTGACAATTTTTACATTCCTACTGCTGAATATTACAGTATCTATTATATATATATATATATAAATTATTCTATTGTATTTTATATCAAGAGATGCGTAATAATTTGTAATTTGTAAATTAAACGACGAAGAAGAGAGATAATGTGTCATAATAATAGATAAAGAAATTTGTTTCAATAGTACTAACAAGAAAAAATCTTTGAAAGATAGTGAACCAATCAAGAAGACTCAGAAGATTTTGTGCTATCTATTCGGCTATTTTACGTGCATAAAATCGCGACGGTCAAAATTATTTGGCGAAACCGACAAGTGGCAAAGAAAAGACACGGCGGCGGTTGCTATCTATTGTACCTCTCGTAGTTATGACTCGGCATCGGCCATCGGCCGTGAACGAAAAGATGCGGGCAGTCTGGAGCGTGAAGAAGGGTATATTAGGCATCGTGTATGTCTTCATCTAAAGTCTAAAGTTAGATACTTTGACGCATCATGTTTATGCGCAAATTATGACTCACGAATCACATATACAGTTCAAACACGCATGCACAGTTTGACAATTATGTTTTGTATATGTACAAAAAAAGAAGATAAAATACAAAGTTGAAAATTAAATAATAGATATCTTACGCGATATTTTAAATTGATGTAGAAAAAAATAGATTTAAGATATTTTTATCAATAATTTTATGACGCAGCAACATCTCGATATATAATGATGCGTTCGATTCAAAGTATCTCAACTTCAAGTAGATAACATACAAGACGTCTAGTGTACGGCATAAAAGGAGATGTAACGAAAAAAAGGACTATGGCGTTAGGGGTAAAAAGACTTGGCGAGACGAGGCGAGGATTCGTGAGTGAGGAGGTAATTCTTGTGGCGTACGCGATTGTTCGCTTTGGAGGGTTCCGCGAACGAGCCACCGTCTTTATATGTACGATCTTGAGGACGGTAAAGCAAGCCTGGACCAAACTTATCCCAGCTATCCTAGTGTCAAAGGCCAATCTTTTATCTAACAGTATCGGCAGCTTTTGAACGCTTTCTTGCTAATTATGAATCTGACAGTGAGTTAAATAATACCAATCGTACATATCTTCGATCCACGATTGAAATTAATTGGTGTGAGACATTCTATATACATCTTTTTTATCGTTTTTTACCGAATATTTAGCAAAACATTTCAGCGATTAATTTTGGGAACTCGATTAAACAATAATAATTAATTAATAATATGTACATTTTTGATATAATTGTTTAATATAATAGTATAATATATATATATATATATATAAAATATTGATATGATATAGAGAACTTTGAAAATTATACGTAGACGATCTTAGAGACCAACTTACACTCTCGTGAATGAAGGAATCTCGTTGGCAAGAGTTGACCCCCTTTTCGGGCTGCTTTCGTCGAGACACTCAGGGCATTCAGGTAACCGTCGTTTTTCGCGACAATTACCGCGCAATAATTACATAATTCTCGCCACACTCGACACTCGGCACTCGGAAGGGATCGTCGAAGGTAGTTAAAACCGCAAGTGGTCGAGGCGTTAGAAGGGTCGTACGCTGGTTTGCGTCAAATGATACGTTGTAAGCGATAGACGCGGTTAACTGTGGAAGTTGTGATATATCACTCGCTGAAAAAAACACAATAGACATTAATATTTTGAACTGTGTCGTTTGCTTAAAGGACTTTATTTTAGGTTCTAAACTCTATAGACAGAAATATCAGAAATAAAACAAGACAAGATATAAAATAAAAAGCGCTACATCGAAAGCCTGTAGAATCTGTTGAGACGGCAGAGGAGAGAGGTACGAGTATGGAGGCGTCAAGATTTTCGAAGAAATTCCAAGATTCCGAAGAGGAGAATAGGAAAGAAGAGAGAAGAAAAGACGAGCGTCTTGCTCTAGCAATTTATCCGCATCTCTCTCCCCCACCGTCCTTTCATTTTGGCTCGCGATGAGACAATGGGGCAACAGTTGCAAGACGCGATAGCGGCGGATTAATTCTCGATCGATTTCGAAGCTACTCCATCCATGCTCGTATTGTCCACAATCGACCCTGAGAGTCGTCAGCTTTACGTAGCCGTGTATGTCGTACGCGTGACTTCATTAAATGTGCGTATATGTGTGTATATTGGTATGCAGGCACGCTTGCACGCGCGCGCGAAGAAGCCAGGGCACTAGAGACCGAGGATCAAATTATTATTATTATCATAACCATCTGCATGCCCGAAAGCTTAAAAGTTGGTTCGTTTGCCAGATCAAAGGAGCCAACGTTGCATTCTCTCTCGAGAATAGAAAAAGCGTGTCTAATGTCCCAGGCGAATAGATTCTCACACAAACGAGCGGTACGCGGAGTGTACATGTTACTAAAGTACTCCTGGGAGTGTGTGTATAACCGTGAAATGTAATTTCAATTGTGCCTGCATCATATGATTTTCCTGCAGGCTTTTATAATACATATCGATGCAGCGAAACACGCATTTAGGGAAATAATAGAATTTGTAGGGCCGAGGAATGTTGCATACGATAGTATTGGGACACCCTGTACGTGTACCTTATTCAAGATTGGAGCTCGTTTTTTCTGGAGAACATCGATGACCCTCTCTTTCATTAGGCAATCATCTTTTAATTAAGCCGGAAAAAAGGGACGCCGTCGGCGCCAGCCTCTTTTATCGCTTTAAAAACGATCACCATATTTCAACGATTGGCTAAACAGATTAAAGTGTGTGTTACAAGTTTGGGAAATTTATTCTATCAGCAATAAACGACAAAGACTCGCTTCGGGTTACTATAAGAGCATCGCTTACGGCTAATTGCCTAGGCATTTTAACGAAACACCAAAAGTTACACATTTATATCCATATTTCTATTATATATAAAAAATTATATGCTTTTAAAGAATTAAAAATTTTAAAACAAAAATATACACGAAAGATAATGATACGCAATATTAATCAATGTTCTACAATATCATAGAAGATTATCAATTAAAAATTATACGAGATGAAAATTCTATCTATATGAAACTTTATTGTGCCGAATGTCACTGTATCTCGAGACGAGTCTAGCAAAATAACGTATAAAAAAAAAAAAAAAAAAAAAAAAAAAATTTGTGTAACAGTATAATAATTAACAGGGTCACAGCGATCTATCGTCGTGAACAACGACACGTGACGAATGTTAAAATCCCGCTGTTAAAATCATTGGATCGCGACGTAGGAGAGATAGCGACGTCATCGATGGTCCCTTGGTAGCGGGAAGACATAATTGATACGTACAAATCACCCTGCTGCTGACGCGAGGAGGACGAAAGCCAGGGATGGGTACATGGATGTACCGAGAAGGGACGATCGACGAACGGTTGTTTGACGGCACCTCACCCCTCCCCCTCTTGCCCTTTTTCACCCTACTCCTCCTACACTGACGCACTACGTGAAGCTGGTATCGCATTCACGGTCCACTGCCTCAGGATTCGGGTCTCCACCCCGCGCGTTTCTCCGCGCGCCGACTCTTTCTTGTAAAAAGAGAGAATACAGAGGATACACCAACCCTCGTCGGCGATCCGTAACCCCCGATCGTCAGAATCGAAGGTATTGCACAACGAAACGTACTTAGCGAACCGCTACATAAATAACGCATCTGCCCGTCGCACTTCGCTGCTATACATATACACGCTTTAAGCGGCTATGCATTTTTTGATTCGTTGGAAATAGCGTTACGCTGTATGTATTTGCTATATGTCAAATGTATCGAAAATTGTTAAATTCTCTCCATTTTGCTGTTATGGAAATATTATGTGTATATTGCGATAATTACAATAATTATTAAAGAATTATTAATTATTGAAAAAACGCTATCGTTATATCGAATAAAAACTGTTGATTTAGAAGAGATATCTTTATTGGAGATTTTTTTTTATTGGAAAAAAAAATTGATATTAATCTCGTCAAGGAATCAACGAAACCTATATTTGTAAGATTGAAAACGTGGGAAAAGTTACCTTGTAATACGCGTACAAAATTGTACATTTTATTCGTCGCCATGTTGTACACATTACACGTATGACGAAGAACTTTGATCGAGAATATAGTAGGAGATATTTTTTCGAGAATGAAACATGAATAGACCATGAGATGAACGCTGAGATGATTCCAATTCATATCGATATAACACGGAATGATTCAGATTGTTGCGCAGCTTATATACACTCGGCCTTATGTTTGCCACTTTTGCAACCAGACTCTAAACGCGTATCGTATCTGTAAAGAATAAATATTTTAGTGATATTTTAAAAGTATTCTTTTTTCAAACGCAAGAATACAAGTTTTATTGAGATCGTATAATATGATAAAAATATATATGCATCTTTCTCAAAATAACGTTCTAATTATGGTATCGTTGAAAAATACACGTAAAGTGTCATATATATATATATATATATATATATATATATATATATATATATATATATATGCAGGATTGGGAACGTTACTCTATAAAAGTAACGCGTTACCGTTACCGTTACTTGGAAAGTAACGATTCGTTACTTTTTCGTTATGTTTTTGTTTTTTGTAATGCTAAAATAAGCTATTAGATTATAAAATTATTTAATAATCAATATTAAATGTTATAATCTATGTTACAATGAAAAAAAAACTCTAAATTAGTCTCTATATATAGCGAGCGTTTTTTATATTAAACTTATTTAATGATTCTAATTTTTTATGTTAATATCTTTACTTTTTAATACACTTATCTTTATAGAAATTTATATTGTAATTTACAAATCTCAATTTTGTCGAAAATTTTTATCGAACATTGCTTTTAAATATTGATAAGAGAAATATTGATATTATTAAGAGCGTATTCCAATATTCACTATCGGTATTGTAAAATCTATAATTTACGTTACAAAATATTTTTTTCAAAAAATACATCAATCGAATAGATATAAGATAATAAAGAACCAAAAAATAACGATGAAAGTAACGGCTAATTCGTTACCGTTACTGTAAAAATGTCACGACGTTACCGTTACCGTTACAAACAGAAAAGAGTAACGATCGTTACCGAAAAAAAGTGACTGCAACGGTAACGACGTTACGACGAGTAACGCGTTATACTTTCCAACCCTGTATATACGACACTTTACATACGTTTTAAAGCGCGAACACGTGAACGCGTAGAATGCGATAGATGGAATAGACGCGACTGCGAGATTCTTATTCTAACAAGCATGCATTGGCTTTTTGCCAAGTCGTGATGCCGGACCATTAACGAGCGGGCATCGCTTATCAGTTGCTGAGTTCGCGCCATCCGATGTCCGATGACCAGCCGTCCGATGAAACTGTTTCTCCGTCCTCTCGTATCACCTAGAGGGACCTCTACGTCTCATAACTCGTCGCCGCATACCGGCTGTAAATGATGACAACGATCTCGGCGTTGGCGTTGGCGTTGTCGTTGTCGTTGTCGTTGTCGTTGGCCGTTGGCCGTCAACGCTCATCGATCTATCTATATATCGATCGTAGATCCCCATTAGCGTCCTATCGCTTATATGCGCCGTCATTTTATTAGTTATCTGTGGGCATCGTATCGATTTATCGCGATTATTACGCTTATACTAAACAATAAGAGGATAAAATACGTCGCTCATTTTCTTTCTTCTCCCCCAGATTACACTATTTTTTCTAATCGATGACATAACCGTATTAAAATAAGACAACCACAAACGTGAACTAATAATGGTGTCCTCGATATTCGTACTTTCACATCTCACTACCCACAAAGAGAAAATATATATGTATATAATCAATACGGTTAAAAGCAAAATACAATTGATGCAAGTTGTAGAGATATGCATCAATGTATTTGTTTGAAAAATAGAATAATATATTTTGATACGCATAGAGAGAGAGAGAGAGAGAGAGAGAGAGAGAGAGAGAGAGAGAGAAAGAGTTATTTCCTTTCCCATTATTTCGCGTATTGCAAAGTTTTGAAAATAACAGTGTATTTTGGACAATACTGGTCATAATGAGAGAAAAAAGAAATAATACACTTGCCGGAAAATGAAAGACGCAAATTCCATCGGTTCCACCGTAACTAACTGTAGAAGGGGTATAAAAACAAGTTGAGCGCAAATTCAAATATGGCGGAAAAAAAATTGTCGGACGCGATCGCGGCTCGTGGCTCGCGCGCGCCGCCCGCCGCGTGGTCGGCAAACGGCAAAAGGGCAAAGAGCGAAAAGTGCTGCCATCACGGAAACGCTCGGCTGATGGCGATGCTATCGGCGGCTCCGCTCCCTCCAAAATCGCGCGTACATTGGCAACATTGTTTTTTGGTAGTTTACAAATAAAATGGCCGATTGTGAGGCTAGTTTGGTATGGACGATAAAATATGGAATTATGTAAAATTAATGACCATCGGCGGTGCGTGCGTGTAAGCGAGAAGCGAGTACCGTGAGCGGGAAACGCGGAAAAAGTGTGCGGAGCGCGAGTGAGCGTGTGGGAGTGCCGCGGGAAGAAGGCTGCGGGTTGTCTTCCGAGAGGACCCAGTGGACGCCGCGGGAGCGAGAGAACGAGTGCTTCTCACTTATGGTCCCCAACACATAGAAAGAGACCGTCTAGACGTGCGGCTAGAGGCGGCGTGCTTTTTTCTATTGGCGCACAGCGGCGCGGCAACAATACGAAAGGCGACTCTACGAAAACATGTACGGCCAACTGAATCGTCGCCCGCTCCGATATTACCGATGATCCACTCGCCTCGTCCCGCGTAAGCTCCCCCTCGTCTCGAGGCATCATCTCCCGGGGCCCGCGTCGCGATCCAGAGATCGGTGAGAGCGCCTCGGGAGTACGCTTCGTTTACACTCTTATGATACTTTCGAGGTATTAACCACCTTACAGACTCCAATCCTACGTGCTCCGAATAGCCGGGTATTGTCGATTATCGAGACTGCGAGCTACGATCGTCGCATTATATTTTATCGCCGTTCCTGGTATGACATGACACCTGTATTTGATATCCAGGACCAAGATACTGGAGTTTAACGGGTACGTTTATTTGGAATCTGTCAAAATATTTCCTACGGATCAGTTTGTTGTAGTGGAAAGGGTTGGCGAGGAAGATGCATTGGTAGAAACGGAGGAGCCGACAACCAGCACCGCGTCGAGCGGCGAGACTAACCCATCTGTTACGACTTTGACGAATATGTGTACTACACCTGGCAATGCGGGTGCAGGATTCGGTGGGTACGCTTGGTCCTTTAGCGGACCAGGAACAGAGACCCGGGAGAATGCCCAGAGCGAACTCGCGACGAATATCAGTTATGCCGTTAATAATAATCAGGATCAAGGATCCAGTCAAAAGATACAGGTTGATATCAAACCGGCAAAGATTGCAGCTACCACTCACCGTCGTCCAATGTTTGCGATGAACGAGAGTTGTCAGCAAACACCCACTACGCATCATGGCCATACAGGGGGAGCGCATAATCAAACGACCCATGGTACTCATGTCCGCGCTAAGAAGCATCACGACGTATTTTCATTAACATGTGACAAAGGCGGATGCAATTGCGACGCGGCACATCCCACACCTCCACCTTCCTTGTTCTCCAATACCTTAGTTTTTACAACAGCCGATAAGCATGCCATGAGCAAGCACTTCATGACGCCGCTTGGACCAATACAGCTTACGGCAGAAGAGTGTAATGAAATTTTAATGAAGAGAGCAGCCGCCGCGTCTAATCAAGCCAACGCGGCGAATAATGTAACGACGAGTCAGACGGACAGTACCGCTCATTTCGGGCACGTTCTGACCCATGTCAACGCGACGCAAATCGAGACGAAAGTCAAACAGCAACAGGATATGGGAAGTCAGGTCCGTGTGCCGAAGGAACGACCGTATTCTTGTTCCGAATGCGGAAAATCCTTTCTGCTGAAACATCATCTTACGACGCACGCCAGAGTACACACCGGGGAACGGCCACACATTTGCGTTCATTGCGGCAAGAGTTTTGCGCACAAGCATTGTCTTCATACGCATCTGCTATTGCACAGCGCCGAAAGGCCGTATCAGTGTCGCGAATGTAAAAAATCCTTTACATTGAAGCATCATCTTGTAACGCACACTCGCGTACACACTCGGGAACGGCCATTTGTCTGCCAGGAATGTGGAAGAGCATTCCCTCTGAAACGTCACTTAGTGACGCATAGTAAGTTTCATTCGGGAGAAAGACCTTATGTTTGCGAAGAATGTGGAGAATCATTTTCTCAGAAAGATCATCTTACTATGCATTCACGCTTCCATGGCAGCCTACATCCATTTGTTTGCCATGATTGCGGTGCGACTTTCCAGAGGAAGTTTGAATTGGTCAATCACGGTCGGCTGCATGGCAGAGTTCCACACTCGTGTACCGCTTGTGGAAAAGAATTTTTGCAGAAGAGAACACTTTTAGCTCATATGCGCTTACATACAGGTGAAACACCCTATGCTTGCACTGTTTGCGGAGAAGCATTTCCTCGGAAGGCAGACTTGGTAGCTCATTCAAAGATTCATAATAACAATACAAATACCGATGAGAAGTCTCTTACATGCAGGTGAGACATCATAAGTAATATAATTAGTTATAATTATCAATTTAGTAACTTTATTTTAGAAGCAAATTTTCAAATCACTCCTTTCGAGTCTTTTAACAATGAGAGAGATTAATGTTATAGTGTACTTCTAACGATAACTAGGATTGTAATAAAATATACAATATGTTTTATAAAGAAAAGTAATATATTTTGGATATAGAATTGAAAATATATTATACGATACAATGTTGCGAGCTAAAATCATTTACATCGGCATATATTTTGATGCAAAATGTGTAATCGTGACAGATCGTATCCTCTTAGTTATAGTTTTTTATTTAAGATAGTCGAAAAAAAAATATATTAAAAAGTAATATCTTTTAAAATTTATTCGTGTATCTGATTAATAAAATTAAATGGATCCCAAGTTTTAACATTACAGTTAAACGAGAGAAAAAGCTAAAAGATATATAATTCAAATATATGTTTATTATTATGAATATACAGAATATATCTCGAGTTCTATCTCTTCTTTGATAAGAGCATCAATTCCTAACAAATAGTTATCATTTCAGGGAATGTGGATTGGATTTTCCGAATCGAGAAGCTCTAAATTTACATCAAAGGTTACATACTGGTGATCGAACACTTGTAACGGATCTTTGCGGACTAGCGGCCGCCTTCCAGCAAACTCCGGCACATTTCCTTACCCCAAACACTCCAACAACTCATCAGGTAATAATCATATCGTTTTTGTAATTACGTTTACATAAAGAGAGATATTTGAAGATAATGTACATTTCAACTTTATTCCTTCAATGAAAATTTAGTTTAAAAAGTAATCACATTATTGTTACGATTTTATTTAGTATTAAACCTACGCTAATTTTATCTCGGAGAGATTATTATTTGCAAAACACTATTTTTTATATAAATTATTCAAATATTGCCCTAATCTCGCGGATAAAGATATCTTACTATGGAATTATAAAGCATTATATGAATTCAAAATATATAAAACATGTAATTAATAAATAAAATATTTACACAGATGAACGGACCGATAGGAACGCCTAGCGTTAGTCATATGCACGGCGCAACTCAAACATCGCCGCCAGTGGGAACAGGACCAAAACCTAAGCCACACATTTGTCCTGATTGCGGTCGCGGCTTTGCACAGAAGCATGGTTTGTCGCAACATCAACGACGTCACACAGACGGCAGCTGTCACATAAGATCCCACGTATGCGACAAATGCGGCAAAGCTTTCTTCCAAAAGAATCATTTGTTACTACATCAACGTCAACATATGGATCCGCCACCTAGTATACTTAGACAGCAACAAAGACAAGCTGCCCAAGCTGCTGCTCAACAAGCGCAGCAGCAGCAACAAGCGCAACAACAACAGCAGGTTCAGCAGCAGCAAGTGCAACAACAGCAAGTACAGCAACCGCAACCGCAGCAGCAGCAGCAGCAGCAGACAATGACCGTCGATACAAAAACGATTCAACTGCAGGCAATACAGCAGCAAGTGCAACAACAGGTACAACAACAAGTACAGCAGCAGCAGCAACAGCAGCAGCAGCAGCAGCAACAGCAGCAGCAACAACAAACGCAGCAGCAGCAAGCATGTTCCGTGGATGCTAAAGCAATACAGTTGAATGTCACTATGTGAGACGGTATAAAGACGAAGGACTGGAAAGTCCTTGAAACAATAGCACTCCCAAATGCGCACCCCGCTGCCACCCTCTGCACGCACTTCTCTTGTACTAACAATATATATTAGATATATATTTATTATCTCTAGATCCAAATACGGAATAATCGATTTTATTACAAGAGTATGTAAGAATATACAAAGTATACATACTATATTCTAATTAATATAAGGCTTGTAACAAGAAAATAAAAATAACCACATATTAGTGTTTTACATATACTTTATAAATATACAAATATAAAAATAAATATATATATAAATACATAAATATATACTCTAGATATGTAAAATGAGACTAAACAAATTAGTTGCCTTAACGAGAAGAAGAATTTTAATGAATATATTAACATATTATTTGGTGATTTTTTCATTTACTTTTATTTAGTAGGACGTCACTTTATAAGAAAGTATATATTAAATAAATCAAGATATAAAGGAAAAAAAATAAGTTCGCCGTGTATCGTTGCTTTGTTGTTTATCCTTCTCAATATATTTGTACGATGATAATTGAGACGAGGTAATTTGTGTATAAACAGAAGGATTAGAGAGGGGAAGATTCTATAAACGATTTCGGCGAAGAGAAAGAGGGTGGCAGACATTGCGCATTTATGAAGCATTTTTAAAGCTTAGATTTATCCAAGATAGCATTTTAGTCCCGCGCAATTTATATTTTTACGTTAAAAGATACGAGCACACAAACTGCTTGTTAAATTTTAGAAATACGTAAGAATCCCGGTTTTATAAAATCGAAATATCAATAAATGGATGTAAATGTTTTTCGTGAGAAATTAACGCGATTCTCGTATCGGCGACATATACGATGTATACATTATAAAACATGAGACTAATACATATATTAGTTTTACATCAATCATGGACGGTATGTTCAAAAAGATATCGCAAAAATTATATATATATATATAAATTACAAAGATTGGTCCATGTATTCCAATGTACATGTAGAAATCTTTGTAACGCGCACTTCATGTTTAGAATCGTGGGAATTAGTAGCCGCATTTTTAATTATCTTTTTTGATTAAAATATTTCTTCGCGATTATAAAGTACGCGTCGTATTTCGATACAGATACACGAGATTGCGTAGTGGGCTCTTTTACTAAAATGCAAATTTAATTTCTTTGTCAGCAAATATATATTAACTGATAGATTAGTTAGAAAATCGGAAGAAATACGAATAAAGGTTTCCTACATAGTTTTAAAATACGTATGAATCTTTTTTTCTGAAGCAACATATTAGAGGACTGTTGATATACCGATATTCGTATATGTGAAGGAACTACAAAGTTTTTAAAGTGCGAGTCTTATCTATCCGTGCCAATTTTTCTATCATTATATTCTATCATTATATTCTATCATACAGCGACACTAAAAAATTACGAACATTAATCAATATTTTATATATTTTTTCTGTTTTGGTTAAAATTTTTAAGTTGTCTTCTGCATTTTCTACTTTTTTGGTTACAAACTTATTAAACAATTCGAGAAGTTTCAGAATACTGTGGACGTCACATCGGTATGTAAGTAAAGTAAGTACATATCGTGCAATAATATAATGGAGGTATATATTAGATTGATTAAAAAGTTTATGCGTTTTTCTTTTATCATCTATTAGTGTAAGAGTATAAACAACAACCGAGCAAAAGATTATACAATTTCGTTATTAATCTATTTTTGACACATCTGAAATGTGTTTATACAAATATATATTATTCGTCATGTTTTTTATACAAAGAGCATATCAGAATCGGCGCAAGAACGAATATGTGTCGTTTCTTTTTGAAATTTTAAATCGGTCGATCGAGATCGTCACAATCTTTGACATCATCTTTTACAGCAACATTGAACGTTTCAATTCCATATCCGATAATCTCGAGTTAAAATTTTCCATCCAAGGCCATTTTAAGTTGAACAATATATAATATCGCGCATGTTATTTATTTGCGCCTCCAAAGTTCAATTCGCTAAAATCTTCATTTTAACTAGATTACACAATTATTGATGTTTCATCAATTTAGCTATGAAAAATCCATCATATTTCCCTAAGAGTATCACTTGACGCGCATCTTTCGTCGATTCTGGAATGTATAAGAGGAGATATAATGTGCGAATGACAAAACGTGCATTACCAAAATAGTAGAACTATTATAATTGCAGATTTTGCTAAGCGTTATTAAATAAACTCTTAAGAAAAAAAAAAAAGTCGTATGTACAATAAAATAGTATTTTCGATAATTATCTATTAGTTGGCGAAATTTATTTAAATATTTACAAAGATAATATCGGACACGTAGATAATTATATATATCTTCATTTTTAAAATATAATATGACATTTCTTTTCTAAAATAAAAAAAGAAGAAAGTAGCAAATATATCTCTTTACGTGTTTGAAATATAATTCATCTTCTAAAATGTGAAAAAAAGGAGAAAAGAGGGCAGCATTCTTTCATCTTTCAGATATCATCGGATATCTCAGTGTGTGTAAATATAAATATACACACACACACACACACCCACACAGATGTTTGACGACAATGATAATTGTATAAAATAATTTCAATGTGGGAGAAAAAGATTGTAGATAATTTGAAAAAAAAAGTAGCTGTTGCATATGCGTGTAGACACGATGCGAGACGAAATGAAGCCTCCGCACGCATATTTTCGTCTTCGAAACATTTGAAATCGCTGAATTCGCGCGCTCTACTGGCGGTGTCCGGTCTGAAGTCGGGGTCGGGGTTCGTGGACGGGGGCGCGTGCGCGCGAAACGGGTCACCCCGTTCACCGTGCGTGTGTGCCCGTGCGCGCCTGATTTCGCCTGCGGAATAAATCGAACGACGCTGAGAGGCTGAGAGACGAGAGTCGATCAGGGAGCATCAGAGAGCGACGATCAGCAGTCACGGTGTGTGGTTCGCTGGACGTGCAAGCGCGTCTCGCGTAATTTAGTAATGATCGTGACGAACTGTAGCCGTCGCCGTCGTTGTTCGTGGCACAATCGTACAGAGACGAAACAGCCGTGATCCGTGGTCGTTCGCGCTCCGAGGCCCGAGCCGCGAGAGAGTAGAGAGAGGAGGACCGAGCAACAACCGCGTCTTCGTCGCACGCTGCTGCAGCGGTCACGGATGCATATGGAGGTACGTAAAACAAAAGATCAAAATAAAATATCCAACGCGCTCCTTGTCTTTGTTTACCCGAATAACTCCTCTCTCTCTCTCTCTCTGTGATTTTTTTCCGCGTTACATATATCGTATGTACGATCGCGTCAGGTGTTTTTCACGGCGTCACGAAAGCTAGAGAATCGTCGAAGGCTAGCAGCGATGCGATCCGTAGGCGACGACACGATATCCACGCGAAAATCGGGCTGATCGAAGCGTAAAACGATCGCGCGCCAGTCGCGCTTCGTTACATATCGCTTTCGATCGGTATAAATAAGTCTCTCTCTCTCTCTCCCCCCCCTCCCGCTCTTGTTATCTCGCCGTCTCTCCGACCCCGAAAGCTCTTTCTCTCGTTCTCGCAATCGCGACTGTATTGAAACTGTATAATCGTAATCACACGTACTCCATACTTGCCTTCGTCTCGAATCAACTGCGTATTATTGTTTTCGTAATTTCCGTAACATTCTCGCGTTCGACGAGGGACATTATATTTTTACCCGCGTTAATGCCCACGGATACGTCGTACGCGTTAAATCATCGGGTTTGTGTACGTTCTCAGCTGATGGGGCCTGTCAGCTGCCTCATTCGTCGTGCCTCGTCCCGCCTCGCTTCTCCTCCCCTCCCCTCGTTTCACCTCACCTCACCTCACCTCATCGCGTTTCGATTCGCGAGATGGCGAGGCGTACTCTGTCCTCTGTCTCGCTTGGTCTCGCTCTCACCCTCGTCCTTGCCGACGAACAGGGGTATCGCGTCAGGTTAGCAACCCACAATCCTTTCTTCTCTGCTCTCTCTCTCTCTCTTCCCCTTTCTCCCTTCCTCTCTTTCTCTTCTCTGTTATCAATGGATCGGTTTGGTTTCGATTTATCGCAACAATCTTTCGTTGTTCATCGAAAAATTTATCGTTTCGTAAGATAATAATATTTATTTTGTTAATTCGTGTGCGTTTGCCCATTCCCGCTCGATTTCTTGTCACTTCCGGTGATTACTGAGACATTCATCTCGGATTCGTGTCCGCGGATTCGATCCTATTTATTTTTAAACGAGAAAGAAAAATCCACTCGTTTTCTCTTTGAACAAAATTTAAAATGGCTAACAATAAGATGGCTAACTACACGCAAAACTCGCGCAAATATTCGTACGATGATATAATCGCGCTTAACGTTAAACCTGTACTCCACCGACACATGACTGACTGAAAATAACGGAATCTTTCGACCCTTATTCGCGATCCTCTCTTCGATTCTTTTACATGTACCGATGTATACAAATATACAGGGGACAATCTAAACACGGTTTGTAGATCCCTGCGAGAGATGTTTAGGCTATCCGTTTACTTTATACACGCATGACAGACACACGCGTATACATATGTATACGCATGCGATAAGTGGTACACGGATACACAAGCGGCAATGTCGCCAGATAACGCGGCGCATCCGCGATGTTTTGTATACATTAACAGCTGACCTAACTATCGCGTTCATAAAAATATCAGGATCATTATCTCAGCCAAGTAGACATTATCGAATGTTTCGCTTCAACTGCTGCGAGATCGGCGTTACGAGATCATTTGGAATTTTTCAAAATTATTCTCTTACTAAATAACTGTTGTCTTATTAATTTCTCTAATCGATGGTCACGAAACGAGTTCGGATATAAGAATGTTATGAAAAATATAATATAATAGTTTAAAGTGTCTTTTGTCCACAAATAGCGTAACTGAATAAACACTGATTCTTTTTTTACCAGATTTTTTATTTATCGTAATGATGCGGAGAAAAAATATCATATATTTTATTTAATATATGTATATATATGTATTGTTGCATCCGCGGATCGAAATCGATATAATTCGAATCCGCGTGACACAGCCGGCACTCGCGTACCGCGATGTAAATAAAGGACACGTATTAAAAAGAACGAAAGGAACTTTAATATAACAACACAGAATACTATTATACAAGGAACACGGAACAATAACGGTTATCGTGATCTCAAATACGTCCGCCCGGAATGGCATCCGTCGCGAGACTCCCAGATGGCCGATCTCTCTCCGGATGAACGCCGTTGTTTAACAACAACCCTTAGCAACGTTCTCCCGGAGACGGGTACAGCAGATTCAGGAATAACGGCCACAGACGACCCGCTGGGACGCAACAATATATATATATTGCAAGAGAAATATATAATATTTATAATGGAAACATGTATTTGATATTTGACAAGAAAATTTGTTGGGGAGGAAAATATTGGGTTGTCGAAAAAAGAATTAGAATTATACACACAAAAAAAGGTTTCTTTAAATTTAATATATCTATTTGTTTGACTTATATTTGTTTCGTTAGAAAAACATAATTTTATGCGAAACGTTATTTTGTTGAATAAAAAATTTAATTGTTTCGTTGAATTAAACCATGTTGTTTGACGGAAAAACAACTATTATTTGGAATAGTATAATTTATTCGTTTACCGCTATGCGGCGCGCTATATGTATTTCATTATACTTGTATTCAAGTTTCTGTCATAAGAGTATACGAACAAGACCTGCAAAATGCGACTAATAACATTTAACAATTATTTCTATCGATTTCATTTCCGATACGATCTTTATAGAAGAAAATTCAGATAATGAAACTAATTTTTGGAAAATCGGACAGATAAATGTCCGTTATTCATTTATTCGGATAGAAATTCCGAATAAGTAAAATTAAGTTTTTCTATATCCTAAGATGCTTGAAAGATTTGATTAGAAAGATGCAGTAATGTGCCATTTAACTTTATCTAACTTGTTTTAAGATTTATTTAAATTGTTAAAAGCGATATAATGAATCTTTTAAATAAAAGAAGAATATTGTTTGAAAGAATAATATAATTGTTTAAGTTGAAGAAAAAATAAAATTCATTCAAAAAATATTTTATTTAAAATAAATAAATATATTATTTGAAAATGAAACAATCATATTTGTTACTTTAAACATTAGTATGGTTGGATTATTTCAAGCATTATATTTCTTTGGTTACAACAAAATTTATTAAATCCAAAGAAACTTTTCTCTCTGTGTAGCCTATAAAAATTCTGCGCATTGCACTTTACGATAACACGACGATTTGTCTTTGAAAAACAATCTGTCATATTTGACGGACGCGTTGCGAAGAAAACGAATATGTATGACGTGAATTAATTAAACTAGACACACGGCTCTCAGCCTCTCAGCCTCTCTCTCTCTCTCTCTCTCTCTCTCTCTCTCTCTCTTCTTATTTATTTATTTAGTCGGTATATGTATGATTTATTCAATCGATCATATCAATGCAATCGCGAATATCGTGTCGCGAGGAGATCTTGTTTTTTGAACGAGTAATATTGCGCGTAAACATCGTGCTCTCGTATCTTTGGCGCGTATATAGGCAATCGCGCGTGTTAAAATTGCATACTCGAATATTTCTTCTCGCGGTTGATCGGTTCAATCGTTGCTTCCTCGTTGGCTTGCGAAAAAGGAAGGGAACGGCGAGGTGTCCTTGCGAACTCGTCGGTCGATCGAAGGCGGCGTCGCGTCGCGTCGCATGAACCTGTTGGACAACGGTTTTGTGTACATTTACAGCTGACTGGACTATCAGCTGACTGCGCGACGGAATAGACGCGCGCGCGCTCCGCTCTTTTCTCTCACGTCTCGCTGTTGCACGCGATTCTTTCCTGGCGCCTCGCGTAGCTTCCTCCTCTTCCTCGATATCTCATTTTGGGAGATACCAATTTTCGATACCACACGCAACTTCCTTACCTCCTTTTTTTTTTTTTTTTTTTGTTATTATTCTCGCTGCTTTCCTTATTGCGCGTCGTGCATATATATTCTTGTTCGAGCCATTTTTGAGAGTTACGAGTCCTTCAGATTTGTCCGTTGTCGCA
The DNA here is from genome assembly GCF_030449975.1 of Polyergus mexicanus. Taxonomy (NCBI): domain Eukaryota; kingdom Metazoa; phylum Arthropoda; class Insecta; order Hymenoptera; family Formicidae; genus Polyergus; species Polyergus mexicanus. Next base: position 191,609 of record NW_027223325.1, read on the forward strand.
TATATGCAGAAGCTTATTGAAAATTAATGAATCATTAGCTCGCTTGAACCCGCTTCTTTGTCATTGTTCAGAATATATTTCTCAATCGCGATTTGAGCAGGATTTTTCGAGACTTCTCGTGTGGCTCTCTCCGCCATCTTCCCCTGCCTTTTCCCTGCGTCGTAATCAGTGCGTTGCGACAACGTTGCGACGAGGGCAATGGCACCCGCCCATTCGATCCTCGTTTGTAATGTAATTCTAATGCGGGGTGAAGGGTGAATGACTCGCGTAAATTCTCTTGCGCACAGAAGGCAGTTTATAAATAACTGGAAGCGCGCAGGGGGAGAGGGAGGGGTCTTTGTCCCCCGCACTTGGGTCCTCGGTCGTCAACCCCTCGATCATTCCTCTCCGAGTCACCCGGGGCTTGCACTTTATTAGGTTTCTTTTTAAAAGTATCGAGTAGACTTATCCCGCGATATCGGTGAAGAGAAGCTCCGATCTATGCTTATATGATCAATAAGAACATTTCATAATGATTAATGTCAATTTATCGTCTCTGTTTTCGCCCAATTTCGCCAAAAATTATATATTTTAGAAATTATTTATATATGTATTTTTCACAACAATTTATATACATATATAGTAAAGACGCAAATGCGTTTGTAGCATCTTTTTTTTCCCTCTTTTTAAATTCCCTACAGAATCTTTCGCAAAAAGAATTTTTGTCTTTTATATCGTGGGATTTGTGTATGAATAGATAATTCGATTTTATCTTAATTGTGACGAGAGATATAAATTTTAGATAAAATTTTCTCACAAATGCGTACAAGTTTTCTCTCCTTAGTCGATCGTTGCAAGCTTGCCGACTTGCTGAGCCGGTCTCTCTCTTTTTCTCGTCGTCGCGTGAGTACTTGCGCGAAGAGAGAATAAAAAAGACACCGGTTCGTCTACAATAAGTAGCAATGACCTTGACTAGTATATTGACTCGAAAGTCCCGGTCTCTTTGTTCTCGTCCATCCGTTAGGAAACTCGTTCCCGTACGCTCTCGTTCGAGCCAGTCGTCAACGGAGACGGGATCCAATTCGATCGGTATATACTCGCGAATGCGAATTAATTCCAATATGTCCCAGTGATTGTTTCATCTTAAGAATTATCATATTCGTATTCAAAGTGCGTCTAAAGATGTACTCGCGTGTGTACGTGTACTTGGACAGACTTGGACTGGATAGTTCCAATTAAATCTTCTCCGCGAGGTCATCGCGAGGATCAATTCCGATTAGCGGAGATTTTGCGGAGAAGCGAGTGCGCGATTAGCATTTATTAAGCATCCGGCATCCGTTCTAAGGAAGAATAAGAAAGAGACTCGGGCGCAGAAAAAAAAGACCTCCACCTTTAACGATTCATAATAACGTAACGTCCTTCTCTCTTTGTTTGAATGCGCGCCAGCACGTGGCGGCACGTCAGCCGATGTGTGTAGCACGTCGGTGCAATTGCCTTTGAAAGCTATGCCTCGCTTCGCTTTCAACGTCATTTCCGCAGCTGTCATTGCGCTCTTCCCTACCCAGTCGCCAATAGCGTTTTCTTTCTTCTTTTACGAAAATAAAAAGAAAGATAAGAGCAAGAGAAAGGATAGCGAAAGAACGCGATGACATTTCGCGATGGCTGAAATAAAGAATTTTTTCAAGACAAAGATATACACAGATAAATATTGTAGCACAAAAGCTTATGCGTTTGTGCTACAATATTTGCAACTCGTCGTAATGCACTTTATCGCTGGCGGAGATATTCATCGCGTAATTCACGGACGTACGGATCGATATATCGTCGACACGTATATCTCGTGAAAATTGCAGAGCTTGTAAGAGCGCGAAATTAGTTAGAATTTCCGAGCTAATACAATAACCGCTAATACTGATAATTGGTGTGTCAAATGAAAAAAAAAAAGTCTGACATGTCGCGAGATCCCGTTATGGGATGGACTACGGTTTACGGCTACGGACGGACTTGATATATCGGCGAGAATCGATTCGAAATGAAGATCAACGTTGCACATTTTTCAATAATCTCCTTTGTTTTTATTGACTACAGGTGTCCCCGAACCGGCGCTGTCTGAACCAGCTCAACAGCTGATCGGAGCACGAAGCGGCGGTGAACGGGGCTACTATCGCACCACCACCCCGCGTTTCGGAGAGAAATTCCATTTCGTGTCAGCTGAACGTAAAGAAAAGAAAGGGAAAATAAATAAATAAAGAGAAAACTCTCTCGTAAATCTCTCCCTCTCTCTTCTCTCACTCGCGGAGAGAAAGAGATCTGTATCCTTGCGCTGCTAGGATAGAGAATAGCAGCGAGCAAGAGCAAAGTGTGTGCTCGCTCGCTTGGATACGCCAAGCCACCATGGTGAAAACTTTTCAAGCGTACCTACCTTCCTGTCACCGCACTTATTCGTGCATTCACTGCCGTGCTCATCTCGCCAATCACGACGAACTCATCTCTAAGGTGAGCTATGCCTCGATCAAGCAACACACCTCTATCGCATTGCTTTCTTTTTTAAAGAAATCATCTCTCGTCATCTCTCAATGAGAGAACATATCGGATTATATGATATCGGTATTAGCCTAGAAATCGTTACTTAAAATTTTCTAAAAAAAACGCGTGTTTCAAAAGTTACTTTCAATCTTATCTTTATATCGATGAAAGTTATCGACACATTTGATTAATCTATATCGACGAATATGATTATGGCGGGATATGAAGAAACTAATTCATTTCGACGGTAGTATGTAGTGCAAGAAAAGATTAATTTTTTTCACTCTTGACATCATAATCTGTAATAAGGAATTAAGAGAGTTACATATTATAGAACTGTTGGAGAAAGATTTTCAATTGAAATGATTCTCTTTCTCGCCAACGGAAACTAATCGTGATGTTGATTGGAAAAGATTATTATCGTTTACTTCATCGTACAGTAATAGTGTGATTTCAAAGAGATCCATAATAGCCTGAAGAAATCACAGGAAACTCGCTTACCGGAAACACGTGCTTCCGATCGACATCATAAATAGTTCCATAATAGCTAATAATAGAAGAGTGTAACTCGATGTCTCGTTTTATCATGTACATTATGAATCGAATGAATTAAATTCTGTCCATTTCGCATTTCAGTCCTTCCAGGGCAGTCAAGGTCGTGCCTATCTCTTTAATTCCGTGTAAGCATAATTAACAATAAGATATTAAATAAATGAAATAGAGAATAATTTTTTTACATCTTTGCTGTCGATCATTTTTATAATATATATATACACACACAGGGTATCTCAAAATTATTTCTATTCTTTCAATTAAATCAAAGCCAATTTCTTCTTAGCAAAAATTTAATTTGGCACCACTCTTTTCTTTTCTCTTTAGCTTTTTATATTTAATATATTTAAATTTTATAAAAGAATAGACAGAGAAAAGAAGAAATTACTTGAAAATAAATAAAGAATAGGATCTTTATTTCTAAACCGGATTTTTATTTATCTATTTTAAATGGATAGAAATTCTTTCAATTATTATTATGATTAGAAAACATTATCAATAATTTGTCAAATATTAATTGAGAAAATTTAAAATAAACGATTTTCTTTTTAACTTCAATCTTTTTTCTAGTTATTGTTTCTAGTAGTGGTTGGTCACTTTAGAATATATCTATTTATATATACATATATGATGAGAAGAGAGAGAAACATTTTGCAAAATGTTAATTATATTTATTATGTAGGGTGAACGTAGGTTGCGGACCTGCGGAGGAGCGAGTTCTGTTAACTGGGTTGCATGCTGTCGCTGATATCTATTGCGAATGTTGCAAAACCACGTTAGGATGGAAATATGTTAGTTATCCAACAAAATATTTAAATTAATTTTGAATAAAGGAAAGTTTAATAAAATTAATCATTCAATGATATTTTTTAGGAACATGCGTTCGAATCAAGTCAAAAGTATAAGGAAGGAAAGTTTATAATCGAACTTGCCCACATGATCAAGGAGAATGGATGGGAATGAAGAGCAAAGGGGAATAGAGAGAGACAAGTTCTCCGTGCCTCTCGTCAAACTTTTCCTGATAATGCCTACAACGTTGTTCTAATTGCAATGTGCGGCCCCTCTCTATTCGAACCACCAACGAAAGTCTGTGATTTCATTTGTGATTTATAATCTTAGTAATCTTCGTTTCGGACGATTCAACATCGGTTTGCTTCTGATCAAATCGAGCAAGCGAAGAAGGCGATCGGTATTCGCCGGTGTGGACACATTTCACCAAATATTGTAAAGAAATTATTTTTCAATGGAAGAAAAGAGTAGAGTAATAAGACGATAATGTCGAGTAATGGTGGAATATGATAATGAAGGTGCCATGGTGGAGATAAGGAAGCGAGATCGCTCGGTACGAGCAGTGGGGTGCCCCCCCTTTCCTAATTTTGATCCATTATCTTTGTAGACATTGCGTGGCATCGTGTGCATGTCAACACTGAATGCTAAAAATTAAACGTGCGGGGCACCCCGACAATCAGTTTTATCTGTTTTACGCACCGGAACAGCGCAAGTGCCACAAACTTTGCCGGACTGATTGCCTGCCTGCCGCGTCTGTCATTGGAATTTCACTGCCGATATTCCTAATATTAATTAAGGAAACTACGTTGTATTTAGAAACAGCGTAGCGATAGTCCTAGAATTTAGCGTACATTATAGAGTACTAAAGCCTATATTACATTATTATAGGACCTCGTGGATAGAGAAAATAGGAATAAATAAGAATAACGGGGGCAACAAGAGCAGAGGAAAGAGAGAAAAAGGAAAGAATTTGAGCGAGTGAATGAAAAAAGTTGGAAGAGAGGCGATAGCATAGAAAAACGTGATCAAGTTTTGTGTCACGTGTGTATGTTTGGTTTTATGTTCATCATGCCTGCCAAATCGTCTGTAATATCATGTAATATGTTTATCCTCTTCATGGGCTGAGTAGAGTGTAGTATGATTGAATTTTTCGTTGTGAAACCTTGAAGATGTGTGCGTGTGCGTGTGTGTGCGCGTGTGCGTGCGCGCGCGCGCCTTCCTATATGCACGTAATATGAAATATATCTGAAACATAGAGGAAAGGGTGATTGTTCGTTTCTTTTAAAATATCGATCTCGTTCGTAAATATTTTATAAAATCCAACTATGTATTTACGAGATTGTTAGTAATGATGGTCACGGTTCCCGACGGTAAAAAGATAGTCTTTCATCGAGGATTAATCTATATTAATCATCAAATATAGACAAACGTCCGCAATCGAATATCTATAATCGAGTTGCCGTTTTCTTATATTACATTTAAATGCATTCTTATGCAATGTATGGTTCTTGCATAAAAGATTTTTCTTCGGGATATTACAGGCTAGTTATATAAATTTATCATTTTTGCTATATTCCTTGACGAGTTCTTCCGTTGCTATCTTCTTGTTATAATTATAGAAATGAGAGTTGATAAAAATTTTAAACTTATCAGCAATTATATTTAATGGCATTTGCACTTATGCTATTAGTGAAAATCGGATAAATACAAGTTGCGTTTCTCTTTCTTACTTTCCCTCTTTCTCTCTGTGCATGATACTTAACGATTAAACTAAAAGCTCGTATAAATTGTTGCGTTTAATCGACTTTTGCATAGAAAATTGTTTTTCTTTCACGTGAGTGTTATATTATTAACAGGAAGATAGAGTTATTGTGTTTATTCGTTAAGCGACAATCCGTTTATATTGTACGAAATACTTTGTATGATATATCAATACTCCTCTCGTTTTCCGCACCGTTTTCCACAAGATCACGTATAGGCAAGACATATGTTTATCTTTAAAATGCATCCATGTGAAAGTGCAGTGTATTCATACGTATGTAGAAAGATGTCTGACCGCCTACCTATTCGACAGATTGACCGACTGATCGACCGATAAATGAACGAACGGATGAATGAATGTGCCGGCCTAATATTCACGCTGTCACTCAGAGTACTTTTTATATTAATGTGCCGATATCTCCTTATCCGCATTCACCTCTTTTCAGAACCTTGTTGAAATGTACCTATCGACACAAATTCCGTAGTCTTCTCAGCCTCCACAACTTCCACTATCACAGGATTTTGCTTTGTAAAACGTGTTCTTAATAAAATAAAAAAAAAATCCGCAAAATATTGAGGATAATTTAGATGCGTTTTTTTCTCTAAATTTTATAAGATGAAAATCTGTTGTAAATATCTTGTATAAACGTTTTCTCTACTTGTTTTGGTTTTTTGAACGCGAATGTGGGATTGCATGGCATAGTGCATTCTATGACAGAGATCTTAATAAAAGACTGAAGGGTAAGTATACACGTCACTGAATGAATTCTTTTCAGAGCTTAAATTAAATATCTTTATTTTTGTCCAAATATCTTGATTTCAAATATAATAGCGCTCCACTTTTACGCATGCGCATTGCGTTTTGGGTTTCGCTATGTCCACCGGGGGAACGTTGCGCGGTTGCGCCACCATATTATACAGATAACAATGGATTCTATCGTATTAATTTGACATTTTCCTGTTAGCGTTTCTTATAATTATTATTTATTTTTTTTTTTTTTTTGTTCGCTTTATGTGTGTGGGCATATTTTTATTTATCGTTATTACATATCTATTAAACACTGTCTGTTACTTTAGAATTAATGATGAGGAACGCAAAAGTTAAAAATTCAAGGTAATTAAAATCATGGAATATCGAAAATAATAGTTACCAATAATAGCTATCACTTGCTCTGATCTCGAAAAATAGAGAGGTTTTTGTAAATCTCATTGAGATAAATAAAACACTGCAGTTTGCCATTCACATCAATTATACTAATTATAAATCAGTTCATAATGATATGTTACGTTTGACCTGTAATACAAATTTTTACAGAATAGGAAGTTTGGGAAGCTTTAGTGATGGTGGTGGATTATTCGACGTTGTTGTACGACCAATGCTGCAAAAAGGACACGAGGGAGAATTGTGCAGTTGGTTAAAAGAAATGAGTCTAATTCGTACAGTTTCCAATTGTCCTCATTTGGAATGTAATGGACGTAGTTTAGCGTGGAATCCTGCAAGAATCATAGACAAATATATTTGGTCTTGTCCCGAGTGCCTGAGAAAGCTATCGATAAGAGAAAAATCCTTTTTTTTTGGAATAAAATGTGACCTGAAAATGTGCCTTCAATTGATACTAGGATGGTGTCAAAATATTCCCTGTGAAATTACTGCTTCATACTTAGGTCCTTATTTACACAAATATTTTATGGCATATTATGAAATGTTATATAGAATCAGATATATATATATATATATGTATATATTATTACAGATATCAAGAAACATGTAGTTAGAAAAACATACGAACGGTGTGATGAAGTTTCTGCAATCTATGTGAAGAAACATCCAGAGGATTGGTTATTAGGCGGTGAAGGTGCAATATTAATAGTGGATGAATTTCCTGGTGGTTATATGACGGAACGTCAACCAGATTTGAACTCTGCCAAAAAACGCAATAATAATTCGCACACAATAATATGCATTGCGGAAGCGAGTGCTATACCACCTCGCATATGGTTGCATATGATCGAAGCTGTACCAGAGGTAATGGAATATATTATTAACGATTACTGTTGTTTTATTTATTATATACCAAATAATATTATATAGATATTAGTTGCTGTAAAATGCTGTATTGTTTTAATTTGGTGTCATGTTTTACAGCCACAAAAAATTGACAAGCAACAAATAGGGGTCAACAAGTGTAATATGGTGAAGGAAGCTCTGAAAGAAATTGTGAAGCATACAGTGCCAGGAAGTTACATAGTAGCAAATGATCGTGTTTGCTGCTGCAATTATGAATCTTTACAGAGTTTAAGGCAATATAAAATTATCAGTATTGAACAACTACAAAAATTTGATCCACCTGGTCAAAGTAAACTTCTTGACAATCTTGGTAATTATTCTTCTTTATACAATAATGTCGTAATTACATATGTGTATAAACAATTTTTGCGCGAATTATTCGTTCTTATTAATTTTTAAGAAACAATTTGGCAAAACGCCATTGAAATCTGTGAGGAAGTTCAAGAAGCTACGCACACTTCGGGCCAATATATCATTGCTAGACACTTATGGAGACAGAAATTTGGAACATCACTCGCTACGGCTTTTCAAGATATGCTAAACCACATTGCAGAATATTATCGATTTTCTTAAGATAAGGCACAAATATTGAACTCGCTTTTAGATCGCAACATTATAACATCTCTCATGACAAAATGCTATTGCAAATAACACTCGATTTTTTTTATAAGCATACATAGAAGATTGGTTGAGAAATTAGATCTTATATATATAATTTTCACACAAATTGCCTTATATATAAAATGATAAATATTCATAAATGATATATATGTTCTATAAGATTTATTTTTTATATGTGCATAACAAAGCAAAAATTAGAAATGACTATATTGTTAAGTCTTCCAAGTACTATTAAGATATTACTCTTCATATAAAATTATATATATTGACAATAATTGTTAAGAAATTAGAATTATAGTGAAAAGGTAAATGAACTAATAGAGAGAAAGTGAGACGGCAAGATTTATAAGAAATTACATCTAAACTTTTCATATCTGTGGTAATATTGACAAAAGTTATTGCATTGAAAGACTGAGAGTGACACTACCAATAGAATATACAAAATAATTTCAAACCCAATAATATAGCAATATTAGGATAAATAATAATAGCACATATATTATTCATAATTTGTTTTCTAATGGAAGAGATATTAAGTGCTATAATCTTAGGTATAAATCTTCTTTTTTGTGTACTTTTTTTTTCTTTCTAATGTTCGCTCTCAAATGTTTAAGTACGCACAAAATTAAATTTTTAGTATAACTTTATATTTTACTATATTGTTGTCATATGTATGTTTGTTTATAATGTTATGTAATTGTTGGACATAATTTTACATTTATAAAAAAAAAGAGGGATAGCAAATAATGAGCCAATCAATTTTTTGTGGAAACAATTCGATAATTTTTTAACAATTTATCGATTATTTATAATTTCTCACTATAGCATTATAATTAAGTTAACAATAAAATACAAAAGTTGCGCTCTTATCGATAAATATATTTTTTCAAATATTTTCTCTAAAAGATATTATAAGATAGACTCCAATGATCATTGAGAGAAATTCAATATTTGCTACAAATTTTACTAATATGATTTTTTATCTATTTTTGATGAAATTGATAATAAAATGTAAAAATCAGACGAGATTTGTATTTATTATACCTGTTTCTTGGGTAAAAAAGTTAGTAATAATAATAATATTGCTAAATTGTATTGAATTTTGTATACACATATATAAATGATAATATACGTATGTAATTACAAAATAATATCTTTAAGATTTTTAGTCTTTATAAGAAAATATATAATATGATGAAAAAAAATATCTCCTGAGGGGGCACCCGGGTTTGAACCGGGGACCTCTCGATCTGCAGTCGAATGCTCTACCACTGAGCTATACCCCCAGTTATGGATTGATGTCAAATACATAACTTTCTTAGACAGAGTAAGGAATTTATTTCACATTTATCAAGTATATTCAAATATAAAAATGATTTATGCAATCCCGAAATAATTTTGATCAATCGAAATAGCCATCATCTGTTTGCTCTAATACACTTTTTGGATTTTCTTAGAAAAATGTTTTTTATTGTTGTAAATAATTACAAATTTTACAATTTTTGAAAAATAAAAACAGAATTTAACATACGAAAAGAATAATTTTTTTTAATTTTTGTAATTTTTATTAATCTTAGTAGTTTTAGCAGATTTTTTTCACTTTGAAAAAAATTTCTCAAATTCTATTTCAAAGAACTCTCCGAGCTTTTTTATCTTTAATTGGAAAACACAAGACCTGAGATCTGACAGATCTTGATCACACGCACATACACACATACAGATAAATCTTTTCGTACTCGATATGAGTCTGTTTTTATTGATACGTTACTGAGACGCGGTGGTAGCTAAGCAACCCTTACGTTAACTTACTCGTGCTCGTGCTAGGCTAATAGCTAATGCAGACTGTTCAGTTCAGTGCGCTTCGCACTCTATAAAGGTACGTTTCACTGTTGTCATAATGAGTCGACCTCGTGGCCGGAGCAACATTTGACGTTTGACTGGCTTTGACTTTTTGAAATCTCGCGCCATTCGTAATGATAAGCAAGCAATTTGAGGTGGTTCCGTAATTCGTATCGTGGGGGTAAGAATATCAATTAAATATGCATATTATTTTGGAATATCATAACGAAAATCGATTAAATTCTTGTATATTGTTTGATTGATATCATAAAAATTAACGCATTTCTCTATATAATTATATCATTAATATTATTTCTATTTTCTTGTCATACAAAAGATAATTTTCTTTGCAATTTTTTTCTATTTCTTTAAAATTATAGAGAATTTAAAAAAATATATAAATATAAAATTTGTCCTCTCTCTCTCTCTCTCTCTCTCTCTCTCTCTCTCTCTCTCTCCTTTTATAGAATATCCAGAATATTTTAAAAGATATGAAAAAAATTTTTCGATAAGAGTTTCTGAAAATATTGTTGAAGGAACAATACAGGAATATATAGTTTTCATATTTTTTTATGAATTATATATCAAAATTACATTTTATTCATTGATTTATGTCAATATCATTCATTATATCAAGCACAAGGAATACATATTTCGTGTAGAACAAGAGTGTGTGTGTGTGTGTGTGAGACAATAGCTGTTTTATTTTTTAACTTTTGTCGATAAATGTGTACATTGTACACGAGAGAGATTTGTGTAGAGTGTTTCGATCGGGATTACCGATTCGGATCGTGCAAACAATAAGCGCACGTGTTATTTGAGGCGCATGTAACGCGGAGAGACGATACCGTTAAATATTAATGACGCAACATCGCGAAGTACGAAGGTCTCGGCAAATTATTAACGGAGCAATAACGATCGATGTGCGGCATGGTGAATCAAGGAAATAACGATTTCCAGTCATCGCCGCATCGTACGGTGTGAGTTCGTTGCACGTATGTATCGAGAGATTATAAACAGCGCAAGAAATCTATAACGTTTCTTCTCAAAAGGTTCCATCAATCTGGAATCGATTTTTCTTCGATACAAATGTGAGACACAGTTATGCTATTCTAGTAATTATTAATGATCAATTAATAAGGGAATAGCTAACGAAATTATATTATTTAGCTAGTAATTTAACAAGTGGATATCATTTTAATTTAATGTTTAATCATGCGATCAGATATTTGTTCTTAAAATTTTTATTATTTGAAAAGTTACTTGTTTACAACTTGAGTTGCTGAAAATTCGATAAATTTTATTCGTATATGTAATATATTGTACGTATACATACAACATCGAATTTATCTTATACCGAACAGTAAGCCGATAAATTCATTTCGATCAATTATATTTCCTTGTAACAGAGAGACGCTATCATTGATACATATAAATAATATAAAAATATATTGTATTTTTTTTGTGAACAGATGAACAGAGTATTGTTTCGCGTGAGATCTCTGTATTCTTGCGATTTACATCTTATTTACGAACGGATATTTTTATGCAAATTTACGTGCGTGATTAGCTCAAACATTAATTACTTCTCTATTAATTGATTGATCGAGAAATTATTTTTGATTAAAAATAAATATATAAGATGATGTCTATCGTTAATAAGTAACAATAATGTCATGAGGGAAAAGCAGTTTAAAATAAAATAAAACTTATTTTTGGGCAGACAAATATAATTATAATCATTAGATTTTCTATACGGTAAATTTTTTAAAAGTGGATTTTCAATTTTTTGAGTTTATCTCATTTATACAAAAAATGCCGCATAATTAATTTTCAAAAATTGCGATATCTGCTTAAAAATTTTAAGCTTAATTTAAATATACACTTTCTTTTTATGTGGCATGAGTCTAAAAATATTTGTACGCTATCAAATTTCAATGAAAAATAATTTTGATTTAAAAAAAGAATACACATTTTTGATTTTAATAATATAAAGTACCCGTGATAAAATATGAATTTACGAGAAAAGTTAGACGAATTTCAGATTTCAGAAGAAAGGATAATAAAACTTTCATTCCATTTACGTCGCCGAGACTATAAGATCGACTATGCATACCGAGGTTAAACAGCCTGATATCTTAAGTAATCAGTTTCTTGACAGCTCGCGGGACGATCCACGCCAAGCGAAGATTAGAATTCGACACGTGGCGACCTTGCCGCGGTATCAGCCATTATACGATTCTTTTATAGGTAGCCGCATGTTGCGACCATTGGTTTCTATGGTAGCGAGTGACCTGGTCAGTCCACCACGTGGTCAGCTTTGATTTAGAATCGAAAATTTGGTCGTACTTTAATGGGGCTAGACATTTCAGGATACGGATCTGGCTACAATTACAACGACGTGTCTTCCGCGCGCAGATATCTAAATCGATATTTTCAATTTTACGATAGCTCTCCATTTATTGTTATGCATCGTGTTGTTTCGAAATGCTCGGACAATATCGAAATGTTAATCATTTTAATTATATCAAATATATATATGTATACTCGTCTTATCGTCATTAACATATATAGTGTACAAAGTTATACGTTTCGAGTATCATTCTGTACATTTATAATAAATGTTTACAACTTGAATTTCCTTTCAGCCACTACTTTACTGGGGTAGAAGGACCGAGCGTCCTCTTCGACGCGATGAGTTCGATCCGTCGAGAGGTCCGAGGATGCCATCGCCCGATCGGTCGACGTAGTCGCGGATAGGTGCCATAGACGGGCATGGACACCAAGACACCGCCAATCCCGTTGAAGTCGCAGGAGAAATCCCAGTCCCAGAAGAAAACGGAACGTGTGGCTGACGTGTCCTTGCCTCCGCTGACACCGTATCCGAATCATCGTACCAAGGACAGATCGCTCACCGGTACATCGTGGTCGCAGGATCTCAGGCCCTGCGTTGCGTCGCATCAGGATCATCGCAAGAAGAGACCTTACAAGTAAATATGACAATTGTTGAACATACTCGATACTGATTTGATTCCAAATCGTTTAAATTTGCCTCTCTATTTAAGTCAATCTACTTGACGGAGAGGATATTTTACGCGAAATTTAAACGATTGCTAGGAATCGGTAATACCGAGTGGTCCGTTATTATTTATATTCGTTTATACAACTAGAGTTGATTCTCTAGAAAGTCTCTTGTTTCAGAGTGTTACACATCGGTGCTACGCCCTTGATGCACGCCTGTCAACAGGGTGACAGAACGAGGGTATTGAGATTACTAAAGGAACAGGGAGAAACGATCGCTTACAGAGATCGCACGTTAAGAAACGCTCTCCATTATTGCATGGATGCCGGAACTGGTGGTGCGGTGGCCGCGGTGGCACCGGAATTGGTGAACGCCCCGGATGCCGAGGGTCACACGCCACTTCATCTGGCGGTCATCGCCGGCGATACCCAGCTGGTCGCGGTTCTCTTAGCGAATGGTGCCGATGTCAACGCCAAGGATCTCGAAGGGCATAGCGTTCTTCATTGGGCCACCGGTACTTCTCTTACTTAGATATAATATATCTAAATTAGAAAAATATTTCGGAAAAATTCTCACACACAATCGCGAGAACTCGCATCGAGTCGATAGATTAGTTTGGTATATTGTAGCAAATATTTATTCCTCAAGATAAGAGACGACTATATTTATTCTTATATTATACTGTGAGAAATCCTGTCAGAATTTTATCTTATTATATTACATTTTGATCCCTTAAAGATCCGCTAGGACTTTGAAGATAACTCAATTTTTTTAAATTTTTGATTATCATATTATAGAAATGCATTATTTTAGATCCGTCCAAGTTTTTTTTAATAAAGAAACATTTTTACATGTATTTATAAGTTTTCCATTATACAAATAACTTAAGATATTATAATTATGATCAATTCGTTCAAATTATCGCGATAATACGTGCTCTCGCGTGATCGTTAGCAGACCGAAGTGACGTCATCCGGGACGACCTACTGACCTTACTTGACCATTACACGCCATCATCTCCCCGAAGATTGGAAGGAACGATATGCGCTCTACATTTTCACCCATCACCCAGCTCTTAAGGGAGTTTAATGTATGACCGCGGACAATTTGACCTTCCAAAAAGGGAACGCAGTATTCTAGATATTTGCATCGTGTTTGCGTAAGAATATAGGTTCGAAACAAATTGCTCATTCTTGAGCTAATAGTTATTTCAAATGGAATTTATTTTAATACGATTTTAATATGGTTTGTGATATATGAAAGAAAAGATTGATATCAAAATTGCCTGCAATTCAAAACAAGGACGCTTAACGAGAAAATCCTTGACGAGGGACAGCCTGTATTATATCCTCTCTTCTTTCGCAAGTTGAAATATCTAAAAAATAATAATAATAATAGTCGGAGGTGTAAAAATAATTTTCAGTCTGCGGAGAAGCGGAATGCGTTCGATTAGTCTTGGCAGCTGGTGCACGACCTTCCACTCCTGATTTACGCGGTGGTTCTCCGCTTCACTACGCCGCCCAATGCTGTGGTGCGGCCGCCACAGCCGAGCTCGCGGTTCCTAAAAAGATCGGTTTGAAAGTTCTGCAAACGCTCCTGGAATTCGGCGCGGATGTAAATGCAAAGGACGAAGACGGACGACAGCCAATCTTGTGGGCGGCGAGCGCGGGTAGCGTGGAGGCTGTATTAGCTCTGGCGAGGTAGATAACTGGTCGTCACAATTGTTTTAATTTTCTGACACGGATCAGTTTATCATGGATCTTTATAGTATTTATTAATCCTCCAACGATTCAGAGCTGGAGGATCGGCGGCTGCGGGTACTTCGGACAAAGACGGATTGACAGCGCTTCATTGCGCTGCTTCCCGGGGACACGCGCGATGCGTGGAAACATTGGTCAACTTGTGCGGATCTCATCCCGACCACGTGGACGATAATGGCTGCTCCGCGTTACACTACGCCGCCACTTTGGGTCACGCTGATGCCACCGCACTTATTCTTAAACTCGGTGCAGATCCCAATCGTCAGGATCGAAAGGGTAGAACGTAAGATTATGAAAAGTTACGGATAATCTTTATTCGCATAATCGGTCTTCTTGATGATATGTTTTTCTCTAAATAGCTTTCTATAATCGGCTATTGTAGTCGAGTTTAATCGATTCGCTGTATATTTCGACTCTAATAAAAAGTATCAGTTTCAAAAAGAATTTCACGCCTCTTTCAGACCGGCGCTTTGCGCCGCGGCTAAGGGCCAGTTGGAAACCTTGAAGATTCTAAGTCAGCACGGCGGTTCGCTTCACGCCAGAACCGTACGAGGTACAGGGATCGGTCATGAGGCTGTCGCATCTGGTAGAATCGAGTTAATAAAGTGGCTGGCGAAAAGAAGACCGAGCACGTTGGATGTCGCTACGCACGACGGCAAAACGCCTCTTCACGTCGCAGCCTTGCATGGCTACTTGGATGCGTGCAAGATCCTTTTAGATCACGGCGCGAAAATCAACGCTGTTCTTAGGACTAGCAAGGGCAACTCAATGACCCCACTGGACGCGGCCCTCTACAGAGGATATCGAGATTGCGCGAAATTGATCCAGATGCACGGCGGTAGTACGGCTCAGCAATTGAGGACCCATAAAACTGCACCGAACAAAGGTCAGATTAGGTATAATGTAAAGATATTAGATAAACTTGGTTGAGAAGCAATTCACACAAAATAATAATATGAATTATTGTAAAATTCATTATATATTAAATATTTTTACGAGATGAGTGTGTGACTTTATTAACGTTAAAGTTTCATCATTTAAAGATATTCAAGGATTGATATTTTTTTTATACGTTAAACAAAATATGTACAATACTAATATATTATTACCTTTCGTAACAAAGTAAGTTACTAGAATGATTTTAGTTTTCACAGCAAAGTTTCGAATGAAACATGATGAGAGTAGCTCCGCGAGCGATAGTAGTCCTCGTAGAAAAGGTCACAGAAGACACAGACATCCCGAGCTCTATTACGAGGAACGATGGGTAGAAAGGAGAACGCGGCGAAAAAGTAATTCGAAAAAGCTGGCTCGTCGGGATAGTCGAAGTTTTAGCGAAGAGGAAGTGCGGTTATCGAAGACATCCACGAAAAAAGATGAGAGAAGAGCTAGAAGCGAATCCGCGCGGTAAAACAATACTAATAATATCTCATCATATATGCAAGGCAAAATAATACGAGGAGCGTTCATAATACTATATAACAAACTCTTTTCTTTCATTTACAAGTTATTATTTAAAAAAACTTGCAATATTTTAAATTTATTAAATTAAGATTTTTTTAAATGTCGATATAATTAATACGGATTAATTTTCTAATAAGTTCCGACAATTAAATATAAAAAAAAAATTAATAGAAAGAGAAAGAGGAAAATGGAGATGGAAAGATGCTTTCTAAACCTTTTTGATTACTTAAAATCGCACTGCATGCTTATAAAGTATCGAATTTATTTAAATTGTCGTTAAATATCGATAGATATGATGATAATGGCAACAGCGGACGCAATCCGCGAAGAAAACGAAGCAGAAGAATATCGATGAATTACAAACGCGGATATTCAGATTCGTCGATCGAATCTGATAGCTGCGACTATTCTTATGACGACGATAGAACTGAAGCAACCGTACAGCCGCAACGCGCAAAAATGCAGCAGGAAACAAGAAGGAACAAGAGTAAGAGCTCCAATGAAACAACAGCCAAAGATAGCTCGAAAAAAGAGGACAATGATGACGATCGAAGCGTAAGCGACGACAGCTTAGAGGTGATCGTGGTGAAAAAATCGCTAGAAAAAAAATGCGAAAAGATGGTATCTGAAAGAAGATCTAAGACTCCTAGAGAATGCACAAAAGAGACAAAACTGACTAAAATGCACAAACATAGCTCCAAGAAGACGTCCAGATCTGGCAAATCCAAAAAATCCGATAATGATGAAAATGCAGTGGCTCGAGATGAATCGCCCGATAAGAAAGAAAGAAGCGCAGCGATAAGAGAGCCGATGCGTACTTCGGGAACACCACTCGAAGAGGATGAAGTTGATGAGAGGATAATAGAATCTCGATATCGCAGAGACGCGACAGACAGCACCAGTCAGGAAACTGTGGAGCAAGTAATTGTCACGGCGATAGTTCACAAGGATCAAATGCCTGACACTCCAAAATCAACGTTGGATACAGCGAGGGAGATTAGCTATCAAGATGTTTTAAAAAAGAAAACGATGGAGACAGAGGAGACGAAGGAAATTTCCGGAGATATTACTACTTCCGATAAAAATGAAACGGCATCGTCGCACAAAATGGATAGGCAAGACGTCTCTGGAGAAAGCGTATCGAAAGGGACGCAAGAAAATTCCGAAATTACTGAGGAAATTCAAGATGAAGACGAGAGAATCAAGAAAACGAATGATAAGATGCAAGGTAAGTTACGCCACATAAAAATCGGATGTTGCAAAAAGATACAGAATTTGTGAATACATTTAATATAAATCTATGTTTGCCTGACACTGGCTATAGTAATCTTTCAGACAGGTTAGATACATCCGAGGACATAACACCGAGCAACGATACGCACGAAAAGCAAAAAATGGACGAGGAAGAAATACCTGATAAATTATCCTATTTAAGTATCGAATCTAATGCTACTGAAGAAAGCGTCAATGAGAGGAGAGACAGTTCTAAAGACGAAGAGAAAACCGATAAGCAATCTGTTTTGGATCAAAAGGACCTTTCTCAACGTTCTATTACCATGAACGAAGAAAGCGAGAAATCCATTTCCGAAGATTCGAAGCGAGAGGAAAACGCAAAAACTGCTCCGAAAAAGACTTCATCGGATAATGAAGAATTGAAAACACCGTCTTCTACACAATCAGAGATACACGAAACTGCGAGTAGTTTAAAAGATAAAATCACAGGTCAAACAGGTGAGGAAGAAGGCGAGACTTTGACAAAACAGATATCCATGAAAACAGTCGCCAAAGAGAGTTCCGAAGAATCGATTAAAGATGCCGAATCAAAAGAGGATGAAAATTTGAATAAACACGATGAAAAATCTACAGGCGTGTCATCAACGGAATCAATGTTGAATGTGGAAGAAACTCTTTCTCCGGAAAGGACGTTTCATGATAAGAACTCGGAGAATGTTAATGGATCAGACGATAGAGAACGATCAGAGATTGAAACAAGTAAGTCAAAAATACTGCACACCTTGAAATATGCAACATCTTTCTAGAAGCTTAAACATTTAAAAAATCATAGAAACGTATCACGATTCATGAGTTTCAACTTACATTTCCGATATTTAAAGTATTAATCTCTTCGAGTACAAAAATTTTTTAAATAGAGATATTGTCTCACAGTTATATTAAAATATAATTTTTTTCGAGTTATAACTTTTATAAATTACTCATTTGTAAATCACTTTTTTTCGACAATACTCCACACATTTATTCTCAACAAAGATTTGCTTAATGGAGCAAAATTTTAGGGGACAAAGATTCTTATTCTATCGATGATAGTTGCTCGAGTTCTCCAAAGTTCTTGAAGCCAGTGAAGACAAGACGCTCGAGACCATCTACGGGAAAGAATGCGAGGACAGGAAGGTCTTCCTCAAATATATTAACGAAGAAACATCTGTTTGAAAGTTCGGTAGAGTGTTTGCCGCATCAGCGTGCGATAGTCGCGGTAATAGATAGCCCAGAATGGGACGAAGATGAGGCGGTTGAACAGGAAATCAGACAAGCACTCGGAGAAGATACACTGGAGCGCGATACGGAGCATGAAGAAGACAATGAGATTGGTGTTATGCGAGTTTTGCCAAATACGAGCGAGGAAGAGACTCCTAGCACGACTTTAGATACATCTAGAACCGCCAGGATTGACTCTTTGCCTCAGGTAGTCTAAGAGAAAAAGAATTTATGCTTATTAATCCGTATTATCAAATCCAATAACATATTATTAAATTAAATATTTCTAAACTTTTTCTTTTTCGAAAAAAGTACTGACTATTATGATTAATAAAACTTATTTCAAAACTGTATAATTCTATATTTCCCCGACTTTAAGGAAGAAATATTTTGTGTACCAAGATCTAATTGATGATATGCCAATCAATATATTTCGTTATCAGATACAATCGACCACTAGCAACCGTTTAGTTACAATCGAAAATTCCGATCATGCCCATCGAGAACGATTCTGGCGCAAGCAACGTCGCGATAGCGGAGGTAGAGACAGCGGGATAGAGCCAAGCCCGAGAGTATCGAGAATTCCACGGAGGCGAAACGCAAGATGCTGTCCGAATACGGCGAAACAGCAAGCTCTCAATATGGAGACCATCACTAGGGATGTGCAAATTAGTCTGCGTCGTTATTATCTCGAAAGAAAGATTTTTTTCCAATTGATGGAATTGAAGAGATTGCAGATTCGTCATGGTAAAGCGAACGAGCATGTTCTGGTGAAAAGACAGGTGAGACTCAGTTATCATAAAATTTATATTAAAAATATATTATGCAACATAATCATTTTATACGAATGAGAAAAGTTAATGTCGCTACTATCAATATCGTTAGAATATTATGATTATTGTCGGTATATCTCATGAGATTGCATTGATTTGCAAAGAATAATTTTTTTAGGTGGAAACTTTTAATAGATCTGGCATGTCTGGACCCATTCTTGGCGTCGCGAAATACGATCAACCATTAACGTTCAGGTTACTGTCGGATCAAATAAGTTTATACATATAGAGAACGTTGAAGAATTTATATAATTATATATTAATAATTATCATTCTCTAATTATGGTATAATTTAATATTATGTAATCATTATCAGACAATTCGAAGCGTTCCTGTATGAACAATTGAGAAGATTACAGGGAAGACCAACCACTCCAGATTTTTGCACCGAAGCTAAACAATGCACCCAAAAGACTCATCGTTGCCATCACGCCACTAGCGCTTACACTTCTATTCCAGTGTATACGTATCGTGAGTCAATATATCGTTCAAATCGTTCAAATACATAATGCATTGCTTTTGCGATATACCATACATATATATTTTTATAATTTATAATTTTATATATATATATTATCTTTTTAAATACGATAAAAAAAAAATTAAAGAAGATATATTCGTATGTATCTTTTTCCTGTATGTCACTGAGAAAATTAAATCACTTTAATTCTTATAGACTTAGCCGTCTATATGTATGTACAGCCCGCGAAGAGTCAGTTTCTGTAATGTGAATGTAGATTATAATTGCAGTAGGTGGAGACGCCCCAGATCGAGCGGAACATCTTCCGAAGATAGGGAGTCGCGGCAGAGGACATATGACGGTAATAAAATGCATCATATGAGAAAATAGAGATAGAAAAATAAAACGTACATTACTCAATAGAAATTTAATCTTAATTTGTGATTAAAGCAAGCAAGTTGTAAAGTTTCATGTTTATGTATAAGTTGTCTATTATATTCGTTATTTTTTTTTCTTTTCCTTTAGGTGGAAGTGACGCATGGAGAAGAAAAACAGGTGATCGCTCTTCCGACTGAGAAATTAGATCGTACCAAAAAATATTTCGTTACGTTCACTGTAAGAGGCGAAACGCAAGACGATGAGAAAACCAAATCATCCTGCATACGAAGAAATGCAAAGAGTGTGTAAACATTTTTCAGATAGACTTCTTCTCCTAATCTGATGATTAATAAATGATTAATAACTTGCGAGAAAAACGTTTAAAAAAAAAGTATATCGAGAATTCAGTTTTGTGTGTAGGAAAAGAAATATATTTTCAAAAGCAGTGAACTTTACGTTCTCTACTTTATAAAAAAATGTAGAGAATTATTGCGAATAATTTTGTTTCATTCTTTCATAAAAAAGTTTTCTATTTTAGATATTTTCTGTCAATTATAAAAAAAAATTTTGATATCTTTTTTTTTTCTTAAATCAAATGATTGTTCGCAGAAAAATTTGCTTGACGCACAACAATAATATAAGAAATACATCTCAAAACTGCCAGACAGAATAAAATTTTTTAATACATTCCATATAAAATTAAACAACAAGTTTTTATTTATAATAAAATATACATCTGGATTCATATTTTTCTTTTTCTCTCTTCTATTTTCTAGGTATATGTAAAATGATATATTCTAAATAAAATGTTAATGTATGACTCATTGTCAGTATTAATTATAATATATTTTTTTGTATGTTTTCCAAAATGTATATCCTAAAAATTGATATAATAATAGTACGAAAATATTAAATATATAGTTTATCTCTATAATGAATAATCTTATATTATAATAATCTATAATATAGATGTTATTTTTTAGCAGAAACAATATTAGAAAGCATAATAATTGTCTAGCAATTTATTTATAAAATTATACGGATTATTTTTATACGATATATCAAATATATTTTTAGAGATTCGATGCTATCTCGAGCGACTTATGTTGCTGTTTTCCAGCATATGCAAATCAGTCAAATTAGATAAAGCAGGTGCGGCAGATATCAAAAGGGTCGGTTCAAAGGATTATCGATCAGTCGGTCGACATGCTTTCAGGCAAAAGGACGCGCGTTTCTCTATCAAAGTAACGCTGATTCGGCAATAGACTGTGTCAACAATGACGACGCGACTTATCGAATCCACGATGGTCGCAATATTGTTCGTCAGGTTGCAGCATGAATATTATTTTATTTGTAACGTGAAATTTCTGTGAAGAAGCCTTCGAATGGACAAATGGCTCCAAGATAGGAAGCTCTGGCTATTCGGTAGCACCCTGCCGTTGCTACCAAGGAGGTAAACATTAATGTCAAACGAAAAGCACATCTCTAATCTCATCCTCGAATCAATTAAAATATCTCCCCTTTCAAATGCATCTTTTGATAATTATCTGACCTTTTTCAAAAGTTTATTCTAATGTCAAAATTTTTAATCTCCTTTTTCGACGCAGACCTTTTACGTAAACATAGTATTTGGGCTTTTTGATCATTTGACATTTAGTTCATGAGGGACGATTCTCCAACAGCCTTTTAAAATTCCGAAAAAGACAATTTGTCCTGATTCTTACGAGATTCAAAAAAGACGTCTCGAATAATTCCAATTTAATACGGTTGAAAGATTTTATTCCGAATTGTATTCATTATATTGAATTATATTTTTTGAAAACACACACAAAATGTTT
Source organism: Polyergus mexicanus (assembly GCF_030449975.1). Taxonomy (NCBI): domain Eukaryota; kingdom Metazoa; phylum Arthropoda; class Insecta; order Hymenoptera; family Formicidae; genus Polyergus; species Polyergus mexicanus. The sequence goes on from NW_027223325.1 coordinate 213,989, forward strand.
CGTTAACATAAAAATGTTTCTTATACAAGCTATAAACAATATGATAATCTTTTGTCATAGTTACAGTTGAACTAAAATTGACATTACATATGTAATATGAAGAATCGTTTCGTACAGTTAACAATAAGCTTTACTACAATTTTGTTAACAATTTTCGTATATAGAAAAATAACTAAATTAAATTTATCGTTTCGTAAATAACGGATAGAAAATAAAAAAGAAATCTTTTTTCGATAATTTTGAAAAATATATTTTTCGGTTTCGCTAGATTCGCATTTTAATATTTAAATTTTTCCAATTATTTACTAAAATACAGTATTTTATATCTGTATATTCTCTCTATATTATGAGAACAGAAAGATTATTTTCATAATACTTTTCTCAGTCTTTTGCTGAAATAATAATAATAATTTCATAAAAAATACTTTATTCCTTTATTTTTGCTCCACACACTCTCTCTCTCTCTCTCTCTCTCTCTCTCTCTCTCTCTCTCTCTCTCTTTTTTAATTTGTGAAATTTTCTAATATAAATTCGTAAGATATTGTATCTATTGTAGAAACAAAGAGGAATAAATTATTTACTCAGTTAAATTAAATAGAAAAGTGGCGAATAGCGATAGCTATTTACATTTCTTGTCACGGATCATCCAAAAATCTTATACAATCTCCTGAATGTTTTCCTGCTTTAATACATTGCGTAATTATAGCCGCTATAGAGAGAGTTCGTCCAACAGTCAGAAACATTTCAACCTTTTTCACGGTCAGGATATATAAACGCGTAGTCGGAACATAATATCGATTGTCAATAATCAAGAGTTGAACAATAACGTAAAGCGACGTTTCTTCACCATATTAGTACTATCCGGTATGTTCGCCGACGAGGGTGTTCTGGCAAGAGTATTTCATGAATTCCATTTTTGGCTTTTTGTACGTACTAATTGCTTTTTTACTTCTTTCTCTTTCTCTCTCTCTCTCTCTCTCTCTCTCTCTCTTCTTATCGAGAAACATCAAGCTTGTCATATAGTCACTGAATGTTATACGCCGAATCGAATTACAATTCTTTAATCGAATCTTCAAAATATGAAAAATTGAAAAATTATGTAGATAAGTTTATATTTATTTAATTACGTAATTTATTCTGGCAAGTATGGATTAATCTTCGAGATTTAATTACGTAAAATATTAAGATTACAATATATTGCAAAATACATTTGTAAGACAAAGATCTTAGTAGATGAATATAAAATGAGGATTGATATAGTATAATATTAAATAAATAATTTTTCCGTTTTTTAACTTAATTAAAGCTTAATTAATTAAAGCTTCTCGAAAAAAAAAATAATTATATATTGTACACAAATTAAATACGATTAAATGATTTAAAAGTGTGAATGTGTATTTGCATTTTCACATTTTTCGTAAAAAAATAAAAAAATAAAAGGATACTGTAATATATTTCACTTTTTCAAGTAAGTTTTAAATAATTTTGAGCAACGAACATACATACAATATTCTAAAAGTGAAACATCCTTTTGAAATACAAGAAATCAGTATAGAGTGAAAATTATTTATTCAATAATTCAATTACTTTTGTAGATTATTTTTAAAAATAAAAATAAATAAAATTCTGTATATTATAATTGTAACTTTTAATAAAACAAAGCACGCTTTCGTGAATTTAGCTGTTTAACGATTCATACTTTTCTTAATAACCTGGCTTAGCTGCGTCCTGTTTGTCGATTTACTTTCAAAGCACGCATCCGAATGCATCAATTAATTTTCAAAATTAATACATATAGTTTATCTTATTCGAAATTATGGTGTATAATACGTACGCGATCACGTCAATATGATAAACGACATAAGGTTCGCGAACTGTCGACAATGCATACCACAGTGGTAAGAGATCTTTAATTCGGCTAGTAACCTCCCCAAATAATTGTAGAGCGGATCAAAAGATGTATATTAAACATAATACAATCCAATCAATACATATTTGTTTCATAAAAATAATATTAAAATAAATTATATGACGAAATAAATACTCGTATAATATAAAAATATCTCAAACAAGTACGCGGACCTTATTCTTATCAGAATCTTCGATGATTTCGACCTAATTTATTTCAATATTATTTCGCAAAATATGTATCAGAACTGGTAACATTAATTCCAATTAATAGATACAAAATATTATTGTTTAATTATTTACATAAATTATTTAAAATGGTGATTAATAGATGTTAATGTATTTTTTAAATTGTTGAGTGAATGAAAACAGAAATATTATTTTATAAACGACAAAGTATTCTGATTTTTTAAATCAATTTTCTTGACAAAAATTCCTTTAAAAATCCCAAAGAAAAATTCTATTCTACACTTAAAATTTATTTTTTGCATATAGAATAGAATCCTCAGCTTCTCAAAAAAAAAACATGTAATAGTTTTTTATTAATTTTATCATAACTGAAATAACATTCCTATAAAAAATTTACTTGTCAGTCATGCTAGTCCATGAAATTGTGATAAATCGATACCTTCTCCGATTGTGTATCAAATGTTAAAAAGAATATTCATTTCATTGAGCAAATTTTTCCTTTCCAATTTCTATTACATATAAGATTCCATCAAGTTTTTATTATAATAAATAGCTTTCATGGAAAATAAATCCATTGTTTGGTTGATATCGAATAACGATTGCAATATCGCTATATTACAAATACGGAAATATCGTATTATTTTAGAGCATTATTACATACAGATATTAATTTAATCCGATATTGCAATCGCTCGTTCACAAGTTTGGTCTGTCGCGTCTGCGCTATAAGCGTAAGGTTTGAATAAAGTAAAACTTGTGGGACAGCTTGACCCCTGGTCATCCATCGGGATAGAGACAGTCTAACTGGTACCGTTCCTCGTGATACTATGCTCTTTACCCAACAATTGACATCGTTGCCATGCCTTGCCAAATATAAAAAGTGGGTACTCGAGAACATGGAAAAAAGTTTGTCGATTTTGTTTGCTCTCAAAAACAATAGTCATAAAAATCGTTTGTATCGATATCAAATAAAATTTGCATTCTTCATAAAATTATTTGATAAAATTAAATAAATTCCTAGCTACAGATAGGGGATTAAATAGATCTCAATTTTCGAAAATATCAAATATAGAATATAATATTGTGGCGATTTTGATCGAGTCAATACTTTCGAATTATGAAATAATATACTTTCGCATCGAATTTTTTCCCAGAATTAATATGCCCGTACTATATCATTTTCATAACAATAACATTGAATGCGTTTGAATTTTATTTAAATTTATTAATAATAACGAGAAATATGATTTTTGCACAGGTCTCGGGCGCCGAGCAAAGCCATGGAGCGTTACGAACGTTTGGCACGACTCGGCGAGGGTAGCTACGGCGTTGTCTTCCAGTGTAGAGATCGACAAACTGGAAAATTGGTGGCTGTAAAGAAGTTTCAGCAGACCGAAGATGATCCTCTAATACGTAAGATCGCGTTGCGGGAGATACGTCTGCTGAAGGTCAGTTCTTTTCTTTAACGATCACTGCATTATTTTTTAATAAATACCATTCAAACGAATTTAAAGGAACACCTCCTATAACACAATTGAAATATCAATTAAAAGTAATCGATCAGGCAATACCAGAAAGTAATTGAAAATAATCGATAAGGAATCCATAAAGCAATACTTTTTTCAAATTTAAATGACTAATGAATATATATTGTACTAATGAAAATTTCGAGTTATGTATCAATAAAATTGTTTATGATAAAAAATTGTTATAAAGATATATAATTGAAAAAGAAAAACATTCCATTGAAAAAATTCAAAATAATCTAGATTTTTATAATAAAATGATAATGTAAAATAATTGCAAAATATCTTTTATGATTGCGATTTGTAAGTTATCAATTAAAAATCAAAATATATTTATCATTTTTTCTGTCAAGCTAGCAAAACTGGCTAAAAATGTTTAATGACGAATAACGTATGTAAGAGATTTCTGCTATAATATAAAAATCACTAAATATAAAAATTGCTGACATAATTTTCAAAGTTTTCCGCGTGATTCGATCCACGGAATAGCTAAGTTCGCCGAGGGTCGCATTCGTGTGAGGTGAACGACCTCCGTTAATGTATCCGCGACCGCTAGTTCTCATCTATAAATAAAGTGATGGTCAGTTTGGATATTTTCGACCATCTAAGAATTAATAAATTTATTAGATGTAGATAAATTCATTAAAAAAGTCCTTTTTTTTTATAATATCCTTATTTTGAAATATATGAATTCAATAATTAAAATAAAAAATTCGTGGACAGATTTTATGAAATGTAATTAAAAAGATTGATTTTTATACATTTAACAATCTTTTTTTTTACCGTTTTTGAGAGCGTCGTCTACGATAGAACTGAAGCGGCAAGTACTCTAAACAATGGGACACGCTCACGTGTAGAGGAAGTTACGTTCTTATTTATGCGATAAGAAGCTCGCATATACACAAGTGCAATACTGGCTGCGAGAAGTAGCCAACGGTCAATACCGGGCGGCGGTCAATATCTTGGCGTGTTCCGGTCTTTACCGACCTAACTTTATCGTTACAATCATCAGCGTAGGTTCACCGCCAAACATATATGATATATGCACATTCAAATAGGTCCCTCTAAGCTCCGCGACGTTTTGACATTTTACTTCAAGGCTGTTCCCTTCGACAAAAATATACTGTATGTATGAGAGTGTTCTTTTGAAAATTAACAGCACAGAGCTTTCTAAAATTTCTTCGCGATACTTTACACAAAGAATCTGTGAAATTATGTATGCAATATAAACTTTGGAATCGAGGTCAAACATAAAAGATTAAAAAATAAAAGAGAAAAGTTTCCAGGGACGCGCCAAGACTACTGATCGCTCGGCTACCAACCTTAATTTACCGCGTAAATTCTTCGCATAATTAATAATCGAAGTCGAAAATTGGGAAAATTAACGCTTCTCTTTTGCAGAATCTCAAGCATCCGAACCTGGTCAATCTTTTGGAAGTCTTTAGACGGAAGAGAAAGTTACATTTAGTATTCGAATATTGCGAAAATACTCTTCTGAATGAGATGGAGAAGTATCCTAGCGGTTGTCCAGATCTCACGACCAGGCAGATCACTTGGCAGATTTTGCAGGGCATCGCTTATTGCCATCGCCTCGGATGCGTTCACAGAGATGTGAAGCCGGAAAATATCCTCATTAACGCCGAAGGCGTGGTAAAGTTATGCGACTTTGGATTCGCGCGTATGCTCAGTCCTGGTGAAAATTACACGGAATATGTCGCGACCAGATGGTACAGAGCACCCGAATTATTGGTAAATATCATATATACGCTTCTCACGTTGCTTGCTTAAGATATTTGCAGAATAAAAGTTGGACGTAAAGTGATTCTTAACTTTATATAGCATTAAAAAAATTTTTTTTTTCCATTTAATTATGGTATATAGCGATTAATTACCTGTTTTCCGGAGCAGGTCGGAGACACACAATATGGTACTCCGGTCGATGTATGGGCAATCGGTTGCGTGTTTGCGGAATTAATACGGGGCGAAGCATTGTGGCCAGGAAAATCCGATGTAGATCAGTTGTATTTAATAAGAAGAACGCTGGGTGATCTTTTACCGAGACATATGGCTATCTTTCAACAGAATGAATTCTTTACCGGCATTACTCTTCCAACACCGCAAACGCTAACGCCTCTCGAAGACACTTTACCTCGTGGAAATAATAGTCCTGTACAGGTAATAGCGATAAATTTACTTTACATACAGAAAATACAAAAATGTATAACTATACATAAAAAAGCGTCAATTAATATTAAGCAGAATTTTTGAGTAAAAGAATTCCAATAAATATATATCGTGAAATAAAAAGATTTTTTTCAACAGTTAGTTACTCAAAATTTCAGGAAAATCATATATGCATATTTTTGTTGTCGATAAAAATTTTACATGTATTCATCGGCTGAAATAATTAGTATAAATCAAGTGTTAATAAAATATATCAGAAATAATATAAATCATATTCAGAATTATTTCTTTCGGTGATAATTGTCGTGTATATCTTTTGTCGATAGTTGGATTTCCTGAAAAAATGTTTGGATAAAGATCCGAATGAAAGATGGACATGCGAACAGTTATTGCGACATTCTTACTTCGACAATTTTCATTTCAAAATGCCGGATGTCGAGACGGAAGAGTTCGAAAAACTTAAAAAGTATCGAGAACGTTCTCGGGTAAGTTCAATGATTGAATGCGCGATGAAATATTCAGAAAATATATGTCGGGCAATAAAATATATCAAGAATGAATTTTCTACAGAGTATCTAAAATTTGTCGACGAGCGACAAATTTATTACATATCGCTGAATATCTTGTGCACAATTTTTATGGAGAAAAAGGAGATTGAGATAACGTGTGTTCTCTCATATTTACAGAATACTAACTACAGTCAAATGGTGTTACCCCAGTTACCCAAGGCTGGTCCTTCGGTTTATAGCCACAGTGAAAATCGGCCGAAGAGCTCCTCTATACATCAACAAAATTTTGACCATCTACCTACTATAAGAGGTTAATTCTGTGTGTGTGTGTGTGTGTGTGTGTGTGTGTGTGTGTGTGATTGTACATATATTTTCCTAAGCTTTTTAAGAACATTTATGTTAATTTATAGAATTCTATGAAAATGATTGTTATCATCTTTTTATTATTATTGTATTCCCACATTTTTCTTTACGAAGTTTAAAGACTTCTTTTCTTTAGATTTTGATTTTGTTTATATATAGAAGTAATTTGTGCAATTCATATGTATATCTCTTACAATAAAAGTTTTGTATAAAATAAGAGAAATTTATTTTCGGTATATCATATTCTGTAAATAAAAGACAGGTAACATTGCTGCTTCAACTACAGAATGTTCCATAATGGAAGTATCTAAATCTTGGAGCAATGGCAAAAAAACGAAGAAAAAAAAGAACAAATCTATTATTTAACAATATAATTTAAAGAGAAAAATAAACGACATTATTAATAACAACAAACAGAATTCATATATATTACATTCTTACGTAATATATTTTTTATACAATTTAGTTAGAGGATGGTCGTGTCTTTCAGCCATTGGTACATAATGTTGTTGCAGTGAAAACCAACCTACGTGAAGTCCTATGATTAGTGGTATCATGATAAAGTAGGTAGGGTTCCTTTGTATCCATGACTTTTTCATATTAGATGACTGCATTTTAAATCATATGATAGTAATTGTTCGCATTACGCGTTCGCATTTGCTTTTGTTCTACAATATACCTGAAAAATAAAGGATTCTTTTTAATGCATCTATTAAATGTACAAGATATATATGGATCCAAAAAATGGATTCTTTGTTTATTACGCGTGAATGTAAATATATTCGCGCGCAATTTACAATAAACTGCAACAAATTATGCAGTACAATAATATTAACGTTAGTGGTAAAAAAATATACAAAAATATAGAAAAAAAAAATACGAGACAAGAGAAGAAGAAACAAGGTACATAATATCATTAATAATTTTTCACAATACCTATGATACTAACCTATATATATCAATTAACGAAAGTATTTGAACAACGCACTCGTAAATTGATTCAAATCAGATAATTATTCTTCAACAATACGCAGATTTTTGCGACGATTGAACAATTTAATATTAATCGAATCGGTTTTTTAAAAACCGATCAAAATTTTCCGTACGCAATCTCACCTCACGCACAGCAAATTTTGTATTATTGTTTGATCGATCAATCAGGACAAAGAAGCCTTTGTTGTTTTTGGTTACGTTCGAAAATCAACTCGTTCGATTGAGTACCATTTGATCGACCAATCAGAACAATTTTTCTTCCCTTTATCCTGATTAATCGATCGAATAATACTCAACCGTACGAATAGATTTTAGAACAAACCTTTAAGGGGACCTTAAAGTGGTCACGTGATCGAAATGGACGAATCAGCGGCCAGACCGTCGTCACTCATTCGTCCATTTCGATCACGTGATCTTTCTGCTGTACGAGTTTGCAGCACATGAAATTGTACCTTTATAGATTCGAAAGGCGGGAAAAATGACGCGAGATGAGAGATAGGTAAAAAGTTTCCTCGACCTCTGCGGTGAATAGTGAAGGTGAATGCGCAGTGAGAAATAATGTAAAATGACTTCTTTCCCAGCGATCGAATATAATTAGCTTTTACCTGATATAATTCATGTGCATTTTTATTCATAATTAGTTTAGTAATTTGTATTTTTGTGTAACGACGATGGCCGACAATAAATGTGCACAGATGATTCAAACTAATTTTTCCTTGTACGGTTTGGTATTGTCTAGGTAAGTACTCTGTATTTTTTAAGAGTTAAGAGATAATATTACCTGTGTATAGCATAATCAAGATATATCTGTGTAATTATTTTCTTCGTTTACTTTTTTATATGAAGTGTATTTTTAAATTATTTATATTTATGTATGATTGAATGTATTTATTATTGTTTACCTTTTTTGTTTTTTTCTTTTTTTCAGGGAACTTAGGGTATCTCTCGCAAAACAGCTGTTAAAAATAGCAGAAAATGAACGTGAATCTTGGCTGAATCGCATTATAGAGCTGGTCCTAGCCCAAAACTTGAACGATCCGCATGTTAGCGCTGAACATATAAAACTTGCCATAGAAGAATGTATAGAACCAAATAAATTGAAAAATACTGAAACGGTATTTAATGTTATTAGTGGATATGATATACCAAAAATAAAATATGACATTTCCAAGAAAAAGTTTATTGTCGACAATGAAAACTTGTATCCTGAAACACAGTACAAGTCACTGATTTTTAAACATCGTTTTGAAATGGTATGGTACAAAACTTTGAGGCATAAGCAATTTCAGTCTTCTAAGTTTGAGAAACAGCAGACGGATAAAACGAATATAATACCTATTGAATATCTGTTGAGCGAGTTGAAAATGGGGAATGTATGTGTAATGGGTCTGATAACACAGTTAGTGGAAGATCAATATTCTTTGGAAGATACAACTGGAACCATTAAAATCGACTTAAGCAGTACAATATCCTTTACAATATAGATAATTATTTATAATAAATTTTATTATATCCGGCCTTGTTTCAGCAATCTTTTTAGAAATTTTTAGTAAAAATATGAAAATATCTCAGAATGGTATCGAAACTTAATAATTTTCAAAAAAATTTACAAAAATTGATTCTCAGATCCGTGTATACATATAAAATATTTTCTCGCAGAGTATTGATGTTTGATAAATTCTTCTAACAACATTATATGATATGAATATATATTTCCCAATAGAATAAGACATCTTTGGGATATGGCAGAAGCAGCAATCAGGAGCCAGTTATCTTCCTTATCCTGTGTTACGATTTTCAGGATACTTTTATTATGGAAGGCTGTATAGTAATAGTTAATGGTGTATATAAGGATGATGTATTATACGTAGAGAATGTTAACTTTCCGCCAATAGAATTATCGGAGAGTATGCGATCAGATTTTGGTGATAGTAATACATTTGGTGGACCACATAATGTGTCTTTGAAAATGTCCGAGAAGTTACAAGTTCACGAAGAGAATGACTCGGATGGAATGATAGTATTCATAGCAGAACTATGGCTAGACATGCCGAATGTGTTACAAAAATTTAAAACAGTGCTGGAAGGTTACATGGATTATCCCCCTATAGCTTTCGTATTATGCGGTCATTTCTTGAGTTTTCCCACGAATATAACTAGCGCGCAAGCTTTAATAACGGGTTTTAAAAACTTGACCGATATAATAACACAGTATGCGAACGTGAAGGAATCCTCTAAATTTGTTTTCGTACCCGGACCGCATGATCTGGGCTCGCCTAAGATTTTACCGAAACCTCCTTTACCCAAGTGTATCATCGAGGAAGTCACGAAAATAGTACCAAACGCTATTTTCACCACAAATCCGTGTAGAATACAATACTGTACAAAAGAGATCGTGGTATTGAGGGAGGATATGTTGACAAAGATGTGCAGGAACGCGCTTCGTTTCCCGAAAGAGGAACATTTCTTCAAACATGTAAGTGTATGATCATGTTTTACGAGTTATTATCAAAAATGCGATTTTTAATGTCAATATTGAACAAATTTTTTTTCTAGTTCGCGAAAGCTATCATCAGCCAATCGCATTTGACTCCTGTGCCTCTCCAAGTTGTTCCAATCTATTGGAGATACGATCATGCTCTACAAGTGTTTCCAACGCCAGATCTCATAGTGATCGCTGACAATTTTGGAACATACACGACCGACTATTCAGATTGTTATGTTATAAATCCAGGAATGTTTTCGAAAAACAATTTCTCGTTTCAAGTTTATGTGCCTGCTATCAATCAGATCCAAGATTGTCAGCTTCCAAACGATACCGACGTTTCTTAAAAAGATAAGTATTGTTTGAAAAATTTTGACAATTTGATAATCCATAGCGCTACTACTACGTTGGATCAGTTGATACGCTAGTCTCTCATAATCTTATATATTTATTTTATTTTTATAACAAAATCTCTTGTTTATTTTTACAATACTTTGAAAACGCGTCTGAAATGGATCGCTTAAATCATAACTTTTGTGTACTATGTAAACACAAAATAAATTAAATTAAATCCAAGAAATAAAAATAATTTAGTCACGCGAGGAGGCCTTCGGGGGAAGAGAGGGTAAACGAAAATGGTGGTGAGGAATAATGTCTTACAATTAATCTTTTGTGTCCAACAGTATTATAACGGGAAATATTGAGAAGCAAAAGCTTTGTGATAATTTTTTAAGAGACGGAATATTTACATTATATTATATGAATATACAGGATGTTCCACCAAAAGTGGCCATCCTCTTTTATTTTTTAAATTAAAAGAGATAGATCGTAACAAATATATAATCAAATTGAATTGTTCAAACTGAACTCTATTATGAGCATAGTGTTTGTTTTCAAAAGAGCTATCTGTGTTAACGAACGAGAGGTATGTATAATTTTTTTTATAATAATGTGGATATTTTGATATGATAAAAGTGTTTGAAACGAATACAACGTATGATACAATGTAAATATTTTACATATTATATGAGTTTTATCGACTTGGAATATCGCGGACGACATCTTTTCATTTTCTACCCTACACTGTGGCCAGTTTCTGACTCGTGCATTAGAGATTAAGATATGTCATGTTGTCATTTGATCGTAATACTTAATCAAAAATTGGCGATATTGCAGCGCCGAAAATGAAAAGATAGACGTCGTCCGCGATATTTCAAGTTAAAAATTCATATAATATGTAAAATATTTACATTATATCATACATTGTTATATTTGTTTCAAACAGCACTACAACTTTGTTATGTCGAAATATTCACATTATAAAAAAATTACGCACCTCTTCGTTCGTTAAGGGGCGTACCCGTTTGAAACCCCTGAGTATATTTTCTAGATTTTCTTGTAGAACAACGACTTGATAAAAATATTTAATTTTTTTACAATGTTAATACAATATTATCAACTACATAAATAAAAATTTTCAGCTTAAACTTTTTTTTTTTTTTTTAAAGATATGAGAATATTTGCAGAGCTCCTCCAAATTTTAGGTGGCTGCACGGTGTGCATGAAAACATTCATAGATCATATTCGAATTAAAAAATCCAATTTGTTTATAACAAAAAACAAAAAAATAGGGGATCGGATTAAAAAAAGACTTTGTTAGCAGATGCGGAATTTTATTAGGAATTCGCATGCAAAATTTGAAGTCAATCTGTCGAAGATAGCCCGAGTTTTCATGCACACTGTGCATAAAAACATAAATCTGCAAATAGTCGCATAACCCTCCCCCCCCCCCAAAAAAAATTTATAAGCTGAGAATTTTTATTTAAGTACTTAATAATATTGTATTAATATTGTAAAAAAAAAATTTTATCAAATCATCGCGCCGCAAAAAATCTAGAAAATGTACTCATTTTTCGAAGGTTCAAACGGGTATGCCTCCTTAACACAGATAGCTTTTGGAAGCAATCAGTATGCTCACAAGAGAGTTCAGTTTGAACCATTTCATTTGACATATATTTATTACAGTTTATCTCTTTTAATTTGAAAGATAAAAGAGGGTGGCCACTTTAGGACACCCTGTATAATACCTCTTTCTAATTATCTCTATAATATGCTTCTCTTGTATTTCCTAAATTAAGTGACTAATAGAATCTTACATCAGACTTTCCGAATAGGACACGAATGGTATGCACTCACTTACTCTTTCCTATCGATTCATATAAATAGCTACATATAGTATTAAACACAACGTTTCTCTACCGCTTTGCAATGTACATAACATTATACAGGTACAGATTGAATTCCAATTTATTTCAATTCGTCGCACTGGAAGCATAAGTCAATTACTGGCCACAGTAAACCAAATATGATCATTATGTAAGCGTAAAAAATCGTTAATAGTAATCTTACAACATGATAATACTAACATTACATCTTTGTGTGTGTGAGCAATATAATTTCTTTACCAACCAGCAGTTGGTATTGCTAAGAAATGACGTATATAAATATTATGGGGATATAAATTTGCTTGAAATACGATCAAGATGTAAAATAGATGTATAATATTTGCAATAGTGGATCTCTGGAAGAAATTTTGTACATTATATTTTACATATTTTTTGCTTAAAATATTCCATGCTTTAAGAATTGTTAATATATTTTACATAACAGAAATGCATGACTGATACAAGTATATGAGTTTTCTTCTCAAAATATATGAAGCAGATTAAACATTTTGAATATTGATTGCAAAGTGCGAACATAGAATCTTTGAAATTGAAATAAACGATTATACATATATAAGTGTAAATTGTAACAACTATACACATTAATTCATCACATATATTACAGTGCTACTTGTAAAAAAAAAAAAAGAAAAAAAGAAGAATTACGCTCTTATACTTCTATTGCACTTCCTCGTAAACACGCATTGTCCGATATAATTTTTTTCGTATGCTATTCAATTCCTCCTGCAATAATCATTATAATACATTAATAATACATAATATTTAAAATATTAATTTTAAATAGTAATTTTTTAATCCGATCAGACGGCGTAATAAGTTGTTCGCACTCTATGTCTCACGAACTATCATTCTTCGTATGTAGTTCTCCTAAAAAATAAATTTGTAATCTAGGTCACCATATATATATATTTATAAGTACAATTGTTATTACAATTTCTGTAGCCGCAAATAAAATGTTTATGTATATATAATAATAGTACATATAAATATATATTTACAAGACAAAGTTGAAAAACAAATAGTTAGAAGAAAAATACCTTCCAAATTTATTTAAACCATTTAATTACATTGATAAAGTTTCTTCTGCGTTGTTTCTTTCATTTATATATTCTTCGATTAATTTAAAACTGAGTTTTTTCCTTTGTAAAATTTTAATGCTATCTTTTTCACAACACTTTAGAATTCGACTTTCATAATAATAAAAAAACCAAAAAGAACTATTGAAGCTTAATAACGTTCTTTTTAACTTTGAACGATATCGCCGTGTTCATGTAGTTCACATACAGTTCATAAGATATGGAAATGCGAAGAATTACTACGCTGTCACTTGAAATTATAATTTTAATTAATACACATGAACAATATGCAGAAAAAAATGAAGCAAGATCTAATTTCTTCTTAACATCATAAAATATATCTTGGTATCCCGAGGATTAATTTCATTGTAATCATTGATATTTTATTAAAAATTTTGTGTAAAAATGACTAGTTTGTATCGGAGAAAGGGTAAAGAAATAAATGCTCAATGCGATCGTTTACGCACTTTCTCTTTGATATCTCCGACAAGCCTGATTCCTTTCTTCCGCATCGAAATACCAAAGTGTGATAGCGTATCTCGTTTTGTACGCTGGTTGTACTTCGTGCGGATTCCGTCTGTCGGACCAGAAAAATAATATCCTATCGAAAAGAGGCTCGATATCCGCTACTTGATCGCGCCAACCTTCTGGGAATATCCTCAAAAGTCCGCCATTCTCCTGTGTGAAATAAAACAAATATACAATTATTTATAAATTCCGCCGTTATACACAATTATTATATCAGGTCTTACATTATTCTTTCGCTTCAAGAACGATGCTATATTTGCAACGTCTTATAAAGATTCCTAACTCGCGCATCAAGATAATAGACTATAATGTCTCGAAAGGGAAGAATCAATTTTGTAACTACTCAAATGATAAAGTGAGTTAATTGTTTGATAATTTAATGGATTATGAATATATAGATCAGTGTACATTATTACAAATCCTTATACAGCCTTAATATACAGGGTGCTCCCGGGTTTAATGGCCAAACTTGAAATATGAACGTAGGACCCCACAACAACAACAAAAATTTTCCTCTGGAAGTATGCTCGCAAACGCTTCGTTCAACAGATATTGACTTCTCAAGTTACAGAACTATAGGAATGAATAATGCCAAAATGTCTCTTTTTTTTATGAAGACATTAACAGGTTTGTGTTTGCACTTTAAACAAAGTTGAAACAAAATTAACAATCATTAAAACGAAGGATAGCGAGAGAAGAAATTACAGACGTACAATATTAATCAGCCACTCGTTCTCTCATCGATAGGTACAATGCTTGACTCCGAGGCCATCATTTTGAATAAAACATTTAATAATAAAATTTTGATTACTGTAAAACAATAAAGAGAATAAACCTAAATTATTTCGACATTATTCATTCTTATAGTTCTGTAACTTGAGAAGTCAATATCTCTTGAACGAAGCGTTTGCATACTTCTAAAAAAAAATTATTTTTGTTTTGAGATCCTAAATTCATATTTCAAGTTTGGCCATTTAATCCTGGAGCACCCAGGATATATAATCAATTGCTTGAATTATTACGATATTTGTAAAACACGGAAGTTTCTCGTACATGAGTAAACGTACACTTTCCTCGTATATAAAGTGGTAAATATAATTATAGATATATATTAATTCATGGATATCTAGAATTGTACCTTGATATCCCAATCTCGATTAAGATAATAAATGGCCGTGATGCAACGGCCATCTCGGTTAGGATTATCCACATGTTTCACGTAATGCGAACCGTGACCAGGATAACAAGCTACCATTGCCTGGAACATAGAAGAAAGATAGATTTGATTGGAAGAGCGAATCGTAATCTTGGCATAAATTATAATGTGATTAGAGTTCTAGCTATAAATACATATAATAAACGAGTTGTAAATATACTTTGACTAAAAGTAAGAAAACGTGTTATCTTCCTCTTTACTAAATTTGAAATATAAATATTTATTTTGTCATACATACAATCATTTATATACTACTATATATGACTAATATATATATTGTATATATATATTTATTTATATTTCAAATTAAAATAAATATCTTAATAATTCTTAAAGGTCATATATGCGTCACTTTGACCTTATCGATTAACAATAGAATATCCTGAAGATTAAAAAAAAAAAAAAAAACACCACTTGTACCTGATCATTTTATGCAGATATCAAGGAATATATATAAATTAAAAAAAATTTTTTTCATACTTTGAAACAAGCGACAAGACTAAGGAAAGAGTAAAAAAATGTGTGATCTACAAGAATCAATATCTTTAAATTTAGAAAAATATATGAATACTAGACGAGTGAAAATGTATTTTGTGATGTATAAATTAAGATTGTTCATAAGAAAAAAAGAGAGAGACAGAGAGAGAGAGAGAGAGAACGAAGATACCCAAGGCGGAAACATAATGAACGACTGGCGATATTTGTCATATTTAAATATGAAAGGATGAGTAAGAGTTGTTTCGCGTCAGATAAATACATGGAAAAGTAACGTTAGACTTTTCAGAATATTTGTTTATAAAAGTGAAAATATAATTAAAAACCATGATATCTCGTATATGGCACGCGTTTTAGAAAGCTATTAATCTAATAATGTAATAATAAAGAGAGGGAGAGAGAAAAACTCTTACTTATTTATAATAACGCGTCTAGTGCATACATATTATCTATTTCACATTTTTTAAATGCAGCAGACAAATACAATGATCATATTTAACGGATAAAATATAATTTCGTACTTCTTTTTTTATCTTTTCCGATTATCGAATGATATACCGTACTAGTGCTTACAACGTATTGCCAAAGACGTATTTTACGTGCGAATCATGTTTTCCGATAACGAAATATTTTCATTGCTAATAATCCGATAATAATGAATTAACAATTCTTACTAGTGATCCTCACGTCAATTTCTAGTTCATCAGCAATGTAGAGAAAATATAAAAGTGTTTTTCTCCAAGTACGGCTTTTTTTTTCCCCCAACTATAAACTTTTTAATAAAGCTCGAGTCAAAAGAAATGACCGTTCAAAGAAAGGTGTCGTAAGGATTACTCTGTATAAATATTCCAATACGCGATATATATGTTTTATACCGATAATTTATAATGTCATGAAATATAAAATATTTCATTTATAAGTAAAGATTAGATAAATGTCTCGATTTTCGAGGATATGTCCTTCGAACTTTTAAATTTCGTCATGCTCTCGTATGTTAATTACCCCCCCCCCTCCCCCTCCCCCCTCCTCCTCCTCCTCATAATTAAATATTTAAATGTATCTCTTCGAAGCTCTCTTAGAAATCTCGTATGTTAGATGAATAACATTTTAATTTATTTAATCAAACATATGTATTAGTGGAACGTGTTAGTTTCTTTTATTCATTAGCTGTTATTCGAATAATATTTCGCTGATCTTTTGTTCTAAAACAAACGCATCGGTCTACAAACGGATTAATACCATCTCAATGTATGCGTATCACTGTAAATATTAGCACACGCGTATATAAATAATAGCGCAACTGTGAAAACTAACAGTGTGCGCAAAATAAAATATTTAGTAAATTGAATGCGCGCGGTACATGTGTTTATACCTTGTCTCCATTATATGCATGTACGTGAGAGAGTGTAATCGGATATCTAACTAAAGATAGACACCGATAAATCATACGAAAGGACAATGATAAGGTATAATCGCATCGAATAATTATTAAACAGGTATGAGTTCAACGAACTGCAATACAATTGCGAACAATGCGAGAAATATCCTGTATCTGCGATTAAACGAGAACTGATATTTACAAGATCCTCTCAATGGTAGGATTATATTCAACTGTTGGAAAAAAAAAAAAACATGGAAAGGACAAGTGCTTGTGAAAAAGAGAATCAAATGTATCGAGTGATTAAATTTTACGTTACATAATTATTATGAAATTCTCTCTTCTAGCGATAAATTTGATTTTCCCTTCGTTTTCACTGTGTCAAATCTCCACATTTTTGCTAAAGAATTTTTCAATATACTATTTTATTATATCTTCTTCGCGATAGTCCTTCGCATTAATAATAATAATATTTTTAGGGATAAGAAGATAATATTTTTCAAAAAAAATTGTAACGAGATATTTAAATAGAACAAGGAAAATATTTAAAGCGCAGCAAGGCTTAAAAACTATCTTTCATTCTATAATTTTTCTCTTTAAAAAGGGAGAGAGAGAGAGAGAGAATATATACAGGGTCCCATTTTAATCTCCTCAGGCAAATATCTCAAAAATCAAGCCCGGAAGAGAAAAATGTTTCAGACAAAAGTTGTTTGGTTTCGAGGGGGCCATAAGATGGTGACAATGATTTGATCTTGGAAAATCATTTGAAGGTCATGTGAAGGTCAACTTTAAAATCTTAAATAGAAACCCCCATTTTTTATTTAGTATTCTTGTAGCTTGCCTCGAGAGCTTTCCAAAACACTATAATAAACTATTTTTTTATTCGGTACTTTTTGAGTTATTTTATATTTTAATCTGACATCTTTTGATATAAAAAATTAAATATCTCATAAAATATTTAGTTTTCGATAATCTTACCGTAATACTTTTATGTACAGAATAATGAGACAAATCAATTAGTGCAAAAAAAAAACAACAAATAATTGTTTAAAAAAATACATCGTAAATAATTTTTTTAAAAACTATTATTTTTTTATACTAATTGATTTGTATCATTATTCCGTACATAAAAGTATTACGGTAAGATTATCAAAAACTAACTATTTTATGAGATATTTAATTTTTTATATCAAAATATGTCAGATTAAAATATAAAATAACTCAAAAAGTACTTAATGAAAAAATACTTTATTATAGTGTTTTGGAAAGCTCTCGATGTCAGCTACAAGAATACTAAATAAAAAATGGGGGTTTCTATTTAAGATTTTAAAGTTGACCTTCACATGACCTACAAATGATTTTCCAAGGTCAAACCAATGGTATCATCTTATGGCCCCCTCGAAACCAAACAACTTTTGTCTGAAACATTTTTCTCTTTCGGGCTTGGTTTTTGAGATATTTTCCTGAGGAGATTAAAATGGGACACCCTGTATAACTATTTTAATAAGAATATTCTAATAAGAAAAATATATTAACGTATTTTAGCTATTGTATGTATATGCGCATATTTTTGAAACGAATCTCCAAGTTTTGTTAGATTTAAATGTTAACATTATAAAAAATTATTATGACTTATACCGGGATAGGGGGAAAAAACAAAACAAAAAAAAACAAAAAAAGAAAGAAAACAATAAATATTTGTTGGCAAAATTTCACCGGTGCCGGAGAAGCCGTGAAACACCGGCGCGATTCGGCAATCGGGCGGGAGATAATAGAATCGTAATACGAAACGAATGTGATTCGCGCGTCGATGTGAGAGCAGAGAAAGAAGGTGGGAGTCGCGCGGCGTATGTTGGCCTACGTGACTGACTGCACCTCTCGCTCTCGTTCCCACTCTCCTCCTCCTCCTCCTCCTTTGTGTGCGCGATACTCCTCTCTCGTAAATCATTACATTTTTGAAATCCTGATCTTGTCTATCGCATTCATCTCGGCGTGTCATCGCTCCTACGTTCCCCTCAAAAAAATGACACGTATCGTAAAGCGCTTGTCGCGCTTCGTCCGTTAACTCTTCCCGTCTTACGAGTCTCAATTTCGATTACAAATACGTTAAAGATAAAGATGTTAATCCCGTTTCGTTTCGTTAATTGAAATCCGGATCGCAGGAATATTCGGATCATTGGATATTAAATATGTAGCTATTTTACACTGGCGGCGCGCTGTTCGAGATAAACAATTATTAATTTCTGTAAAGATTTCGTATATATAATTATGACGTAAGAAAAATGTAGCGTGTACGTACTTTCGTTCTCCCGTTGATCGTATAATTTCCTATTTTTCCGTTATTGTGCATCTTATTGGCTCTCATAATGATTGCATCGACCCGCGATATCAGCGTGCCAATATTCTCACACCGATGCTCCTTCCCGTCCAACCATATTATCTGATCACCGCGTATCGTCTTTAAGTCATTTGCGCTACCTTTATTAGAAACCAACTGTCCGTCCTTAAATAATCCAGCACTGTACATATATAAAACCTCGTTTAGCACTGCGAGACCTTTCTCCTTGCCTAAAAACTTGTCCACCACGCATACACCGTATTTGTCCATGTCTCTTATCACGTATTGGCAAATTTTGTCTATAAATTCTTCAAGATTATTTCTATTCCTATGTAGAAAAGGGGGCAAAAGTTCTTCCTCCTGACCCAGCCGCACTTCCGGGAAATTCTTCATGCCGTTACGATGCTGGGTAGACAGGCCGAGATCCGTGTTGCTTAAACTGTCAAAAATTCTCGAGCTCTCTAAAACGGGATTCAGGAGCTCGGCTCGCGCTCCCAGTATAGCGTCCTCCGAACTTCCTTCGTACGTTATAGGCGACGTCCAACCATCGGCTTTGTTATTACGCGCGTTTCTCTTCTTCCCACCGTTTGATTTCTTCTTAAGATTCTGATTCTCCTTCCGTTCTTGTTGACGGCTCGATCCGTTCTCTCCTTGCGTAATAGAATCTGTAATCAGACGCGTGTATATACAAACTTTCTGTCAATTTTAACACGTTGACGGCTAATAGCAATATACGATAATTCGAAACGTTGCTGGAAAATATTTATATTATCGGCGACGGTGTAATCTTGGAGTATCCAACGATGACACATTGTAGGGCTCGCTATTTATATCGCAAATTTATCGTCAACGAGATTTATCGTTCATTACTGCGCAACAGCATGTGCGAAACCATGGAAAACCCGATAACGCGCGTTCCGGGTTCCAGGTTCCAGCTGAAAGAGAAGAAGAAGAAAGACAAAAAACACAAACGTACCTGCGAAACGCTTCACGTTCCGACACGACAACGACAACGTCAGCGACTCCGAGGTAACGTTGGACGCATCCGAGACGGGGACGTTGCTTAGGTTAGAGACCAGAGTGTTGGGCGTTACGACGCGGGATTTGCCAACGGGACGACGCTGCACGGACGGGATCTCGCGATTCCTGGTCTTGGCCGTTCCTAGTAACGGCTCGTCCTCGGTTAGGTCGAGCGCGGGGTGAGTCGCGCAGAACTCCCTGTGACGTTTCCAGTCGCGTCTCTGGTGCTCCCTGGTGCAATAGAAGACGACCTTGCAGCGCGAGCACCTCTGCAGCTTGTCGGTTTTCTCGCAGACCGCGCAAATCAGCTGCGACGCCTCTGTACGAGCATCACCGTCGCCGTGTGTGGTCTGCGCGCGACTGACTATCGGTCCGGACATCTCGCTAAGTTTATACACTTTTTTTTTTTCTTCCTCACTCCGACAATGCCATCGCGCGTCGCGGCGACATTTCTTCGACGAGGAAAGTCACACGCGCTCGCTACAGTCTCAAGTTTTACTATAGCCCGCAGCTACTCCGATATTTCCATCCGCGTTAAGGCAGCGGCCTTGCGGCCTACAGCTACAGGCATACGGGATACGTTGGCTACGATTGCGGAATCCCACCTCTCCCTTTCATCCGGTTCGCGCTGCCACTGCCGCTGGGCCGCGTTCGGAAACGTCATCCGTGCGCGCGCGTACGTCGTTCTATCTTTGTTATTTACTAAAAGTTGAACAAAGATAGAACGACCCTCGTGCGCGCACGGGTGACGTTTCCGAACGCAGCCCTCTGGCGGGATTCTCTAACGTCTTAGCGATGATTATCGCTGTCGTTAGCGAACGATAGCCTATGAGAGTTGCGCTTTTCACTAGGATTGGCGCCTGCGCCCTGCGCCTCCGGTCAGCAACATCGTATGTATCGCCGATCGCCGCGTACATGCACGCCCGGAGTCACACGTCGAGTCCTAAGGCCTATTGCACGATATAAGAGTACGGGCAATAGGAACAGGAGATAAAAATTATTCACCAATAGGAACAGGGAATAATATTTATTCCCTGCTCCTATTGGTGGATAATTTCTGTTCCTTTGCATTGTGCAATAGGCTTTAACGTTGAGACCCCGTTCCGTTTTTAAAAATTAAAAATATATAATCCGTAACTATATAATTCGGCATTTATATTCAACCAATAGTCATGGTGTATGGAAATCTATAGATGCGATGCGCTCGATCCAAGCGCGTCTAGTAACTTTGAATTTAGCAATGGCCGCGACTAATCACTCTTCCCGTTACGTTTCTAGTCTTCTAGTGTTTTCGAAAAAGCGAGAGCTCGATTGGTCACTTTATTATCTAGCGTTAAGCCCATATCGGACTACGCATTGAAAATTGAAGATTGAGGATTAAAGATTGGAATTTGACTAATCAGAACAAAAGGAACTAAAATTTTTTTATCCCGATTGGTCAAATTTTAATCTTCAATCTTCAATCTCAATTTTCAATGCGTAGTCTGATACGGGCATTAAGCCCATATCACGTTACGCATTGAAAATTGAAGATTGAGGATTAAAGATTGGAATTTGACTAATCAGAACAAAAGGGACTGAAATTTCTTTATTTTGATTGATTAAATTTCAATCTTGAATCTTGAATCTCAATCTTCAATGCGTAGTCTAATATGGGCTTTACTGTGTCTTACGTCACGAATCTTATAAAGCTCGTATCATACTACGCATTGAAAACGGAAGATTGAAGATTAAAGATTGGAATTTGACTAATCAAAACAAAAGGAACTAAAATTTTTTTATCCCGATTGGTCAAATTTTAATCTTCAATCTTCAATCTCAATTTTCAATGCATAGTCTGATACGAGCATTAAGCTCATATCACGCTACGCATTGAAAATTGAAGATTGAGGATTAAAGATTGGAATTTGACTAATCAGAACAAAAGGGACTGAAATTTCTTTATTTTGATTGATTAAATTTCAATCTTGAATCTTGAATCTCAATCTTCAATGCGTAGTCTAATATGGGCTTTACTGTGTCTTACGTCACGAATCTTATAAAGCTCGTATCATACTACGCATTGAAAACGGAAGATTGAAGATTAAAGATTGGAATTTGACTAATCAAAACAAAAGGAACTAAAATTTTTTTATCCCGATTGGTCAAATTTTAATCTTCAATCTTCAATCTCAATTTTCAATGCATAGTCTGATACGAGCATTAAGCTCATATCACGCTACGCATTGAAAATTGAAGATTGAGGATTAAAGATTGGAATTTGACTAATCAGAACAAAAGGGACTGAAATTTCTTTATTTTGATTGATTAAATTTCAATCTTGAATCTTGAATCTCAATCTTCAATGCGTAGTCTAATATGGGCTTTACTGTGTCTTACGTCACGAATCTTATAAAGCTCGTATCATACTACGCATTGAAAACGGAAGATTGAAGATTAAAGATTGGAATTTGACTAATCAAAACAAAAGAAACTAAAATTTTTTTATTTCGATTGGTCAAATTTTAATCTTCAATCTTCAATCTCAATTTTCAATGCATAGTCTGATACGGGCATTAAGCTCATATCACGCTACGCATTGAAAATTGAAGATTGAGGATTAAAGATTAGAATTTGACTAATCAGAACAAAAGGGACTGAAATTTCTTTATTTTGATTGATTAAATTTCAATCTTGAATCTTGAATCTCAATCTTCAATGCGTAGTCTAATATGGGCTTTACTGTGTCTACGTCACGAATCTTATAAAGCCCATATCACGCTACGCATTGAAAACGGAAGATTGAAGATTAAAGATTGGAATTTGACTAATCAAAACAAAAGGGACTAAAATTTCTTTATTTTGATTGATTAAATTTCAATCTTGAATCTTGAATCTCAATCTTCAATGCGTAGTCTGATATGGGCTTTACTGTGTCCTACGTCACGAATCTTATAAAGCCCGTATCACACTACGCATTGAAAACGGAAGATTGAAGATTAAAGATTGGAATTTGACTAATCAAAACAAAAGGAACTAAAATTTTTTTATCCTGATTGGTCAAATTTCAATCTTCAATCTCAATTTTCAATGCGTAGTCTGATACGGGTTTAAGCCGCGTTCCACTTAACGCCTGCAACGCTCATGGTATCGTTTCATCCTTTTTGTTCACGATATCTTTTAGTATATTAATAGAAAGTAACAGTAAAAAGATCAGCTATTTAACAATATGCAACGATCTAAAAATTATACGGTTATAACATTTCATTCATCATGTTGGCAATCCTGTCGAAAAGTTTGACGGTTGAAAAATTAAATTTACCCGTAATAAAGATGAAGAGATATGAAGAAATATTGCGATTCACAGAGATATTCCGTAAAGTGTACATATGATATCGTCATTTCGAATCGAGAAGGTATAAAAGCACAAGACGAGACGAGAGGGGAAACAAAGAACGCGGAAATGTCGGTGTAGCGCGACCGAGTAACCGATCCGATATGATTGGACCGTCGTGTGCCTTTCACTGCGATTGGTTCGTCTTACGTAAAGCGCGATTACCCGTAACGTGTGCATATGTAAGCGTGTATATATATACCCCTCCTCGCTGCCAAGTGTCGTCTTACACAACATCTCTCTCTCTCTCTCTCTCGTTCTCGTACACAACACGCAACTGACACAACATGCACAACACGCGACACGTACGATTGACAGTACTTTCGCAAGCGCACAGCTGTCAATTTGTCATGTGAAATTGTAACGGCGTAAAGACGACGGATCTCGCTCCTCGACGTCTCTTCTTTTAACGGGTAAATTAGATCCTTCAGATACGAATAGAAATAAATAGAATATTGGAGATTGCGATATATAAACGTTCATGTATAGCGGCTATCCCTGCGATTACCTCAAATTTATTCCATTTATCGTTACGGATGAAAAATTTGCTTTTGTCGAGCAGATGCGGGTGCGTGAAAAATCTGTCAGATATTTATATTTTTTTCAGTTTGGATCGCGTTTTATTTTAGAGTCTATAACGCGTACTTGCTTAAAATACGACAATATGCGTTGACCAGATTGCACAATTTCGTCTCTCTCTTTCTCTCCCTCTCACACTTGGCAAAATCGCGATTGATGTTTACGCTACATGTATGAAACGCCAAGCGGATAGGAATATGTATGCGTTTATGTATGTGCGTCTATTTTTATATCTTTGAGATAGATAATAAGTTATTTTTCTCACTTTCCATCGTAATTTCGAAGAAAATTTAATATTAATTAACAATGGTATAATCTCAACAAGTGTTACGCCAAATAAGTTTAATCGTGCGCATAAATTAATGCAACCGATGCTACTTGTCAATCACTTGTGGTTCAAGAGCAAATGTTATCTACATGCCATATTGTTGCAGATTATAAAGATGGCATTGATAGGATCGAACGCTCGAGTACAATAGATATTGCCCAAGGGCAAGCAAAATTTTCAGTACTACAGTAATGTATGCACAAATACTAATAATCTACAGAAGAAGAATTGGATTTAAATATTGGAAGATGTCTGTAATGGACATTTGTACGCAAGAGGAATAAATAAATTCATAGATAAATAATTGAATAAATCGCTGTCAGAGAAATAAGACACAGAGAAGCGGATGTGTTTATGCGTTTGCATTTGTACCTTTACTAAATATTATGTCGGGCACTGGACCAATTATATCGCAAACTATTGCTCGTCTACCGGAGGAGCATGAATCTGTCTCCATTGTAGATTACTCCAGTGTCAGGGGAAAGGTACATTGAGATTCTTTTTGCTAAATTTATATTTCTTTTCATAAATTGTTCTTTATAATATAATACATATATTGTAAATTTTCTTTTTTAGAATGTCTTGGTCAGTCCATCCGAGGATCAATACGAACTACTGCTAAGAAGATTGAGAGAAAGGATTCAGGATGGAGGCAGCGAGACAATCTTTGAAATTGGTATTGCTGAAGGTACAGATTTTTCAAAATGTTTTGAAAAAAAAAAAAAAAAAGTGCAATCATATTGTTTTTATACATTATTATATTAACTAGAAATCTTTGAATCAACCAATTCTTAAACAAATTCTTATGTAATATACTTAGATGGAACTGAGGGTGGATTAAAAGAGGATGAGTATGATGCGTCGGTTGCTACTTTACAGTCCCTTGCTGCAACATTGGAAGCAGATTGTGTACTTTTACGTCAAATTAAAGCAGATGACGGACTTACGGGACAATATCTAGTGAGGAGACGTCTCGATCGACAAGATTTCTTAGAAATCAGGTTTTCATTTAACGACATTAGTCTCTAAATCATTGTCAGCAGTCTTATAATTTTTAATGTAAGGATAATCATTCAACAACTGTTTAAAGGGTTGCTGTTGTTGGTAATGTGGATGCCGGTAAATCGACGCTATTAGGAGTTCTGACTCACGGCGAACTTGACAATGGACGAGGCCTGGCACGTCAAAAATTATTCCGTCACAAGCACGAGGCTGAAACAGGTCGGACCAGCTCAGTTGGAAATGACATACTCGGGTTCGATAGCGTCGGTGAGTATCGGCTCTTTGTTGCATATTTCTATATTATTTTTCACCTCTTACTATCATATCGTTACGGATTTGTAGGGAATGTAGTTAATAAACCTGAGCATGGATCACTAGACTGGGTTAAAATATGTGAGAAATCCTCTAAAGTAATAACGTTTATCGATCTCGCTGGCCATGAGAGATATTTAAAGACAACTGTCTTTGGAATGACGGGACACGCTCCAGACTTTGGTAAAAACATATTACGTTGCAACTACAATTGTAGAATGTGATAAAAATATCTTTTCCGCCACGACGGCGCCGTTTACCATTAAACGAGCTCGATGAATCGTAATCTTAATTCAAATATTATTTCAGGTATGTTAATGATTGGAGCGAATGCCGGTATTGTGGGAATGACTAAGGAACATTTGGGCCTTGCTTTAGCGCTGTCCGTACCGGTATTCGTCGTCGTCACAAAAATCGATATGTGCCCACCGAATGTCCTGCAGGAAAATTTAAAGCTGCTGATAAGGATTTTAAAGTCCCCTGGCTGCAGAAAAGTTCCAGTTACAGTTAAGACACCTGATGATGTAGTGGTTAGCGCCACGAATTTTGTCTCAGAACGGTAAATTCGTCGTATCTCATGTATATAGGCTTTATATAAAGAAAAATAATATTATAGTCAGACTACAACAGGGTATTGTAATATTTGCAGATTGTGTCCAATTTTTCAAGTATCCAATGTGTCCGGTGAAAATTTAAATCTTCTCAAGATGTTTCTCAATTTGCTGACTGCAAGGATTACTAGTCATGATGATGAACCTGCAGAATTTCAAATCGACGACACATACTCTGTACCAGTATGTATTACTTGATATTACACACAAATTATATTTTTTTATTACACGCGAATCGTGATTTTTATAATTAAAAATTTCAGGGTGTTGGTACAGTGGTATCTGGTACAACTTTGAAAGGTATTATAAAGTTAAACGATACCTTGCTATTAGGGCCCGATCCGTTGGGTCGGTTCACGCCTATAGCTGTCAAAAGTATTCATCGAAAAAGAATGCCGGTCCGCGAAGTCAGGGGCGGACAAACAGCTAGTTTCGCCTTAAAGAAGATTAAACGATCGCACATTCGCAAGGGAATGGTAATGGTTGCACCCGCGCTCAATCCACAGGCCAGTTGGGAATTTGAAGGTGAAATTTTGGTGTTACATCATCCTACAACAATCAGTTCACGCTATCAAGCAATGGGTAATTATTTTTTTAAATGATTATCATGCATCGCATCGTACATGTTAATGTACATTGAAAAAATTATTGCAGTACATTGTGGCAGTATAAGGCAAACTGCTTCTATATTGTCCATGTCCCAGGATTGTTTGAGAACGGGCGACAAAGCTCTAGTGCATTTTAGGTTTATCAAACATCCTGAATATATAAAACCTGGACAGAGAATGGTATTTAGAGAAGGTCGTACTAAAGCAGTAGGAAATGTAGTGAAACTTATACCGCATTCAAATAATACCACTACGCAAACATCGAGAATTAATAAGCCGAACAAAGCATTGCAAGCTCGACAAAACACAAATCTACAGGTATAATTTACACAATATGGTATAATTAAAATAGTTATTTCTCTCAATATATTTCATCTAATGTCTTTATAATATAAATAACTGATTTTAATGTAAGAAGCGAAAGTAAGTGAATAGATGTAACTTTGCTGTGTTAGGTTTTGGAAATAACCGAAGCTGACTCGATTATCGACGAACAAACGGCCAAACAAGAAAACGTGCCGCAAAAATCTGGTTTGAATCAGAATAAGAAAAGTAGAGGTCGAAGAGGAGGAAGATCTCATGCAAACAACAGTATTCAGCCTTTAACAGAGCAAAACCCTCCTGCAAAAGTGTAAGAGCTATCAATGTAAAAAAAAAAGGAAAAAAAAACTTATTAGTATACTCTTAAAATTTTCTATTATGTACAAGTTTCTTAAAAGATAATTCACAACATATCAATTTCATTTTATATTGTGGATTATCCTTCATCTAAAATTTTTTTCTCTAAAAAGAAAAAAATATATACTCTACAAAGTTATATTTTACAGTATATATAATAAATTTATTAGACAAACAATTTTACGCGTCTCAAATATTAAGCATATTTTCAAAAATATTCTTTTAACAAAATAACAAATCGGTAGTTATAGATCATATTATTTTTATAAAAGACACATGTGCAGATAAAATCAATATCAGGAAATACACATACTGTGTCTTTCATTTCTATGATATAAATATATATAGTATAATGGATGTATACATTTGTATAAGAGATATGTGAATACAACCCCTTTTTCAATGCCTTCAGATTTTAATGATAAAATTTGACATATTGATGTTGTGTTTCTCATTATGACAGTATATAATTATATCTATATTTATCTACATTGTATAAAAATTTATGTATATATATATATATATGTCTCATTTATATTGTTCATCCTTAAGCGGGGAGCACACTTTTGTATAAGCGCATAATCATAAGCATAAGGAATTTGATTGGTCCAATTCCTTATGCTTATGATATGTGCTTATGTAAAAGTGTGTGCTCTCTGCTTTAAAATACATCTTGCAAAGGAATTTCAAGTAGAAATACAATGCGCAGGTGCATTATAACTATTATTATTATTATTATTATTATTATTATTATTTGGGATATGGAGAAATTTTCATGAAAATTAATGCGGAATCTTTTCGAATATTTTTTTTGCGCTGATATTTATTCGAGATATTTTCATCATCATAAAAAAAAAAAATCATTTCCAATAGTCTTTCTATTGTTATCATTACTTGGCATAATAGCATTATTAGGGCAATATTCTGTAAAGAATAATGTCGCTCAAAATATCGAATAAAGGAGAAGAATGCAAGTCACAAGAATAGCATTTATTTAAAAGTATATATATTTTACAATTTTATATCCTTCGTCACCAATTCATTTTATCTTACCGTGATGTAACACTTCTAAAACAT
The DNA here is from genome assembly GCF_030449975.1 of Polyergus mexicanus. Classification (NCBI taxonomy): domain Eukaryota; kingdom Metazoa; phylum Arthropoda; class Insecta; order Hymenoptera; family Formicidae; genus Polyergus; species Polyergus mexicanus. The sequence continues at coordinate 243,011 of NW_027223325.1, forward strand.
AATTAAAAAATCGCCAGAATGACAAAAATTTTAATTTATTATATATATATATATATTCTGCATTTTATTTTTATAATAGTTTTTACTTTATTTTCAGTTACGTGTATGTGTACAATTATACAATTGTTATATGTTTTTAATGTACATATATGTCTATAAAATGTAATAAGATATATTTAAAAAACACATAATTTCAACAATGAGCTAAATAAATAAAATATTTACTATAATATGAAACATCTAATGATTAGACATTTGAAATATTAATCGAAATCAGCACTGCATTTAATATGATAATTGTAAGTAAAGTGTATGAAAATTCTTTTTAGTTTACGAATGTGTACATTGTTAAAAATATATATAGAAAATCATTTTCGCGCGTATATGTTCGTAATATAATTTAAATTTATTTAAATTGTGTCGGTTTTAATTGGCGTCACTTTTAATCTATTTGTAAAATTGATCTACGATAATATTAATTTTGAATTGAAAATAAAATATAAATTTTAAACTCGAAATTGTCGCAAATTTAACGGAAAACATCAAACAACTGTATAATGGTTTCAGCTACATAAAATATACTATCAATTAATTTTAAATCTTAAATTCTAAATCTAATTAATTTCTAAATTTCAAATCTTAATTAATTTTAAAGCATTATATTTAAAAGATGATAAAAATAAAAATCGCTCTACACGATGATCAATTTATTAATAGAAATCTCGCTGATATTTACCTATTTATTTATAATCAGTTATATAAAATTATATATAACATCGTATTACATGTTTGTGTGCAGCGAGTCACAAAAATATTCCTGTAATTATAATTTCACAAATAATTTTCATATTTTTTTTTATTAAAAATGTGTGTGTGTGTGTGTGTGAGAGAGAGAGAGAGATAGAGATACCTGCTAATAAAACATTACATATATAAAATAAAAATTATCTGAAAATTTTTTTTAAAAATAATTAATACTTTAAAGTTAAAAATAGAGGGATACAAATCTTTTGTGACTTACTATGTTATTAGTTGAAATAGTTATCTTTTTTCGCTTTATAAACATAATAACTAATAATTTATTCGTATAATGAGGAAGTAATACTTTTTTTTAATTGTATATTATTTCATCTTTATCATTCATAAGAATCTAACAATATGTAGCACAAATTATTATTGTTGCGAAGAGATTCAATAGTATTAATTAAGAAATTGAATTAGTATAAATCATGGAATTTTTGCGCTTTTCGTCAATATTATATAAATAACAGGAAATATTGGAATTTTAGAATAAATTATGGCGAATAAACTATGATCAATAATTAGTACTATACAAATATCATGTGCTAGTTAATTGTTAAATGTTTTTCATTATTTTTTTTGTTTTCTGAAATCGCGATCAACAAATTGCCTTAAAAAACTTTGCGAGAATTATTAATAATAAAATTCATTAAAAATTAATATTTTATTATTATTTATATGGTAAATATAAATTATAAATATGGTATAAAACATAAATTGCAAAATTATGAATTACAGAAGAATAATTGCCTTTTATTCCTCTTTTCTTTTCATTTTTATCATTGTAAAAAAAAATACATAAAAATACATACAATTATAACAAAACATACAATTATTAAGCGACATCTTAATGATAGACGGATGATGATTTTGAAATTGACTTGGTAAAACTTCAAGATACGCAGTTATAACGCAGTTGTAACGTATCAGTTAAAGGAACGTTAAACAATGAGTTGACAATTCAAAAAGGATGTTGAAATTCAATTGAAACGATAATAATAAATGCTAAAGAGAAAAATTTACTTAACTTACATTTTTTTGCGGACCTCATATTACTTTTTTAGTTAATGTTTGTATTTTTATATAATTTATATTTAATAAATTGTATATTTTTATATTTGGATATTTATTTTTTTATTTGTGTATTGTGTAACATTTGCAATTTCTTATAAGCGAATAAAATCAAACGTTGATATTATATATATCTTTTTTAGTATCACAAGAATAAACGCGATATATATAAAAATGATAAAATACTTATAGATAGATAAAACTGAAATTTATAGCGGTTTCGATTCACACGCTTCTGATCAAACTGTGTATATTAATAAGTTTCATATTTGAAAAACTCGCGTTTTTAATCTTCTATTATCAATATGTTTTTCTTCTGCGATATCTGTATATACCGATGAAAATGATTAATCACTTCGGCGACAGAGAAAAAGAAACAGAAAATTATTCTCTCAAATTGAGAGAGGTAGCTAATGTACTAAAAGTTGACATAATTAGAAATAGCGGTTAATAAAATATAAATGCCACAGTCTTTATCTTATTATATATATATATAAGGAGAGATAAGAATTTTTCTAATAAAGAAAAATTATTATTATTATATACAAAATTTATGGTAGGCTATATATTGAGATGTTTTTCCGAAATTTTGAAAAAACAACGCACACATATATATATAAAGTGTTCGCATCATCCGTTGTGTGCAGATAGAGCGGGTGAAACCGAGGAGAAAAAGTCCTTGATTATTTTGCAATTTTCGTAATAATTATTGAGAAATCAATTTTTAAAAACCGACCAATTCATGCGTATAAGTGCGTGACGAGAAAAGTCAGTCCAAAAGTTTGCGGTTGCTAAATGCGTGACGAAATTTTGACGATTACGTACGAGCAGTAGATAACGCTGGATTCTCGCAACCACATATCAATGGGGCGTCCCTTTCTATCGCGCGCTTATACTAGTGCAAATTGGTCGATCTTTTTAAATTTATTTTTCAATAATTATTGCAAAGATCACAAAATGGTAAGACTTTTCTCCTTGGTTTTACCTGCTCTATCTGCACACGACAGGTAACGCGATTGACTCTAAACATTCCGTATATGCAGATATATGAAAAGCAATTGGTAAATATACTTCTGGCTTCAATTCAGAAATATCTGTTTAAAACAATAAATACAGACTTTCTGAATAGAAAGAGAGAAAGAGGAAGAAATTGGATTTAATTACAGTCAGTCTTATCAGTATCGTGCGATTCAAATACGCTATCAATTAAAATAAGACTTATTTTCGGCCGAAAAGACCAATTGTCAGTTTTCAGACGACACTAAAAAAAAAAATAGAGAAGAAAAAAAAGAAAAGCGGAATATCATGTTCATTCAATTCAATTTAATTATCCCATAAAAGTCGTTATCGACAGTTTTCAAGCTCGAGGTACGTAAGATTGACTGTTATAATGATTATGTGCCTCGTGGTTTGTCGAACGCATGTGCAACGCGAAATCTTGCACCGAACTGCACTCGAAACCCGGACAGTATATGCATATGTAACGCTCCGGATTTTGCGACACCTGCAGCATCGTGTTCATGAGCATTATATTAATCGAGTTCGCCGGTACCGCATTGTTTGGCGCTAACTGATAAGGCACGCTGTCTTTAGACAATAGGATTGGATAATTACGCACGTCATTGCCGACACTTGTGTGCTGCTGCTGCTGTTGTTGTTGTTGTTGTTGCTGCTGTTGTTGTCGTTGTTGTTGCTGCTGCTGCTGTTGCTCCGGATACGAGGATGGTGGATGTGGGAGTCTGGGTACTTGAATAGTTTGTATAAACGGTTTAACCGCCACGGTGCCGACGCTCTGGTGACCAAGTTGAACCGTCGTGCTTATCGGATAAGCGATCTGAGGCGGTAAGTTTTGATGGTAGATCGGCTTCTGTTGCGTCATTTGTTGCGGCGCGACAATGGAATTGTTCAACGACGGGATCCACGAGAGATTGTACTGCGGTGCCTTATTAAGTTTCATCATCTGGTTCATTGGTGTATTATACGTGACCTTATGCAACGGCTTTACGCCGGCTACTTGATATTGTCGGGAATTGTCGAAATTGATTACTCGATTTAATGGACGTACATTGCCAGATGGATGCACGCTGCCGGATGGAGGCGCGTTGTCGCATGAAGATGCGGTACCGGATAGAAGCGCATTGCCAGATGGATGTATGTTGCCGGATGGAGGCGCGTTACTGGATAGAGGCGTGTTACCTGTAATCACCGAAGAAGATTGAGGGACATGACGTTGAATCTGTGTTATGTGCCTCGAGGGATTAAACTCCGACTTCTCTGATGTATATGCTTGATTCACTTTCTGCTCGTCCTGAGAAACATGCACGTATTTATGCTTTATCAATTTGTACAGGCTATCGAAGAACAGACCACACGTGTGACACAAAAAATTCTGCGATGAAACGTCCGTTAGTTCTGCCAAGGATTTTACGCGTAGAAAAGATTTGGGTATTGAGTTCATGACATTCTGCGGTAATGACACGTCCTTGGCTCTTTCTCCGGCAGGTTTCGCGCTTGAAGATATCGAACTATTATCCGCGCTATTCTCGTTGTCGGCTAGTTGTGTCGTTGCCGTTAAATTCAAAATATTCGTACAATCGATGATTGTTTCGTTATCTTGTGAAACATTTGCATTTACTTCGAGCTGTGTTACGAGCTCTCTTGTCAAACTAACTTCAGTATTTGAATTCAAAGTCGTCAAATTAACTTCGGCATTTAAATTTAAAGTCTTGCTAACATTGCCAGAAGTTTCTACAGAGGCAGCGGTCGGAGAAGCATCGTTGAAACATTTTCTCTGTCCATCAGGGATAAACGCGGTAACATCGGACGTCGTAGCGCTTCCTTGCGTATTATTACATTTAACGGAAGACGCGTCATCGGATTTTCTTGACTCGGCCTTTCTGATCACATTCGACATTAAATTCTCCTCGCTCTCTGACATCACTATTGTCAACTCCTCCTCATCTGAATCATCCTCATCGAGATTCTCCGAATTATCGTTGCTATTTTTATTCTTCTCGTTATCGCCATTTTCTGCCGCTCGTATTGATTTCGCCACATCAATCGAAGGGATTTGCGCGAGTGATTTTTGCTGGACATTCGCGTCATTCCCGATAGCTTGTGTTTCTTTACTGGAAGATACCAGTGATAATTCTTGCGATGTTGTCTCGTCTCTTATGGATTGTTTATTTTTAGACAACAAATTTTGCTGTACAGAAGCCCTCGACTGTTCTTTCTGAATCGGATTATCATCTGCGATAATCTTCTCGGAAGATTCTTTTCCATCAAAGGAACTCAAACTCTCGCAAGGTATATGATCGTCGTTTATAGCGGCATGTCGTATATTCGTTTCAAAGTTCTGGTCGCGATAAATCACTTTACACGAGATCGGTTCGTGTTGTTTTTCGGCACTATTCCTGTGTGTAATTGCATGTTCTTGAAATAGATCGATGGTGTCGTAATGATTCTGGCAGAGAGAACATATATAGACTTCCTGTAGCTTATCGTGAGTCATCCAATGCTCTTCGAAATTTTTCAGAGATTTCCACATGGTCGTGCACACTTTGCAGATAAACACCTTCGTAATGGCAGTAACGGTGACGCAAGTGTAATGCGAGTGCAACTCCCGTTTCTGTTTGTGCTCCAACGAATGCATCTCGAAGTGCGCCCTATTATAAAATGTCTCATTGCAAAATCCACATATCAACAAAATTTGCATCTTCTTAGACATGACCGAGCTTGCGTTCCTGCCATCCGAGGATCCACTATCATTGGCAACGACGGCAGCCTTGTATCGACAGAGCACTTTGTGCGACTTCAGATCCTTTTCCAAAGTGAAAAGCGCATTACATTCTCGGCATCTGTAATCAGCTACTTGTATATAAACTTCGATCTGTTTTTCGTTATCCACGGCTGACAGCGTCTCGTTGTCCACGCCTGGCAGCGTCTCGTTGTCCACGATTGGCAGCGTCTCGATGAGTTTCATACTGACATAGGCAATTTTCGGAAATGATAAGCGACTAGCCAAAAACAACCTGTTCTTCACATGATTGTGGAAATGGTTATTGAACAGAGGTCCTTGCGAATAGAAGATCACTTTACATATGTTGCAGAGGAAAGACAGTCTTAGAATTTTGCGATTTAGTCGGCCATGCATTGTTAGGTGAGTCTGCAATTCCTGGATAGAGTTCAGTGTTTTTTGGCAGGCGACACACAATAATTTGGGTGTCCTGTTGCGTCGTCGATTCTTGGCGCAAGATGCATGAACGGCGCGCTGACAATGTGTCTCAAAGCATTCAAAGCGTCGAAACAGAGTCTGGCAAGGATCGCACAATAACACTATCTCAATCTGAATGTTGTGAGTCTCTTTGACTGATTCGGGCCTGTGACACTTGCAGATGACAATAGGCTTCGTCGGTTGAAGTTTCAAAGATGTTAATGCACACTCTTTTTCTTTCTCCACATATCGAATCCTGTCCGTCCTGTGTTCGACGTCATTAGCTGCAGACATCGATTGTTCTTTTTGTAAATTTTGCTTCATCTCGGCTTGTAATAAATTTGAAGTTTTGTCTCTCTTCTTAGCTGCATTGCGCTGCGACACTTCTAAAGCAGCCAGATTTCGATCCGTATTCGATTCATTTGCGTTCTCTAATCCTTTCTCCTGTACATCGACACTGATTCTGGTCTCTTTAGAAGCTGCTTCTACTTCTATTAAAGTATCGGGAACTCGATGATTGTTTTCGTTAGTCTTTTGATGATTGTTTTCGTTAGTCTTTTGATGATCGTTTTCGTTACTATTTCGACGCGTGGAGATATTTTTGCTTGGTGTATATGCATTCTTGATAATGCGATTTGCATGTTTAAACATATGTTCGAATAGCTGCAAATAGCTATTAAAGAATCGTAAGCAAACTTTGCATTGTTTTCCTTTATCGCTGTTTTCCTTTAAGCTACAAGAATTTTGACGCCTTATTTCTGAAAGCTCTGTTCCACTTGGCGATCTTAGATTCAAATCAGAGTTTGACTTTACAATCAACCTGGTTTTAGTTTTTGTTTGTGGCGTCCATAAACGTCCCTTGCTCTGTATTTCGCTGCCAGTCGACAGTGATGAGAACGAAGGTGAAATGGTTTCTTCAGCGGTATTACTAAGAGTTCGATTGGATTTGCGAAAGTCACTTTTTATATTAACAGAAGAATTTTGTTGAGATGTCGATGGTTTTGAACACTTATTTTTGTCTTGACAAATTTTATCCCTTATTATTTTCTCATTTTTCGTGGATTCTATGCGTTTCGATGCATTGTGACGCAAAGAACTCGTGACTTTTTTACATGAATTAATCGCCATGTGTTTTTGTAGCGATTGGTAATTCTCGAACGGCATACTACATATAATACAGTTAAATTTATTTTTGCACAATAACTGATTAATGCTCCATATTTCTGACGTCTTCGACATCTTTATAGGTGTCGTATCATTGATTAATAGTTGAAGATTGCTCGGTTTCTCAAATGATTTTAATGACATTTTCTCCAAAACCTTTTTGTTTGAATTCAAGGAAGAATCTGATACAATAATACTCTCTTCTATAACATCTTTACGCGGACTTTTAGAAATGCTGCTATTTTTAAATTGAAGATCCTTCTTAGCGATAGTTTCTTCAACTCTTGCGTTACTTGAAAAATTCGTATCATTAGTGAATAATTCGAATTTAGATGTCTTGTTACATTTTGTCGATTGTACTGACTCTTGTTTGTTTGATGAAGTATGTTTTCCAGGTGATTTTACTGATATATTATCTTTTATGGAAGATGTAGATGTGAAAGCCAAAGAACTGGAAACTGAATTCTTACATCCCGCGTCTGCCGATTTCTTTGGCGAGTTTCGCGGAATGGAGACTGCTTTTGTTGATGTCGATTGAACAGAAGCGGATTGCTTGCCATTCGTTTTTTGCGGTTTCCTCACGGATTTTTGTGTACAAAATGCATTTCTCCATATTTCCAGAAGCGACTTCTGCGGCGAATTACTGTTTTTGCTTCTCAACATTTTCGGTGATGAATTTTTATACAGACTTTGGCTAGAGATGAATGCAAAATTAACATTCTTGTTACTACTACTTTCCACGACTCGATCATCTGCAAAAATTAAGCATAAATAACATATCAATGAAAAAATCAATAATCGACAAAATTATAAAAAATAATATTACTACAGTCAATATCGCTTAATACTATTGATTAAAATTATTGCCTAATATTATCTTTTAAACAATAGTTGTAATATACAATATATATGTACATAGGATAACCTGTCAAAAAAAATTATCGCAACTTTCAAATTTTCAATATTTCTCAAATTAAAATTCAATCAAAATGAAATATCTATTTGAAATTCGACAAATAATATGTTATTATTTTTCTAAAGCTTAATTTTGAAACTTTTTATTTTCAATTTCTTGTAACATTAGACACTTTATTTTAAATTTATATGTTTTTAAATTTTTATTTTAAAGTATAAAATTATTTCAAAATTTTTTATAGAAAAAATTGATTTAAAATTAACTAAAGAATCTATGGTTTAAAAAAAATGTATAGTAAGAAATGTCCTACAGTAATTAACTTAATCTGAAAAATATTTAGAATATATTTGTATATACAACTTTTTAATAAAAAATTTCTTAATATTAATTGCACGAGATTTCGAAAGATTGGTATGATAATATATCAGATTTTTTAGTTCTGATTTTTTCAATAATGTTACATTCAGTAATGTTACATTCGGTAATATTACAAAACACTAAAGTTTTATAAAAACACGTACTTCAAATAATAACATATTAGACAAATAAAAATTAATATTCAGAAAAAAAAATGGATATATCACAATAAAATTTGGAAGAAAGTTGTACCTCTTACTAAACTTCCATCTATATCAGGTTGTTTGGAACTTTTGTTCACACTTTGTTCATCAGACAAACTGCGGCTTGTCTTATCATTTTCTGTGCGAGTGACGTTCACGTCTGTCATGCGTTTTTTTTGTAAATGTGCGAATCCATACAATAACGATACGCGAGGTTTGAATGAAAAAGTAGAACTTATTACCAAGTTTATATATTTCTTTGTTAAACGATCGATCTCGATTGCCGAATATTTACCATTTTCGGAAGAATTCTTTAAAGCCTCCAATTTTATTATCAAAACTCTAGGCTTTTTGAATAGCTTGTATTTCTTTCTTAACTTTATCATATTCAATCGTTCATCGTTTAACCTCGCGGGACAATATTTCTCAACGCAAGTACTAGACACTATTGACGATTGCGACAGATCTTTATGGTTATTTTGTGTTTTTGATAAGTTTTGTTTTTGACATCCATCTAACGAAATGATTTCGTTTCTTTGATGTCTTAATGCTGCTTGCTTTTGCTTGTCCAATTGTTTTTTTATTGATTGAGATTGAATAATTTCTAAAGCATTTTTTATTCTGTTTGCTCGCCATTTAATGACATCCATGTCATCCATTTGTTCCAATCTCATTAAAGTAATACACGCCTCATGATTTATCTGTATATTCGGACGCGATTTTTCTTGATCCATCCTTTCATAAAACGAATGAGATTTATTTTGATTATCAATTCCAGTAATTTCCATATTTCTTTCAACTGCAGTTCCATTATCGTCAGATGTATCTGACAATATTCTTCGACAGCGTTTTCTCCTTGATCTAGGCTCCTCAGATGATACAGATAAGGACCTTTTTTTTTTAGACTTCCATTCATCCAGTTCTCCTTGTATGACAAATTTTCTGGATCTCAACCTTTCATGAACCAGTCTTTTCGTTGACCTTTCTTTATCTTTAGACAAAGTGCATTTGGATACACAAATCTTGTCAGTATTTAAATTCTTCTCAGTGGTCTCGCTATTTGATAATGATGAAGATGAAAAACTGTAACGTGCAACTGCATCAATAGTGTTGTTAGATAATGTATTCCTTTTTTGATGAAATTCGTATGGTAAAATACGTGCACATATATATGTTTTATCGCCACATAAGTCTTCCTTTTTATTCTGTGCTTCATGTGTCAATAAAGTAAAATCTTCAGTATTTTCTTGTGCATTTTGTACAACTTGCTGAGTAGCTACACATGATTCTTCTTCTATTCTTTGTGGTTGTTCATATAAGCGAGCATATGTATTATTATCTATTTTACTTTCTAATAATTCCATAGCAATTTCAGTAGTAGGTCTTTTCTCCTTTTCAAGTATTTGTTGAACTGAAGATTTTTTAGAAGTTTTTTTCCTTTTCTGAACATTTCCAAATTTCCACAATTTGTATCTTTTTCTAATGTATATATATTTATTTTTATTGAAGAATGTAACTGGTTTTCCATTCTTTATTTTTGTATTTGGTAAACGTGTAAGCTTTACTGAAATATCTTTGACGAGGCAATTTCTCTCTTTAATTGAATCTTGCACCAAATCATTTGTCTGCTTCATTGCCAGATTTAAATTTGTATTTACTATTGATTTACTGCAACTCGGTGATGGATTAAATAATTCCTTATCAGAGTTATCCATCTATAACATATTTAATATATAAACAAATTATGACTATTTTAATTGAAATATATATGAGTATGTTATATAATCATATTGTTAATAGATACATATAAAATATTATATTTATTGTTGTCAAATAAACTTTTATCAATATTGAATGTACAAGAAAAAACGCAACGTATATATTACTAAATTAGATTAAAATAATTAACATACAATAATCGATAAGACGTGAATAATATAATATAAATAAAACAAAGTTAAAAAATAAAGCGCCGACGTTGCAGTGCTTTATTTTTTTCTTTGCGATTTATTTTGTTATATGGACTTGCTCCGAACTTGGCTGTATTTGTTTCTTATGTCCTTCTTATCGATTGTTTATTATTCTCGGAGCCTTTTATTTATATTCATTGAAGAAAGATTGTAATAAATGTTGATTATTGCACTATACTGTTTTTTCAGACCCATGTATATTCTTGCATTTGTTTACATTATCTGAAACTAAATTGAACTAGTGCAGTTCTAGTGCAGCCCCAGGTCAGCTAAAAAGAACAAACCATTTATCTTTCTCCTTCTAATATGGAGAGAAAAAAATAAACTCTGAACTAGTGCAGCCAGTTCAGTTATAAAAAACAAACCTAATCTTTCCTGAATATTTTATCTATAAGACAACAATATCCTATAATCCCGTGATAAGTGGTTTATTATGTTTCATAATAAATCGCTTTGCATCGCATATTTATATCGACATAAATTGGATATTCTAACCTCTTTTTTTACGAATATAAAGATTCCTCGCTGATCAGAGATAAATTGAATCAGAGAATTGATTGAAGTATCGCAACTTTTAGAAGCTGATGCTTCAATCGAGAGCTATGTTTAGATCCTTTCCGTACAGGTTAGATTAGAATGACGATGTCACAAAATAATCTATTGGCATTGCACAATGGTTTATTTAACTATTTTCTAGCCGCGGTGTTTTCGCTTGGCGATCATACGTAAGAATTGATAAAAATCTATCTGATTCTATTCTATACCTTTATCTCACAACATTACATACGAATGTCTTATCGTTGGCCGTTGATCGACTCTCGTTTTACCACCTACCACGTTCTACTTTCGTTCTCCGTTCATTGTTCATTCTCACCCAAATCACATGACTCATAAAGCCCGTATCACACTAGAGACTTGCGACTAGGATTGCGTCTGCGATTGCGATGAGCTATACTCCACACTTGCAATTGGCGGTTACTACGGCTCATGCTCAAGGCCAATTTCACCAAGTCCGTTTAGATGAACCGACGGTTATGCCCGTATCAGATTACACATTGAAAATTGAAGATTAAAGATTGGAATTTGACCGAATTTGATCAGAACAAAAGAGACTAAAATTTCTTTGTCCTGATTGGCCAAATTTCAATCTTCAATGCGTAGTCTGATATGGATTTTAGGGCTCGAGCACAGACTTTTGCATAAAGGTGCCTTTACATGGCAGCATTAAGCGTCGAATTTAAACGAGATAGATTCTAGGCTGAAATTAGATTTTGCGCAATTTTCTGCGCAGACGCTCGACGCTTAAGCGGGGAGCACAAACTTTTGCATAAGCGCATAATTATAAGCATAAGGAATTTGATTGGTCAATTTCCTTATGCATAAGGAAATTGACCAATCAAATTCTTTATGCTTATGATTAAGCGCTTATGCAAAAGTATGTGCTTCCCGCTTTAACGCTACCATGTAAAGACACCTTAAGCGCATAACCATAAGCATACATAATCAGTTCTTATATTTAAGACTGTCTTAAGCACAGTTTTAAGATATTCTAAAGGACTTAAGCAGAATAGCTGACTTGACAATATTTTATGACTTTAATATTGTAGTACAGTATTGTGCATTTCTTCAAGACAAAGACTTAAGTCATAAAACATTGTCAAGTCAGTTATTCTGCTCAAGCCCAAACCAATCACAGAGCCGTATTAGCATCTTAAAGCGGCGTCCACAATAGAGATTTTAAGCCCTAACTCTTAAGAAATTGACTAATCACAGTCGAGTATTCTTCTCATACTTGACTCTGTATACTTCCCATACTTCTTAAAGCTTAGGCCTTAAAATCTCTATTGTAGACGCCGCTTAAGACGATCTTGAAATAAGAACTGACTATGAATACCGGCCGTAGACTCTAGTCGATCCGATTAGATAGGATTTTTTAACACACCCTATAATGCTAGATCACGTGACAACCTACACGCGCAAGGCGCAAGTAACTTCGTGTGCGCAATTACGTTTTCTTCTTCCCTCAGCCTTCAAATACACGGCAATAATTGAGCAGCAGAGTAACTTAGTATCACACGATTGATTATCAAATACAGAATTTAAAATTTCTTCATCTGACAGCCAATCATGTGGTATTGTGTGTTACACTATGGGTCTGTTCTTCGCAGCTAAACTGTGCTGAACTGGCTGCACTGGTTCAGAGTTTATCTTTTTCTCTCCCCATTGGAAGGAGAAGGATGGGCTCTGAACTGGTGCAGCCAGTTCAGCTGTAAAGAACAGACCTTATGTCATCTGTGTATCTTGCTGGAAAACACTCACTATATTAGAGGATATGTGCTCTAGATTTATCTTAGAATAATATTTCCTCCTATCCTCCCTTCAAAAGGGTAAAATCAACAAGACTACGAATCTTCTATGGTATGTGTTTTTTAGATATTTTAGATAAGTGATATTTATTCTTAAGAGGGTATGGCTCTTTTGAACCTTGAAAAAATGAATATATTTTCTCAATCTTTTTGCAGCGCAACGATCTGATAAAAAATTTCGTTCTGCACGGTGTGCATGAAAATATAAATCTGCAAATACTCGCATAACTTAAAAAAAAAAAAAAAATTTAAGCTAAAAATTTATATTTGAGTACTTAATAATATTGCATTAATAATATTGTACAAAAATAAAAAGTTTTTATCAAATTATTGCGCTGAAAAAAAATCAAGAAAAATGTACTCATTTTTCGAAAATTCAAACATAGGTTTGCTTCCTTAATAGGAATATCATTTATCGTCTATAGTCTATATATATATTTTTACGTATTATAATACGAATTCATTCCATAAGACTTGACGAACACGCGTATACATAAAACTCGTCTATTTATTAAATTTATAACAATTTATAGTTTCTTTGTAAATATATATATATATTTTTTTTTTTGTGAAGATATGACAGGGAAATAATTTTATTATGTAACCAAATAATTAGCATAAAAATTTTAAGATATTTAATATATATCCTGCTTTTCAAAAATAATAAATGCATGATAATCGACTGGTTGTTGCGTTTTTCTCTGAACATGTGTTGTCTCATTCTATATATAAAGGTAATTTTAACAAGAAAATATATTTCCGATAAGAGATTAATTTCAAACTGAAATTCCGAGAATTAAAATTTCGTTCTGGTGAATAAAAACTGGCGAGCCACAATCAAATAATCTATACATAGAGATCAATGTATATAGGAGTATAAAGCAGATATGTGTGTAATATAAATTTAATAGAACTGATTAAAATCTTTTAAATAGAACTATATACAATGAGAAAGGCATAACAAGATCTTTATATATATATATTTACATATTTACTCTTACGATATACATTTTATAATACTATATACTTCAGTCGCTCTTTTGATTTAAACAGTTTATTTTCTCTCTCGTTTTTTCTCTCTATAAACACTCGTAATCGCTATACAATATCGTGTGTGTTTGTATTTCGCTAGAATAAGATAACACAGGCAGTATTATAAATATTTCTCACATCATTCGAACAAACGTAAAGAGTCACGTTCAAAAAGATTGCGATCACATAGTGCGAAAATACTAGCGAATAAGTCTTATGATTACAGCAAATGTCACGAATGATATCGTTATTTGATAACATATAAGATATAGAATCGGCGTAAGTGATGATCGTGAACAATGACCAGCAGGACCAGCCATCGTAACGTCGATAGTGCGGCAGTAAATAACGCTAAGTAATATCACAGTGTGGATTTCTCATCCGCGGGCTCCTCTTTTACAGGATGACCGCTGCATTCCATTAATGCAGGATTCGCCACGGCAATTATGTTGTCTCCGCGCGAGGCTATTACCTACGCATAATTTATTCGCAATCAATAACTACAATAAATGAGATACCGATGTTTATCATTAATCTCTCTTATTATCTTAAACGAGCATGTGGCGAACTTTTTTTCATCATGCATCATTATTCAAGGATAATAAGAAAAAAAAGCAACAGATAAAAAACTTGTTGACGCATTTAGCGTTTTTCTTTTTTGTCCTTTTTTGCAAACAGTTTTTCTAAGAGAGAATAACAAACAATAAAAGATGAAGAAAAGAACGAAGTTTTTGAGTCGTCTGCTCACCTTTAGATTAAAGTCGCCTTCTTTATCGGTGTTTTCAGCCTCCGCCTCGTTTGTATCCTAAAAAAACACGCATTACATTTCTAGTTAACCCAGAAATCTTTGTGAAAATTTACGGTATAAATAGAAAGTTTCGTTAATATTATATTTACATGCATAGACGAAGATTCCTCGTTAGAGAATGAGAATTGGCTGTCCGAATCGCTAATTTCCTCCACGCTAGCACTGAATATGCCATTGTTATTCTTCTTCCTCCAGACTGGACTGAAACATTACCAATATTTGAACATCAATATATAGTTATTATATACAAACTGAATTGAAAAATGTGGTATAACCGGGAAAGATATATATTTATACATATATATATATATATATATATATATATATATATATATATATATATATATGTGTGTGTGTGTGTGTGTGTGTGTGTGTGTGTGTAAGACATCTCTCTCAGAGATATAATAATTTTTCAACACACACAAGATATCTTGACAAGATTTCTTCTCAATACTTTTAAATCTAGCTTTGATTCTTACTATTAAAAATTATTGACTGTATTATATATATTTTATTATTAAATTATTTTTAATATAGAAAAAACATTGAGAAAAAGTATGATCAGGCGTCAGTAAAAATAATCACCTCGATGATCTATGTCTTCTCGTGATGGAATTATCAATATCCGTTCCGGAACAACGAAGGTCCAACTCCTCCTGAAACGGTGAACTGCTACAGACAGTAGAAATAGTAAACTGTATCCATAAAAGAAGGAAGGAAAAAAATTGAGGAGTGGAAATGCGGATAAATATAGAGTAACGTAAGTAGATACTTGAGTAGATATAAATAGATTAAATAGGTAGATAAACACGACTTGGGACGATAGCAGGCATAGAGCATAAAATGCAAGCAAGTCGTATCGAAAGAATCAATCCTGAAAATCATCGATTGAATATTTCATAGAATCTAACAAGTAACAGATAATATATATAAAAAGGACCTACCTTACTTTTTCATGAAAAATTCCATGCCTTTTCTAACTTTGAATTCATATATTATATATCTATGTATCTATATAAGCATATCAATTTAGTGCAAACACATGCAACCAAAACTGCAAAGCCACAATAGAAATCACGACTGAATGTATGTACTAAAATACTTGCAATTTTTAATAGAATTACAGAGATCAAGAATAAACAAAAATAAATAAATAAATAAATAAAATAAATATATAATTATTTTTTGTAATATTTACAGCAAATTCTTTTGTGAGGATATTAAAACCTTAATATTTTGTGTGCGTGCGTGTATGTGTATTTTTTCACAATTTGCAGAAAATTACAAATTATGTGAAACAATATTAAAGTAAGTCTTTACTATGATCAGCAAACAAATCACAATGATTTTGATTCAATCAAATGAAAGTGCAAGCCATGCACACGCGTCCGCAACTATACTTGACCTTTTTTGACTTTTTGCGTCCGTTTTGTTTTGCGCGTATGCAAATAAGTATGGATGGTTAATGCGTGACGATCTCTACGTGACGGGCGTACAGTTAGTGATTAGCGACCATGCGGGCGCTGTAGATCAGTATACAGTGAGCGATCTACTTTTGTGGTCGAGATAATCTAACCTGCGTCGCTTCCTCACCCTCACCCTCCAATTCGAGCTTTCGGCGTTTCGAACGCTCGCTGCTATCGGTCTCCTCTCCGTTTTCGCGCGATTTCAACATTGACAAGCTGCAAACATTGGTACAAAGCTACGTGTTAAATCTTCAGTACACCTATAAGCATATCGATTCACATTTTGAGATGTTTAAGTAGTATTTTGTTTAGCATAGGATAGGTTTGATAGGTCTTTTAGATAAATGTTGAATCACAAATTATATGATATCCAACGGTTGAAATCATAAGTTTGAATTTTAAATATGAAATTTATGAATTTTTCTATAAATCTATATAAATCTACGATATTTACTATTGGCTTTTGGAATAATGGTAGCCGGAATCGCGGACCACACGACGCGCCAAAGGAAACAATTCGTCTCTCCTGGTGAGGAGGGCAGGCACGAATCTGCAAATTTGAGCCGCCGCTTCGTTCACAGACACCTCATGCAACGTGAGCGGTTTCTCCGGCTTTCTCTTGCAGTCGAACCTACCATAAATCGCCGCGTACTTTCGAATTTCATCCATTTTGCGCGGATCACTGTCAGGCATTGTCATTACCATCTGTAATATATACATTCGAATAGTATAAGTTTGCTGTTTTAAAATATTTCCTCTTAATAGTTTAAAATTTATAATTAAATTAGGTGGACATTGTCATTTAGCAAACTTATTAAGCGTACAATCAAGATTTTCTTTAGCGAATGTAATATTTAGCTAATTAAAAGCCAGTCGTCCGTAGATACAGCCTACAAGATTCATTTTGTATTTCGGATACGCCTAAGAGCACGCCACCAGTTTAGAATTCACCTCTAAGTTCTTGCAGAGTTTTTTCTTCACATTATGGGGTTTAGGATCAAGGGGCCTTATAGTAGCGACGAGCCTCTCCGCAGCCTCGGCGAGTCGTTGCACCTGCGACTGCAGAAGGGTCGGCGTCGGCTGCGTCGGGCTCGCAGGTGCGCCTCCACCACCGCTGCCGCCGCCACCGCCGCTCGGGCTTGGCGTCGTGCCGCTACCGCAAGAAGATTCGCACGTTCCTACCTTGACGCAACATAAAACATACAAAATGTAGGCAAATAAATATGTATAAGACTGGCAGGAATAAGAAACAAATTCATTGAAAAAAATATAATTACAAATTACTTATTTGCATTAGTATGGTATATATGTTATTATAAAACTCGACTATAAAATAAATGTTTAAAGAGATCTCGGAGATAAATTAATTTCTTCGAAAACGTTATTTTTAAAATAATGGTTGTAAAGTTTCCCCTCTTGTTCCAATATTACTTCATTCATTAGTTCAACAGTTGATCGTGCATACATTTGAAATTAGCTAAAGTTTATTCAATAATTTATGATATTTGATTCGCAAAGAGATTTAAAACGATTATAACGAATTCGATTGCATGCACTAATCACTTAGTTTTCCGCATCATTTTCAATAATGGAATATAGGAAATTAAATGCATATGAGTGAATTTCTCGTTAGATCAATCAGTATTCGCCACCGACGTCGATCGATCAATGATGATGCGTTTCCTTCCAATTGCATCCCTGATTAAAAGATGATGTTTAGCTACCTGCAACACATTCGGACTGTGCGTAGTCGTGTAGGGTAAAGAGGTATTTGGGCTCGGGCTCTGGCGAAAGGTCGTAGAGGATGTCGGTACGGGTACACTGGTGACCGGCACGACCGGACTGGCGCTCCGGCAAGGCAACGGTGTCAGCGGCACGTGAGGCGTTGTCGTTACATAGGGCATTGATGTCAGGGAAGTTTGGGATGTCGCGCTGAAACTGGTCGGCAGGCTCTGCATCTGCGACCGCGGACTCGCACACGCGAAACCCACGGTGACGGCGGCAGAACTTTTGGTGGCAGCATTCGTCGGCACGACCGGCGTTTGAAACAGTGCTGCGAAATGTCAAATTTCGTTACACGCGAGATTCTTACGTATGATATACGCAAAGTTATAAAATTTGAATAGACGTGCCTCGGAAAAATTGGTATAACATCTCTTATTCAATGGAGAAAAAAAAAAATAGATTCTATTTATAATTCATTATAGAGCTTATTAGTGTTAACGTATCGTTAACACTAATATATGAATATATGGAACATCGATCTGTTTATTAATTTAAAAAAATAGATGATCGCAAGCATGTTTTCAAGCCGCGTATTAAGTCATTGTCATGGATTAGATAATCTATAATTGATATGACATATTATCCTTTAAATGGATTCGTCTCATTTTTTTGATATCAAACTTTTCAGCTTCAAGTTTTATGACGAAACTTAATATTTACGCGACAATACTCTAAACTTATAAAACTCGAAAGTTGCGTAGCATATAATACTTTACAAGGATTAGTGAGCCATTCTTGAAGAGCTTTCTGGAGCCTCCTGACGTGAAGCGGCTTGCTCGCCATGCCGACCAGCGCCATAATCTCCAGAAACTCCTCTTCGCCTGCATCGCACAATTGTTGCACGTCATCGCCTCCTATAATACATAATGCCGTATTGATAAAATCATGAGCATTGTAACAAATTGTCATTTGAATATGCGATTAAAAAAAAAAAAAAATAAATAATAATAACGCGAAAAAAATATCCTGAAAAATATCTTAACTTTTAAAATGACACAAACTGCGTCGGACAATTTTAAAATTTCTCTCTCAAAAATCAATTATATACATATTATATAATATTTATTTATAGATCGATAGATGTAACATTATAATAAAAAAAACATTCTTATGTGCAGCGAATAAATATATCAGACATGGAGAGCCAAATTATATATATTATACATATATCGTTTTAATAGAGTATAAACGTTTGAATTATTATTGTTCTGTGCCGTAATCGCTGATTGCTCTCGATATCGTCTTTTTTATTTTTATAATCTCCATAAGATTACATGGAAGCGTCATGTAAGATTGTATGCGATGTATCTGGCAAAGATTATCAACAGAAAACCTAGATCTAAAACTGCATTTAGAGATTTAAAAGTGCACGTTTCGTAGATAACTATACACTAAAATACCTTCTAAATTATACGAAACGTAGACGTAGACGTGCTCTTCATGGTACACTTACCCATTTCGAGAAGCGTGTCGTAGTATCCCAATAGCGAGGCGCGCTGCATCACTCTGTATAATTGCAACTCGGCCTCATTCTGCGGCACGGACGTCTGCACCACTGCAAATCGCATAGTATTGTACGATCATTAAAGAGGTTCATTAAGAGAGTATCCACAATTAAGAGCGGAATTGGCGGTTCCGACCGAATCGATACAGTTTTGTTGCGCCGACAACGATAATAATCGCTGTGTGATTGTATCTCCCTCTCCCTCCCCCTCCCCCCTTACTTCTCCTTCTCTTGGCTCACGGTCGACGATCAATTATGTCGTAATTAGACAGTCTGGTTAATCTAAAAGCCATAAGTCGAGCCGATCCTCGAAGGGTGATACGAATACGGATGGATTAAATCAACTTATAATTCGACATATAGAAATATAATTTATATATCGTTATTATTATACGTATATTATTAATGGCATATATTTTTCAATAATTTTTGTTATTATAATAAGATTAGATGAACAAACTTTCGAACGAATAAAGATTAATCGGAGAGAAAAAAATTAAATCGATTTAAATCTACGCCGTTGATAATCGCAAGCACCATCTTTGCCGCAACCACCCTCGCTTTTTCATCCGCCGTATAGTCATTATTTATCGTCGTGTTTGTCGTTGCCGTCGCCGTAGTATCGACGAAGATCATGCCAAGTCCAAGAGAGGAGACGCCAAAGTGTCCGACTAGTTTCTTGCAAATTTCGAGGAACTGCGAGAAAAAGCGGCGTGCACACACGTACCGCGTATAAATTAATACCGGTACCGCGCCATTGAAGAGAAGGGAGACCGCGGGGTAGAGCCGAAGAAAGAGGCCGGAGGAAGGGGAAGGGAAACGGAAGGAGAGAAAGGTAAAAAAAAAAAGCTGGCCGCCGGGTCTTATTACGAGCCTGGATCTCGGTCTCACGCTCGTACGCGCGGTCTCTCGGATTCGCGAATAAGTGCCCGACGACGATGACGTGGTGGCGACTTGTTCCGCGAGATTTTTCTAGCGCGACCCGCGAAAGAAAGGATCTACGGTGGAAGAGGACCGTGTCTTGGGTCAACAAAATCGGTTCGGCCGAGTGAATGGGCAGGGTGAATGAAAAAAAGAGATGGTCGAGGTGGGATTGTTGAGTCCGTGCGTTTCGCAAGAAGAATATTTATGAAAGAAATATAATTGACATTCGTATTATTAATTGGTAAAGATTTTTTTTATGATTTAATCATTAGAATTTTATTTATTTCTTATTTACCAGCTATATAAATATGAAACCGGAATTTGCCCATAGCTGGCCCTAGCTGTCAATGTAGTTACCGTCAAACCGCGTCATTGGCGCCATTTTCTTCTTTTGACATCTGATAAAGATTTTCAACTCACAACAATACAAGTTTCATACAATAGCATAGTTTTTAATAGCGTTGAACATGCCGAATTTTGTGCCTGGAAACTACGATTTGCGGACAGCATTGACTTTCTGTTACTATTTGAAGAAAACTGCTGCAGAATCGCATCGAATGCTTGTCGAAGCTTACGGTGAGCATGCTCTTGGTAAATCACAATGCTTTGAGTGGTTTAAAAAATTCAAAAGTAGCGATTTTGACGTGAGAAACGAAGAACGTGGAAGACCACCGAAAAAGTTTGAAGATAGCGAATTGCAAACATTGTTGGATGAGGATGACGCTCAAACGCAACAACAACTCGATTTGAATCAAGCTTTGCGTGAAAAACGACCAGAATATCAAAAAAGGCAACACAAAGTGATTTTGCTTCATGATAATGCACCATCACACACAGCAAAACCGGTCAAGGAAACGATTGAGGCGTTTAGTTGGGAAATACTTTCGCATGCGGCTTACTCACCAGACTTGGCTCCATCCGATTACTACTTATTTGCATCGATGGGACACGCACTTGCTGAGCAGCACTTCACTTCTTACGAAAATGTACGAAAATGGCTCGATGACTGGTTTGCCTCAAAGGAGTAACAGTTTTTTTAGCGTGGCATCCACAAATTGTCAGAGAGATGGGAAAAATGTATAGCTAGCAATGGGCAATACTTCGAATAAAATATTTTTTATCATTTTCATACAATAAACGTGTATTTTCTATACAAAAATTCCGGTTTCATATTTATATACCTGGTATCTATCGACGGAATATTTTTAATTGATCATTTCCTTTAATCTATACGGATTATATTTCGTTGAGTTTGAAATTAAAATTCTGTTAAAGTCTACTTGAAATTAAATGAAAAATATAATTTTATTACTTTTTTAATCGCAGATAAATTTCCGTGAAGCTTAATTCGCGCGAGGTATCTTTCATTTTCAACGATCGTTAAAAAACTTAAATATTATTGCTAACATTGACATTTTCGCTAAGAAGAAAACATTGATCGAGAAATCTGTAACTCTCCAAAAAACATATTTTGGGATATTCCTTATTAAAATACAATATATTATCTTATTACTCCTCGCACGTGTACGTATTCCTTGCGTTTGCACCTGGATATAATAATTAAAAAGAAAAAAAAAGTTTCAGGATTATTCATCACTTCCTTTTCTTCTTCAGATATCACAAATCTCTCATTTTCGCCGGTTCGATGATTTTGTCCGAAAAGTTCCCGTGAGGGAACACGATGAGGTGCGCGAATTTTCCTCATGATTCTTGCGTCGATTCCCGCTTTGCGCTCCATTATTATTGCCCGCCATTTATTTATATCGCCGTCGCTGACATCTTATTCTCGTTTTCATGACTTTATTAATACCGCGCGTATGTGATATACACGTTGTTGATCATCTAACTAAGCCTGTCATCCGCGCGACGACACTTCGATCGAGCTTTTGTTAAAAAATAAAACCACAAGCGCAATCGTCCGCTCATCGTCAACTTTACGCCGCATTAGCTGAATTTATTAATAATTCATCCCGCATTTATTTACTCGACCTAATTTCAGAATTGGAGGTGGAATAAGTTTGAAAGCACAGCTATAGCATTCCAATCGATTCAAGTTTTAGTCAGATTCTCTCAAGCATTATTGTATAAAGTTGTACAAAAAATTTCACCTATTTACAATTTTTAAATCACTATTAATCTATCATTCGCACCGATAAATTTTACAGTTTTTAATTTTTACAACTGCAGCCTCTCCCCGCCCCCTTAAAAAAAAAAACGCGATAAATCCCGCATAAAAAATTGTGCGCAAAATTGAGTTGTATCTTTCGGGAAATTTATTCGATCGCTCCTATTTTTCTTCCGCAAGTTCTTTCACGGGCACCTTTCCTATTTTTTTCAAACTGAAATGATCGTCACAGGGTGATCGAATTGCACGATTCATTCTATATATATGTATGTATGTATGTACCTGTGACCAACAGAATACAGCGGCGCGGTCTAGGCCGGGCTTCCGCGGCGCATTTACATAACGACTTTTTTGGGACGGGGTGGCTCGTTTTTGTCGACCGGGAACGTGAACGCGGTCCGGAGGCGGAGAGACGCGTCGCGACGATGAGAAAAACCTGATCCCACCGCGGCGAAACCCTGGAGGCTCGCGTACCCGGGTCATCGTTGTCATTGTCGTCGTGGTCATCGTCGTGGTCTTAGTCGTCGTCGTCGTTGCGGTCCGTACGTTCTCTATGGACAAGGATGACCCGCGGGACCGGTGCAGCGATTTTCGAGAGAATAAAAGAAGTAATCGTAGCAAAGAGAAAATATATGGCGATTCGCACAGAGATGGGTGTCGTTGGGATAAATTTCATTTTCATATTAAATTGGTGGAGCCGCATGCGATATAAAATCGAGCGTTTCAACTAGTTTTTGATTTTGTATCGAAAAATGTTATACGTATAATTCATTTATAATCAAAGCGATAGAAAAATTTAGTATGTTATTTCAATAAAATATTTTTAATGTCCTTTATATATGTGCACTTGATCAAATAAATAATATAATAATACCAATTATTATCTAACATAAATAATGTAACAATTCTTCCCCCTCAGCTATATATATTATATCATTCTATAAAAAAACTTGGGAGAGAGAGAGAGAAAATCGTGATTTACAAAAAAATTAAAACAATACCAGTTCTAATAAAATAGCAGAGAACGAAAAGAAAGCGTCGTTTGTAATTTTATTCATGATGTAGGTGAAAGAAATATTTAAACTCGTTTGTTGGAAAAAGAGAAACGCGAATTCCGAAACGGAGAAATTCCACGCAGCGGAATCAGCGTGTGTTGTCGTGCCGACAACTCTGAGATTACCATTGTTTTCTATCCTTGGATATGTTTTACGATCATTGTGCCAAGTATTAACCCAGGTTCTCGATGCCCGGAGATGGAGAAAAACGGGGAGGTATTCGCAAGGAGAACCAGATTAGACGCGGCCACGGCGAAAAAGAGAAACGTCGCGCCGTCATTCCGTCATTCGTCATTCGTAATGCGCATATAACCGTCATAGTCCGCGCGATGCGACGAATGCGCGTGCAAAAAACCGCGTGCAAATAATCAATTAAACGTGTTTCTCGGTATAATTATAATATTAAGAAACGCGCGTGTGGCCAATGTATGAGTCACACATGGACAGCTTGATACGCGCGCCATTTACAACGAGAAAGCTATAAGAAACTTCGAATAATATAATATTGTAATATAAAGAATTTCTCCGACATTTCGGACGATTATGCATTTAGTTGCAGCTAATAATTACACACGCGGTAATATTGATATTATTAATGAGATCGAGAAGACAGATTATAAAATTATACATTCATGAAATTAAAATCGCGTATAAAAAGTATAAAACTGACGCGTTAAGGTGGGTGTACACTTAGCGAACGAACATCGAATGCGAACGTCTTGTGAAACGTTTTGAACGTTTTTCTCGCACGAATTGTCTTTGATGTACCGCCTTATAAGGGAATCGAGCCGTTAATGCGAATCGAACGTTCTGTTCGCATTCGTTTTGGCATATATATCTGCCAAATGATAACAACGAACGTTCGCATTCGCTGTTCGTTCGCTAAATGTATACCCACCTTTACGTTCAATAATTTCGCAAACGCATGGCCGATCTGTCCGATTTATACTAACGCGAATAAGTTCGCGATCGTTTGATTGAAGGGTAAAAATAGAATAGTGATTAAAAATAATTGGAATAAAAATTTCTAAAGCGAGAAATTCGTCTCTTTAACCCTTTGATTTAATCCTATATTTCAGTAATCTCTCAAATTATGTATAACACGCGTAGAAGAAGGAGACGAGCTTTAGCAAAGATTTATGCAGCTATAATACTTTGAGAAACATTTTCGGAATCGCTAGAATATTTATAAATAGTTAGAAATTCCTATCGAGCTAGATTCGACATAGGTAGGAGCGGCTGAAACGAAATACGATGTCGAGTCAGACTCGACGTAGGATATGTAGGATCGCGAAGGATCAACTACAACCAGTGAAAGAAAAGCATTTCGAATCCTGCGGGAACATCGTCGAGTACATTATATCTTTTTCGCGCGAGTTCGATTCATGATTGCTCTCTCTCTCTCTCGAGAGAGAGAAAATGATTCCCAAGAAAATCACCATGCTATCCCATGATGTCCCGTGGCGAAAGAAGATCGAATTGTCGCAACGGGAGTCAAATGACGATTGCGACGAATCGAATTGGAGATTAGGACTCGGACGAAAAATTCGAATAAATTGTGCGATTAAATTGTTCAAATAATTCGAAAAGTTGAAATAGAAAGAAACGTTGCACATTTCCGAAAATATTAAACGACTCGAAGATCGATTTAAGCAGGAGATTCGTAATGTTTCAATTATTCGATTATCGGGACATTTCTCGGGAAATTAATCGGGAATAGTTTCGCCGAGTGTCTTAAACAATGTAGAATGAAAAATGATTCTTAAGGCCCCCCGCACAATCGAAAATATTTTCGTTAAAGTAACTTTCTTTTCAATTTTCCAGATTTTTTGATGTGTACATAGCTTATGCGAGCTATGAAAAATTGAAAAGAAAGTTACTTTAACAAAAGTCAAGTCAATCCTTATCTATATGTATAATATTTAATATTTGGTTCCCTGTTCCTTATATTTTTGATCGTGCGGGGTCCCTTGCGTTAATGATAGAAAGACGACGCAAAGTCCTCTCTCGCATTTCTATCGAAAATTAAACTCTGTTAAAATTTTTCGCTTTCTATCGATTTCTTTGCGAAACGAATAACGAATATCGATGGATATCAAGGTCGCGATAGATGACACAGCGATTGCGAAAGAGAGAAGTCGCTGGACCGTGTCACGATTTCGTCACAAGTGTGCGCCTGCCATTTTTATTATACATCTTCCATTGGCAAAAAGACGCAATATTCGTTACAGACGATATTAAAAACGCAGTGAGATTAATTAATAAGATAATTAATAAGATATTCCAATATTATTTACAGCACTAGCGGCACTATCGCTACTGAATGTCAAATTCTAATGTAAATAACGCAAGCAGTTGGAATAAAGAAAGATATAATTGAATAAAATTTTATTCAAATGAATAAATCTCATTTGACTTATTGTCCGCCGTAAATCACGGAAACAAGTGCACTTGTCGTTGGAGAAAACTGGGAAATTCGTGCTGAAGGTGAATACACCACGGACAAGAAGAAGGAAGATATAACGGGGCGAAAAGAGGAAACGAATAAGGAAAGACGCGCGCGTAGGGATGAAGGAAAGCCGGAGGAAGGGAGGCGAAGAGATCAGACTAGAAAAGAGACGCGGAGCACCGTATAAACGGGGACGAAGTCGAAGGCGCCCGGAGTATGGACACGATGGAACCAAGAAGGTTTGTCGGAGGGACGAGGCAAGAGACGGAGAAGGAAGGCAGAGTCGGCAATGCGCGCTCTTTGTCCGATACTCGACGGAGAACGGACGCTCTCCTTTGTTCTCTCTCTCGTCTCTCTGGTCGCGCAAAAACGAGTCTAGTTTCTTAGGAGCGCGGCTACTGCCTTCTCTCTTTCTCTCCCTCTCTTTGCTCCACGCTCCGTTATCTTCTCTCCTTTCCTCAGCGAGATGTAGCGAGGAGTGGCGTGGCGGCGGTTAGTATTTCGCTTTTTGCCGGCATTGTAATCAAGGAAGGGTTAGGTAAGTTTTTGTCACCCCGCGCGCTGCCCCTTTCTCCCTCCCCCTCCTTCATTCCCTCCGATTCCTCTCCTGTACAAAACATCGGGCAGATGGACTGACTCGCCGTTCGAATCTTACCCTATCCCCTTTCTCCTCTTCACCGCGCGCGCTTCACTCGCGGGTTGCTCCTCAGCCTCGTTCCTTATCCTTCGCGTCCTTTTATCCCGCTTCGCTACAGCAGCCCCCCTTACATGTCCGTTTCTCTTTTTATACCTTGTGCCACTTTGCACCACCACTCGTGCGCGCCTGTCCTTCCTTACCCCCGCAATATCCTTCCCCTTGTTGTCTCTCACTCTTCCTCTATCTCTCGTACAATATGTCTCTGTTTTCGTCTATTTCTCTCTCTCTCTCTCTCTCTCTCTCTCTCTCTCATCCCTTTCTCAAACCGCGCCAAAATTCTCCTCTCAGGACGTTCAAGAAATCTTCCCTTGAAAGAGTATATGGAAAAAATGTATTATCGCTCGATTAACAAGAAGCCGAAAATGTCGTAACGTATATTTAAAAGATTATAAGGCAAATATGAATTATGAATCGATGAAATTGGTGATATTTTCGGTTAATTTGTCATTTTTCGACATTACGTGTCTTCTAGAAAACTATGTTATAATTTATGTTATAAAAAATACGTCAAAATACATCTCTTGTAGTACTATATAGCTTGTAATATAGCTCTACTTGAGAAAATAAAATAATGTAAATCCAAGTATTGATATTTCTCGAGTAAAATTATTAAAGATGCAGGGGATGCTCGTTTCGCGATGACTCGAAAAATAAATAGAAAAATATATCGAATAATTAATCGTCGGATACGAATTTTGTTCGTCACTCTGTTTTGCAGACAAATTATTTGTTTATCCTTGTTGAGGGGTACTAAACGGTTTCGCAATGGAGATCGTTTAATATCGTCATTGGTATTGGTCGGATGTACGATCTTGAGTCACAAGGGTGCGGCCCATATCCCAACCCCTCCGTAAGGGGTAAACCTACTCTATCTCATGTCACACTTTCTCCGATCGCTGTTGAACGACCCTATTATTTCGAGGGTTAAATACGCGCCATTTTAAAAACATCATCATGAGACCTTCGCTGTTACTATCTCGAAAATATTAGAGCAATTTGAAAAACTTAATTATATTTATTAAATCTTCTTAAATAATTTTTCTACACATCAAATACTTTGAATATTTACTTTTTTAAAAATAAAATGTAATAAATTAATATTAATCCGATATTTTTAATCCAATACTTATAAAAGATGTAAATTTGCAAAAAAAAATTATTAATAAATAATTATACATATATATGTCTCAAATTCGTTAAAATATTCTAAACAAATAAAAATGTAAGAAATGGTTTTTCTTGAACACAATAATAGTTAAAAATTTAAGATATTTGTAAAAAAAAAGGTGTTTTTATCCAAATAGTTTTTTAAATTAATGTGAACAAGTCTAGGTAAAACAAATTTATAGTCTTCACTACATAATACTAGTTTTTATCAACTTTGACGTTATATATAAATATGTTGAGCAATAAATGCACGATAAAACACAAAAAAAGAATTTGGAGGTCGACTTAAGAATATTGGATTTTGCAAAAATTTATAGTCTGATCGAATAACATAACTAAGTATCTCTTTTTCTCTCTCAGCATTTTCAAGAAAATAAATCAATTATTATATATAATAATGAATTTTCTCGTATGCTTCGATATGTATTATTATATGTACAATATATATATCGATAAACAATCTTTTCCGTATTTTTCTAATCAGATAATAATTGTTGATGTCATTTGGCTTTCCATTTTACGATAATGATGTCTCATTTGTTTATATAAATTATATTTTTTTAGCAACATCTCAATTAAATCCTCAATATATTTACAGTTGAAAGAATCAGTTTTAAATTCAATGTCTCTTTTACTATCGTTATGTTGAAGAAATGAGATATTTGTTTAAATAATAACCTATCGAAAATAAAAAAGAGGACTGCATTATATCAATCTTTACCTTATGCTTTGCTCTCAAGTTTTATAAGATGCGTATGCGCACACATACAAAGAAGAGAAAGTTTTTTTTATTTAAATAAAAATTTTATCGAGAGACTGTAAAAAGCCGGTTTCCCACAGACCTCTTTTGAATAAATGGTTTTTTTCTTTTACGAAAGACCCTTTTTTGGCGTAGAAACGAAAGGGTTAGCCGCTGAGGGGTTCTTTTTTTCAGTGAACGAGCTCATCACCTGCGGGAACTAATCGACGTGTCCATTGTCAACGTTAATCTGTATCTACACCTGTAGTCAACTAGGCGGTATAGATCCCGTCATCATTCATGCGCGTTTATTTCATAAACTATGGATATGTCAGCGTATCAGCGATCATTAATTAAAAGAAAAATATGAAAAATGTGTATCAAAAAATTTAAATATAAAATGTAAGGAAAAGTATAATATAAAATAGAAAATAGAAAAAATATAATAATAGATGTTTATCGATTATGGAGAGAGAGAAAAAAAAATTTAATATTCTAATATAGAGAGGAAAAATTTACAAGTTTACAATCTTGCGTCATACGAATGACGTAAGTGACGAGTGTCTTATCGAGATGAAACGAGTAACTGTGCCACTTGAAGAAAATGACTGATCGTGGGATACTCTAGAAAGACATTGTCCTTCATCCCGATGAGCGAACGTAATATCTTCGCGTGTGACTCATGCAGATCGAACGGCCCCGAGTATAAAAGGGAGAAAAAGTTGCCCCCGTCGTCGTCGTCCTCGTCGTCGTCGTCGTCGTCGCGAGGGCCCCCACGGCGGCAAAAACCGAAGGAACGTCCTCTACGGGGGCAAAAACTCGACGGGAAAGGAACAGAGAGGAGGTAGCAGCGCACCGGAATTCCTCCCGAGGCTTCCACTTTTTTTCTTCCTTCTTCCAACCGGTTCCTTTTTTTGTTTTTTTTTTTTATCGCTTTCTATCGCTCGCTATCTCGCACTAAAGGACGATGATACGCATATGCGCCAAACGATGAGGAGGATGAAGAGTTGGCGGGTTATCGGGGAGAGGCTCGGATGGACTCCGAAAACAGATACGAGCAGAGGCGGGCGCATCCGAGCATCGCTCTGCCGGATTATCGCTTAGAACAAAAAAAATGCAGACAAACGGGGAGTCTCGTCGCCCTTTGTTCGCCGATAGGGATAGGGTGTGGAACTGAGACCCGCAAGCCTTTTAATTTATTCGCGCACCTCGACGCGCTCCTGTGGGAACTGGGAACTGGGAACGCGACAGCGACCAACACCGCGCGGAATCAACAAACGATAAAGAGAAACAAAGCCGGCAACGCGATGATGAGAATAAAGGATGGTCGTTATCTATCATTTGCATCTATTTTAGACGATTGTCCGCACTTGCTCCTTATTATACATAAAGAGAAAAGTTTCTTTGGATTTAATAAATTTTGTTGTAACCAAAGAAATATAATGTTTGAAATGGTCCAACCATACTAATGTTTGAAGTAACAAATATGACTGTTTGATTTTCAAATAATATATTTATTTATTTTAAATAAAATATTTATTAAACGAATTTCATTTTTTCTTCAACTTAAACAATTATATTATTCTTTCAAACAATATTCTTCTTTTATTTAAAAGATTCATTATATTGCTTTTAACAATTTAAATAAATCTTAAAACAAGTTAGATAAAGTTAAATGGCACCTTACTGCATCTTTCTAGTCAAATCTTTGAAGCATCTTAGAACCATAGCATATAGAAAAACTTAATTTTACTTATTCGGAAATTCTATCCGAATAAATGAACATCGGATATTTATCTGTCTGATTTTCCAAAAATCAGTTTCATTGTCTGAATTCTCTTCTATAGAGATCGTATCGGGAATGAAACTGATAGAAATAATTAAATGTTATTAGCCGCATTTTGCAGGCCTTATTCACATACTCTTACGACAGAAACTTGAATACGAGTATAACGAGGTGTAGCGCGAATAAATTATACTATTTCAAATAATAGTTATTTTTCATCGTCAAGTAACATGGTTTAATGCAACGAAATCATTAAATTTTCTATTCAACAAAATAATGTTTCGTATAAAATTATGTTTTTCTAACGAAACAAATAGATATATTAAAATTAAAGAAATCTTTTTTTCTCTGTACCGAAGAAATTTTCAAACTTCGAAAACCAAATACACGAGATATACGTAAATAAAGAGTTTTTTTTTTTTTAAACATTTATAATGTGAAATAAAAAATTTATATATTATGATAACTTTGTTACATTTTACTCGGCATACTATATATTTTTTTCATTATTAAATTTGAATAGTACAATTTTGAATCAAAATTCAAGAATAATAGAAAATTGAAATTTTAATCCTATAAATGATAGGTAATAAAAAGAAAAAAAAATTGATTAAAAAATAAAACAATTTCTAACATAAATCTAATTATTTGTCATAAAAAAATCATAAAGAATCCATATTTATTTGCCCGGGCAGATGAAACCTCGCTGCTGAAAGGGTGAAGAGAAGTTTACGGCTCTCTGGTAACGGTCGGTCAGCATAAGATGTACAAACGGAAAGGCGTACCGTTCTCGTCTTTGTACAAGAGCCGCGAATCCCCCATTCATTCGTTCGTCGCTCGAATTAGGCGCTTATTCGAATGCAACCACCCACCGGCCGTACCTTGGCACCGCGATCTTATTCAGATTAGGTTCTCCGGAGGATTCTCTTTGATTCCGGATCGCGAACGGTCGTTCACCGGGCGTGAACGTACACAAAACCCGGAGCGATTCGATCGGAAGGAGGAAGCCTCGGGATATATAAGCAGCTGCGTTTCCATATTGCGTAAGTTAGGCACGCGCTATTATCATGTCGCACAAGTTTCCCATTATATCGCCTTATTAACCCTGGTAATGTTTCCGAAAGTATCGCTATTGATAATAAGAAGCCAATTTTTCGTATATGCTTGAAATATCGCAGTTACATGTCTCTCCTTTCATTCCTTTCCTTACGATCGACACTGTGTAGTTCTCTCTCTCTCTCTCTTTTTCTCTCTCTCTCTCTCTCTCTCTCTTTACTTTAAACCTACTATTAAAAAAACTTGAGAAATAAAAAAAAATTTTGTTTCAGATTTTACTTTTATAAAAAGGAAGAACACACCAACAAAAAAAATTAATATCGATTTATTTATATATTTCTTCTCAATTTTTTCTGCGATTCTATGATGCAATAAAGTGCATTAAAAACGGACGTGTTACCTACATTAAACTCTTTTTTTTTTTCAAAATTACACGTACATAATGTATTAATTTATATGTATAAAATATTGAAATAATATATTTTTCTTCCGAGTGATATCCGATAAAAAAAAAAAAAAACGCGAATGCGAAAAGGGTTCGCCTAATGAAAGGAGCATAATCGAGAAACGATAATGAGAATCTTTATCGCCAAGTGGGGGGTAGGCGAGGAAGAGAAGGAAGGGGGGTGGGGGCGGGCGGGGGAGGAGGCTATTAGAGCGAGACATTTTTCGTGGCGAGAAAAATGGCTATAAAGTGGCAAAGGATAAAATGAAAATGAGCAAACGGTCGTAATGAGGATAATAATGTCTGATATTATTCTATAGATTACATTAATTGTCATTCAACATAGTTAAGGAGACGAATCTCATTCGCATGTAAATTACGATGCGATAAATTACCATTAGCATTTTCAATGTTACATACTTCGTCAAAGAGTCGTGTTCTAATATTGAACAAAAATGTGAAAAAGATTTGAGATGGAATTAATTTATACTTTCTGATATTATCGATCAAATAAATGCGTTAATATCGTATCGTGGATATAAATCAGCATCAGAATATAAAAAAAAATATATATATATATATATCAACGTTAAAGATAATGAAGAATATATACATACACGCGGACAAGGTTTTTTTTTTTTTTTTTTTTTTTACGCGATTAATCGTAGCGCGCATTTGACTTGGCTCTTTTTTTTCCTTTTTTGTATAACACTTGCACTCGGCGGCGCAAATTTTTCCGACGTAACACGCAACTGGAGAGAGAACGCGAGCGAACACAGAGAGACATGGTCGAGCTCTCTTATGCCCGGCGCAAAAAAGCTACGCTCTCGCCAAGTTTTCTTAAGCGAAGGCACGAGTACGCGGCAAACTTGACGCAAAAAAGCGAGGGCTTTTTCGCCGTGCATCAGCGGCAGCAGCTCCGGCGTCGATACGAGCCCCTTTTTATCCCGTATAAAATGTATAATGTCGCCTATCAGACCGTCGTGTAGTAATAATAACGCGGCGTAATAATTACGGTAACTTTGAGATCTGTCTTAATAATCTCATACTCGATTGAAGATATTCTTGTCCAAAAGAGCGATAACATAATATAATCATAATAATATTCGAATAAAAAAATTAAATATTATACAGGGTGTCCCCGATTTAAATGGCAAAACTTCAGAAGCGTGTAGGGGACCGAAAAGCTAAGACCAGAGAGTCCTTTAGAGGTTTGCTCGTTTTTCCTCCATTTTGGAGAAAATTACAGAAAAGGAAACAAAACAAGTTTTCGTTTTTTCACTTGTTTATTTACATTTTATTTATGTTATCATCTATTTAATGCAGATATTGTTCAAAACGTTGCCCTCTTGCAGCAATGCAAGCGTTACATCTAGCAATGACCTCGTTAATCGCAACTAGACATTGTTCTAGTGATATTTGGTGCACTGTGTCTATATGATTCGGTCTCTTAATTGCTCTCTTGAATCGATTGGCACCGTAAAGAATAACATCAAGTGTTTACGTATACATGTAAGGAACCTTGAAGCAGAAAATGTATTCGGTGCCGATCGACTGAAGAGAACAACCGACAACGAGAGATTGAATTTTTGCGATTTTCTCTAAAATGAAGCAAAAACGAGCAAACGTCTAAAGAACTTTTCGTCTTAGTTTTTCGATCCCCTACACGCTCTCGAGGTTTTGCCATTTAAATTGGGGACATCCTGTATATACATAAAGATGACACGCGTAAACGAATGCAGTGTGAAGTGAAAATAATGAATGTAACGATTTTAGAAAAATGTAAGGGAGAAAGAATGATGGAAAGGGGAATCCGAGAAGAGGATTATTGCTTTCTGTCGCAATTTCGTCTTTCGCAGAAATATCGCGGGCAAAACCGAGGCGCTTTTTGCCATGTACATCGTCACCGTCGTCACCATCGTCG
This sequence comes from Polyergus mexicanus, assembly GCF_030449975.1. Lineage (NCBI taxonomy): Eukaryota > Metazoa > Arthropoda > Insecta > Hymenoptera > Formicidae > Polyergus > Polyergus mexicanus. The sequence continues at coordinate 277,034 of NW_027223325.1, forward strand.
TCGATGGTCCACGGGTCGATGGTACATAGTCAACATCGACACGCTTACACGACTACGCCGGATTGGCCGTTTGTAAAAAATGAACAAAAACGTAATACTTGCGCGCTGGCCATGCCCGCGGAAGAAACTGCACGGTTTTGCACGACGCGCCCGTGAGTCATGTCGTTGCCACATCGCGCGAATGGGTAGAACCCAACTTGCACGCTCACTACACACTCGCAAGATATCGAAAGAGATTATCCGAGTGTGATTAATAATATCGAGGGGGGGGGAGGGGAATGATTGAAACCGAGATGTTACAAATCTTTATACAAAGTATGAAAAAGTATATATAAGTAGAATATTCGCAAAGATACCAAACGCACAGTCTTGATAATAGTCGCGTATATCAGTATCATTGAGAATAATTTGATAATAATATCGAATCTTGCAAGTAAAATATAACTCGCGACATAAGAATATTGTGTTTTTAACGAGTATGTTTTTGCCGTTTACTAATTACTCGCTCCGCTTGTTCCCGCTTTGTCACGCTAATGTTGCTTAGTTAGAAACGGTAAACATTATCCGCAAAAAGCGTCAGGGGCGTTACACAGTATCGCGTTGTGCGATATGCTACTTTTAATCATAACGTTTCTATGAAATTATACCATTTTGGCTTTTCTTATTCCGATACTCATACGAAATAATACAAAATTATATCTGGACAAGAGAAAGAAAGCTTCTATCGGATACCATACCGGATATTTGACAAAAGACAAGAACGATAGCTGAAATCCGGCATTCTTTAGAGAGATAAAAATCGAGAAAATTACGAAAGGGATAAATAGCGACGTAAGAAGCCCAAGTCCCAAAGAATTTTCGAAACAAGCGACATATCGAACTCGGTCGAGAGCTTTTTATCGCGATGCACCGAGTTGCGCGGTAAAACGCCCCAAGTAGACGAAGAAGAGCTCGGTCCGCAGTTTCGTCGAGATGAAAGAAGAAAAATCTTATTTTTCTGACGCGAGAGAGAGAGAGAGAGAGAGAGAGAACTGCGAGCTTTTTGTCGCCGGCATGACTCATCCAGTTTTTCAACGAGAGAGAGAGACAGACAGACAGACACACACACACACACACATAAAAACACATATGTAAGAAAAGCGCGATAGCCCACGATAGCTCCTCGGTCGAAACTTGTTGGCTTCGTCGGGAGGTAACTGTTGGCGATTACATTTCTTGCGTAAACCCGCTTGCGAGAGAGCAGCATTTGCGATCGAAGTGCGATTCGTGCGCACGGTTTAGAAACGAGTTCGCGGATATATATGAGTACAATAGTGGTCCAATCTACAAGAAATGGAGGAAATAAACTCATCTCGCGGCTAAATCCCTTATATCAAAATCTATATACAAAAGTGGCCCCTCCTCAATTTCTACTTAATAAAGGGATGCTTATAAATGCTTTTTGTGCACTGTCCATAGCTTCCTAGATCAAGAGACTGTCAAATTGTCTTCAATTTTCAAGAATAGAAGTTTTAAACTTTATGTTAGCCAATCTTTTTGTAAAAATTGCACTTTAGTAAATTGAAAGAAAAATGAAAAGCGTCGAAGCATTGGATCGTTATTCGCGCAGAGAATATTCCTATATTTAATATTTAAAATATTTGAGAGAAGCTATCATTATTATTGAAACAGATAAATTAAACGTTTCGTACAAAATTATCTGAAATTGAGACAAAATGTAATCAAATTAAAGATTATCGAATATAATTACTATTAATGCAATAAAATTAATAATATCACGCGATTATATATATAATCTTTATTTAACTTCAGCTTAACGCCAAGAAGTGGACATGGTTTACACAATACCTATAACTCACATACCTTTCTCATTCTCTCATACATACCCTTGTAACTACCTTATATTCCTATTTTTTCTTATAACCTTCTCCTTCTCCTTCCAAATTTTCCTTAATAACCTTCCTTTCGCATCATCTAACACATCGCTTCACAATTTTTTCTCTACTTCATTCTCATCCTATTCCCTATTTCTATAAACCAACTTTTAGTTACATCACAATCTTTAAAATAATGACTTATACAATCTTCGCCTATAATCACGCGATTGCATAAATAATAATTTAAAATAATTATTATTCATGATTAAATAATCCATTAGAAATTAATTTGATAAATATACATTAAAAAAAAAAAAAATGTATATATATTATATTAAAACTTTATCTACGCGTGTTTATATTCTAGATTAGAATATACATACTCTATCTAAAAATTGATTACAATATATATCTATATGCATTATATAACGTATGTAAAATCAAATTTTTTTAAATAGACGCAATCATCCTACTCTGTAAGTTTTTTTCTTTATAATTAAACTTAATCTTTATAATTTTATTTTATTATCGGAAATAGAGGTAACATCTCATCTATTTTTCATTACAAGTGAATAAAAAGAAACAATAGCAAAATGCATGTGTCGCGTCGAAAATTACATTTTATTTTTTTATTCCTCTTCTGCATTTCATATTTATTATTTAACTGTTAATGAAAAACGATTAGTAATTTGATTACCGAATAAATTTTTGAGCGTTTTAAAATCCATACGCATACTATATTGCGAATGTTTAAAAAACTTATATCGATATATATATATATATATATTTCTATGTAGCATGTTTAATTCAAGTGTATACCCTCGATTATTTTTTTGAATGATAGTTGTATATAAAAAAAATGTATATAATAAAGGGTTTTTTTTTATCGTCCATATGACAGTTCAATTTTTTTTAATAGGATAAAGTATATCTATTTTACTACAGTTTTCTAAGATTCTACGACAAGTTCGATAATGTGCGATAAAGTAAGATTTTCAATAGTCGTTCGTTGTTATTATTGCTTAAACTGTATTATTTAAAAAACTATAACAAATTATTTAAATAAAGTGTATTATTTAAAAAAAAAAATAACCGAATGTATACGCTTAAACTAAATCCGCTTGTATAAGTTTCATCAGAATTATATCGTTTATAATACGCCTCCTAATAATTAAATGGCGGCAAATAATTTTGAAAAGAACTTACACGTGCCGTTGACATTTCTACCGAGTATCCTAGGGAGACCGGCGGCGACCGGCACGCCGGCTGGTTGTTGATGGTTGCTGGAAGGATTGGCCACAACGACGACGGAATTCTGCGAGACGCAGGATGCGGACGCGAGGGTCGCGACGACGGTCGTTCCGCCGCTGCCGTTGCTGGTAGCGGTTACGGGGGTGCTCGGCGTGGAAGGTATCGGCGAGGGCGTCGCGACGCCTCGCGTCGCTGCCACTGCCACTGCTACCGATGTCTCTTCCGCGACCGGCGCACCGACGACCACGCGAGCGTCCATCGCGGCCACCGATGCTACCTGGGTTCGCAGCACCCGTTTACGTTACCGCGGCGAGCACGCGCTTCCAGATCGACCACTGCCGGTAACATCCAACGAGGCGCATTCGATCGCCGCGCGTTTACGTCGGCCACGAAAACGATGCGACGCGAGCGACGAAACGAGAGCGGATTCCTCGTAGAGCCTAAAAATCGTTTCCTCGATCGCGTTATCGCGCCGCGACGAGATAATTCTTTATAGGTTAACTCGCGTAAAAAAAAAAAAATGAAAAAAAATTGGAGAAAAGGAAAATATTACGTCTCTCGAACTTTGTGACTCTGGATAATAACAAATGAGATAATAATCGTCGAGTGGCGGAACGTCGAGAGCATCGCGTATGAACGTTGAGAAAAGTCGAGATCGTCACGCATGTGGAACAGTGACACCGCACCGACGACGAGTTTCGAATGCTGGCGCGGTACACATTGCGCGCCGCGCGACGCGCGATGAATAAACACGGCGTATCTTTCGCTCTCGCGTTGCTCCTCCCCTCCACTCTACTCAACTCCATTCCATTCCGCTGCACTCGGTGCGGCGCGCGACGCGCGGCACCGACGCCCCCCCTACCACCCACCAAAGGCATCGCGTCGCGGTGCGGCGCTGCCTCTGGGATATCTGTCAAAGAGAATAATGTGATCGAGGAATATATATGCGCGGGGTTGGGAACGTTACTCTATAAAAGTAACGCGTTACCGTTACCGTTATTTTTTGTAAAAAGTAACTCGTTACTGATTTTAAAAAGTAACGCGTTATCGTTACCGTTACTTGCAAAGTAACGATTCGTTACTTTTTCGTTATGTTTTTGTTTTCTTGTAATGCTAAAATAAGCTATTCATAAAATTATTTAATAATCAATATTAAATGTAATAATCTATGTTACAATGAAAAACTCTAAATTAGTCTCTATATATAGCGAGCGTTTTTTATATTAAACTTATTTAATGATTCTAATTTTTTATGTTAATATCTTTACTTTTTAATACACTTATCTTTATAGGAATTTAAATTGTAATTTACAAATTTCAATTTTGTCGACAATTTTTATCGGACATTGTTTTTAAATATTGATAAGAGAAATATTGATATTATTAAGAGCGTATTCCAATATTCACTATCGGTATTGTAAAATCTATAATTTATGTTACTATAGATTTTCAGTACTGGCAGTGACTATCGGAATGCAGCCTATGATAGAAGGCTAGACAATATTTTTTCAAAAAATACATCTATTGTGAATAGATATAAGATAATAAAGAACGAAAAAATAACGATAAAGGTAACGGCTAATTCGTTATCGTTACTGTAAAAATGTAACGATGTTACCGTTACCGTTACAAACAGAAAAAAGTAACGATCGTTACCGAAGAAAAGTAACTGCAACGGTAACGATGTTACACGTAACGCGTTACGTCCCAACTCCTGTATATATGTAACTTGTGTAAAAAAACCTTTTCGTCATTAATTTGCTATATGAATGATGCGCTTTAAAAACTATAGAGTAATTCGTCGTCGATACAGCTGAAAAAGAAAGGATGATTTTAAGAAACAAAAACATATTAAAAATTTTGTCAAATATTTAACTGTAAAAAAAATTAATAATTTTTCCTTCTAATTATTGTTTAAATATAAAAAATGCAAATCTACGAGATATATACGCTTGAGAGGAAAAACTAAAACTAGAACGTCCCAATATTATATCACGGATAAAGCATAGCAAACAACGGTGATTGCGTTAATAATAAATAATCGAGAGATGGATATATACGAGTATCGCGTTTTTGTTTACCTTTTGTAAGTTACGTATAATTTTAGAGCGTTGACGGAGAACTTGAGAACGGAAGGCTTGCAATTTCCTTCCAATGTACATGAAATGCCATAAATTATTAATTTAGAGCTTGATATTAATTATCACGTTACATTTCGTATAACACTTTCAAGATTGATGAAATAATCGATTTTAATCCTTTATGGAGAACAGAGCGTTAAATATTTCCCCTGAAAAATTTAAATAATTTCTTTATTACATATGATAAAATTTTTTCACGGAGAAAGATTATTTTGTATCTTCAAGCGAATAATATCCGAATGTCTAATTAAACATTAGTCATCTAATTAAAACTACGTGTAACTACGTTTAGAAATTAAAATGCGCCTAACGACATGTCCTAGAATCAAAGAGCAAAAGCGATCTCTACTTTTGCCCGTGACGGATGATTAGCATCGTTGCCCAGCAGCTCGTAACCCCGGCCAATCCGGGGGGTTAAAATCCAGCTAGGGCACGCCGATTGCGACGTGCCATCGAGAGGATCGGGGCCATCGGGGCCATCGGGGCCATCGGGGCCATCGGGGCGACGAGAGGCGTGGCCGCGCGAATCGGCCAGAGATCGTGCTCTGTGCAGACTCCAGCACCGGGCACCGGGGTCCACAGCAACGATGCGAAAACCGTCGTTTCCCCCCTTCATCTCTTCTCTTCCGCTCGTTTTACCGGTATCGTCGTGGTATAGACAAGCTCCTCCCCGGGTCTCGTCGCGGCTGTCGTAAAAACGCGCCTCCTGCGCGCCTCGTGACGGCGGGGAACGACTGGAGGAATGAGGGGGGATGGAACGATGGGAAGGGCGCATCGTAAAAACCCATCTTCCCTCGTGCCCCTTCCTTTCTCCCTCTGCGACCTCCCTTAGCCGCCGCACCGTGCAACCCCTGCGAAATATACGCCTGCCTCTTTACCTACCTACACGCGGAGAAACCGACATTTTTACAGGGTGGTACCCAAAATCCTCAGCATGTGGTTCCGTATAAAATTCACGTCTTACCCCCTAGAATCTTCTTTCTCACTCTTCGCTCCTTTCGCCCCTTTCGAGGCACGCATGCCTCAGTATTTCGATGTTGAAGGGTCGTCACGCGACGAGGGGTAATACAAGAAAATCGTGATGGAAAATGTTCACTTGGATAATCCTCATGTCTTTGGGATATAATGCGCCAAGAAGTGATAAAAAGTTTTAAAACCGCAATAATTTTTAAATATAGATAAAAGAATGTTTCTCATTAATATATATAATATATTATATATATATATATATATATATATATATATATATATATATATATATATATAATCAAAATATTAAAAAAGACTGAAAACTTTTCCATCTTTTAAAAATATATGTATAGTATAGCGTTGCATACAGATGTTGTATACATCCGATAGTACTGTTGGAACAAAATTCCAAAGTATTATTATAAATTATTGATACAAAATTGTGATAAAGCGTATTCTTTTACCGATCGCTTTCAATTCAGATTATTAACATTTTCATACATTATCACTGAACAAAAAAGTGACTTTAAACTCCAAAAATATCTATCGCAAAATTTTTTATCAACGGTTATCTCTTTCTTTCTTTCTCTCTTTTCCTTCTCTTCCTTCATTCTCTAAATTCGCAATAACATTAAATTGAATATAGGATCGCTCTCTCGAAACATAAAATTCTCGAAATCTCGATTATCTCTTAAAAATATTTCCCTCCCCCTTTTCTCAACTCTTTCCTTTAAGCATCCTTCGTCGCTTCTCGCTACTGCGGACTGTTCTTTTTCCTCCTTCGTCGACATCACTGCGATTCTTTTTGCCGCCACCCTCTGCTCTCCTCTTTTATTTTCGCCCTCCATCCTTTTTCCTCCCGTTCATTCAGAGTATGTTTTCTCTTCTCTGTGCCTCTCCTCGCTCTCTTCCCCACTCCCATAGTCTTTCTTCGGATCGGTAGGAAAAGCGCGCGAGAGAGATTTTTATTTTTGCACGTAGAAAAAGCAAGGCGGAAAGGGAGGTTTTGCCGGCAGACCGTTACTGCGAGGCGGACGTTTTTTGCGATAGCTCCGTAATCCGTGAAAGGGTGAGAGAGCGCCGGTAGAAACCAAAGGCGTCGCGACGCTGGCTCGCTCGGTTATTCGAGATTTGCATAGAGCGATGCCGATTGCGCCTGCATTACAAGCGAATGTACCGTTAATTCTTAAACGACTTCACTTTTTCTCTTTAAAGGAGATTGATCCATCATTCGTACAATACCGATAATTTTACACGAAAGAAATATAGAGAATATAAAATAGAATTGCCTTATATACAAAGTGTTTTCGAGAATAAAAATATCATTTTTATATGCATCCATACGTACATATATGTAATATATTGTATTATGAAATATTATTTCATCATATATTCACACACATAGTACAGAAATTCACAACTCTGGAATATCTTGAAATGATCTCTCTATGATCTTAATTATTTTTACTCTATGCGTAAAAAATATTAATTCTTTCTTATTCAGAAATATCAAAAAGTGTTATAAAGAGATTAATATGCGCCATATCTTTGGTCGGTTCTAATTATAATAAAGTTTCCTATCTCTCTCTTTAAATGTAAAAATTAAAATCAAAATTATTATCCAAAATATATAATGCTAAATATGCGATATGAATACGAGCCTTAGAACATATCTCCGCATCGTGCGAGAGAAGAAAAAAAAAGTTAGCGGAACGTGCTTAACGAAGGAACGTAGTTCCTTGGTTGGAAAATATGCAAATTTGCAGGAGGAGCCTGAGAAACACTTGGAAAGGGTCGCACGATGGACAATTTTTTGACCAAAGCATCCTAATGCTAATAGCAGAAAAACCGACAAAAAACGAAGGGGATAGGCAACCGGTGAACATTACTATGCGTGAGATTCTCGACTGAAATGTCGTAGATGATCGCAGCTGTTTCATTTCTCGCAAAAGTCAGGCGAGATCAAAATATCGTAATAATAATCTTATTTCGAGATGCAAAAATGTTTTTTCAATACACATAGTTCTGATTGAAAATACGAAACGATTTTAACAAATTATCGTAAAACAATGTACATAATTAACAATCGCGAATTAAAAGATGCTGGCTTAATATAAGACGATATAATAAATCTTAATATAGTTATTAGAATTATTATTATTAATTATCAATTTTTGATTAATTAAAAGGCATGGTAAATATAAGATGTTATTTTTTTCCAAAAGATTTCTGAAATATATTTCTAGAAATAATTAATCATCTTATCATATCATTCTAAACAAGAAATATATTTTGTAATTATCATATATATTTTATAATTATCAAAGAGTTAGGATCTTTTCATTATAAGAAAAAGATTGTAGTTTTTTTTTCTCTAGAAAATATATTTGAGAATCGTACTTACAATAATGTTCTTTATGTGCGTTATGCTATGTTTGATAACGTGCTCTCTTAGAATACTGTTAGGATGTGTTTAGAAATCCTGAGCTAAAATAGTGTTTAATTAATCAATCAGGACAAAGGTATCTTTGCTCCTAGGTCCTGATTAGTCAATTAAATGTTACTCGGAACGCATTTTTATAAGAAGCGACCAATTATTTCAAATCGTATATTAATTTAATTAGGATGGTAACGCTCATCATTGATCGCATGTGCCGCAATCGGTGTCCCACTTATCGTTATTATGTTAATTTACTTCGTGAGATATAGAAGCAAGAATACTTTGGTATCTTAAATGCTTCTTTCATTTAATATGCGATATAATTGTAACTCTACAGATGATATCGCGTACCGATATTATATTTATTTCTGTAGGAAGACGCATTAAAAGATAATATGAATCTTGAAAATGGCAAGAATATACGTTAAAAGATAAATGTTATTCAATATGTCGATCGATAAATATTCATTTACATTCTGTTATGTAAAATTGCGTAATAAAATTTTTTAAGACGGAAAATGTATGTATATTATCTATATGTATACTCGTATAAAAATTAATACACACAATTATTATAAAAATATAAGTTATCAAAACGTAAAAATGTAATCTAGCGGCGCTTATCGTAATAAGAGCCAAATGACAAAGAGGTAATCAGTGTAATTGTAAAAATAAATGCACGTTTATGCTATTATTCTTATTGTTAGTATAGTAAATTCTTGTCTACTACACTAGTCTTGGCGTCTATAAAGAAAAAGAAAACAATTTTATCTTATATTTCAAAGGATATAAGCCTAAGAATGTTATCTATATCAACAGCAAATAAGTATGTAATGCATGTACATTATAAATAGTATACAATTTTAGCAATGTACAATACATATTAAAAACCTTTAATGAGAGTGTACACACACACACACACACGCACGCGCGCGCGCGTATCGTATATGTAAATATGTAAAAATAGAACCAATTAAACATTAAATAAAATCGAGCACACTATTGTCAATTACTGTAAATTTGTTATTTTATGTCTTGTCAGTCATTCACGAAAATAATTCATAAATATTTGATCAACAAATTACATTCTTCCAATTTCTCTTTTACTCATAAGAAAGAGAAAGAGAGAATACAAAGAGTCATATTCATTATGAAAAAACTTAAAAAAATTTGGATTAGAAATAAATAAGATTGAAAGAAACACATTACGTGAAAAATTCTTAAATTATGTCAATGATAAACATATATATCTTCAACTTATCTTAACACAAATAATTTTTAGGAACTTGTGTAGACTATATTCTTAAGTCCATTTTATAATTTTGCAAGCAATACATCTAATTATACGGCAGTTCATATTTACTAAGAGAAATTTACTTATTAAGAAATAATTCTTTAGTATCGTAACACTTTTTGATGATTTTGCGATACTATTGAACAAATACTCGCGTAGCTTTTATAGAATACAAAATGTACGCAATTAAATTAACAAGGAAAAATATGCATCAAACTCGGAAAAAGGATACTTACGTATATTTTCTTGCAAATTCCGTGTAAAGTACGAGAATATATACATATGAAAAGACTTTATACGTTCTTTTCCTCTTTCCATCTTCAACATTTTAATGGAAGCATCGAAGGCAGTGCGAAAATTTATACACAACCGTATTCGTACCATATCGGACTCCCGGTCTTTGGTTCCTTGTCAACGGGCGGTTCCGCGAGTACTTCATCCCGCGCTGCGTCCTTCATCGAATTACTGCTGACGTTTTTTGATTCATTTATGACCGCCGATACTTTATTATAAATCAAAAAGGGCCGTGACTCAACTTGCGTTTCCGATTTTGTATTCGTCTCCATCTGTACAGCGTCGTTTCCTTGCTCCTGAAAAGATTCGCTTAGCAACCTATCCGTCTGCAATAATTATCATTATTCAATAATTATTTTAACAAATACTGTATTCGATGCGACGGGTTTTATTGTTATTATTATTACTTACAGGTAAAGAAGCGGACGATGGTGGAGAGTCGTCATTATAATATACCGTTCTTCTGGTACCAGCTTGTCCAAGCGCATCTGATCCGAAAACTCTACTCGGTCCTAAAATTGTATAAAGATGAGCTATATTATTGATATCATCTGATTAAAATCATTTAAATGAATATTTCTTTTGATAAATTATTTACCGGGTAAACGATAATCATCGGTACTCGCATCGGAATCATTCCAGCCTGTATCCGACTCGTATGTTTTACTATCCGATTGTTTGGGATCTTCAGTCCATGAGCGTCGATTCTAATAAACATTTACACTCTCTTTTAGATTAATCCATTTAAAAGTGATAATATGTGATATATATATTAAATAGCAAAATAAACCGACGAAAAATTTATAATGTGGAAGAGATTGCGCGAGGTCAACAAGTATATGAGAATAATATATAAATATAAACTTATATGTTATATATCATATAAAAATTTCTTTTAGGGAGAATTTGTGTACATACACAACTATTCAATAAATGAATAATTATTATAGTTACTTATAGTTACCTTATTAAGGAGCTCCGATCCAGCTTTCCTGACTCTACGAACTAAACTGGCCCCAAAACCTTTTCTATTAAAAATATACGTATAAATTATTATGAGAAAAAATTGTATCTTACACATAATTTAGAGAAAAGACACAGGTTATATAAAACTACTAAATATACTTTTTGGTAGTGCAACTGTTCAATTTTCTATAGTGCTCCATAATCTTGTCCTCCAACTTTTCTTTTTGCCTGTATAGATGATTAACCTTATCTCTGCAATACACATGTCAATATTTTTTAAACATATTGTAAAATAAAAAAATTAATTATTCAGTTAAATGAAAATATTTATAAACAATATGTAAAAAAATATGAAATATTTATTTTTATATAATATCAACTAAACCATTATACTAACGCAAACAATTTTTCTTCCATATGATAATGTTCTTTATCTTGAAGCGAATGTGTTAAAAGTTCGTGATATTGCGCAAATAATAAACTTATATGCTCCATTAAGGAGCGTCTATCATTATCCAATCCAGAATTCATTTCTAACAGCATCTAGGAAAGAATATACATTTGACATTTTTCATAAGACTAATCAATAAACTTGCTACATATACTCGCATTATATGTAATTATATTCGTACATCACATCGTTCATTAAGATTATTGACTTCTATTTTCAAATCCGAGCATTGTTCATCTTTGATACTAAGTTCGCCCTGCATTTCGGTTTGTTTTAGAGTCAAGCGATTCACTTCGATTTTATTCTTTCTGTGATCATCTTGCAAACTCCTATATTCTGCTTTTAATTTTTCACTTGCAGTGTATAGATTTCTGAAGTCATCCTAAAATATTCGTGCTATTACAGTCTATTGTACATTTATATCAATGAAACAAAGTATATATGCGAAAAATGGAATGTTTCAGACATTTGCAAATAAGTACCTTTAACTTGGAATGCTCTCCTCGCAGATTATTTAAACTCTTTGTATTATTAACTAAGGCCTCTCGTTCAGATTGCAATGTCTCATTTTTCGCTTCTAATCGCTCACAAGTCTCGCGCAACGTTCTACCTTCATTTTTTACATCTCTTAAATTCGATTTAAGGGCATCCCGTTCGCGACGTAAATTCTCATATTCATTATTTAGTTGTTCGTGCAATGATTGCAAAGTGTTCTGATCATGAAGTAGCGCGGAATATATATGCTGTTGCGTGCTGCGTTCTTTCAAAAGCTAAATATACACGATAATTACAAATAAAATTCGCATCAATATGTAGATTACAAGCGCAGTGCAAGAGTAAAATAAGACAAAAAAAAAAAAAAAAAAAAAACGGAATATACATACCTCTTCTTTCTCCGCGACAAGCTGCGAATTTGCCAATTGTAAAGCGGTATGTTGCGCGGTTAATGAATTAATTTGCGATTGTAATGTTGTCATGTGAACTTCAAGTTTCATGTTCTCAGACTGTAACTGCTCCATTGCCGTTTTAGACAGCGATAATTTTGTTTGCAATTGTTCCAGTTCTTGCTGAAAATGAATAATAAAGTATAATATAGTAAAGAACATATTATAATTTTTACATCTTTAGAATGTAAATATATACCTTTAAAGGTTCCATCATAGTTTCCAAAGCCTTATTAAAATCACTTTCTTTTTCGGTATTGGATGTTGATTCAGATGTCGTTTTCTCACTGTTCTCTGATATAAACGACTTTTTAATGTGATTAATTATTTCTGGTGTTTGGGCAATTCTACAACAAATTTACATATATATAATATGGAATGTAGCAAGATGAGAAAAAGAATCTCTTCTCGCATAAAATTTTATTTTAGCCACACCTTTCCAATATAGTTTCCAATGGTTGGGAAAACAATATACTATCGCTAAGGCCAAGTTTCTCTAGAACTGTATACAACTGTTGATTGCTAAGTTTTTCTGCTACAAGATTAGACTGAAGTATCTCTAAAGTTTCTCTATCAATTGCAGCTCGTGAATCGAGCTCTTTGCTAGATCGTTCAATTTCTTGCAACCTAAAATAATAATTGTTTCATAATATTTGCTGGATTAGATTAGATATTAATTATGACAATAATTTATTATACAAATGATAAATTTTTTTAAATGTACCTTGATATTTGTGTAAGATAATCCTGTAATTGCTGCTCAAGTTGCAAGATTTTTCTCTCCAAGACTTCTATCATATTTGTTGCTTTATCTAAAGCTACATCTTTCTCCTAAAATATTATTCAAAATTATATATGCTATATGTTGTATATACTATACTTATAATACAGCATATTTAGTTAATATTTACTTCAATCATTTCTCTGCATTTGTAAAGATCGCGTTGAGCTGCATCTTTTTCTTTTTCTATCGTTGTTAATCTCGATTCAAAATCAAGGCACCTGAATTTGATATCATTGGCATTATTCGCAGCGAGTTTCAACTTTTCAACTTTTTGATTCGTCATTTCCAATGTACGTTCCAATTCGTCATCGCGTCGTTGCACGCTCTCCAATAATAATTGAACACGTTGCTTTTCTTTCACTGCTACATCATAATTTTTTTCTAATTCCATCATTTTCGCATGATGAGTCTGAAGATGGCAAAGAGAAAGGCAAAATAATAATATAAGTCTATTATTATTGAGATAAAATGATTAGAAAAGTATAATTTGTTCCAACATACTTGGATTTCTTGTTGTTGTTTTTCAAAAGAAGTTCGTTGATTTTTAAGAGTGTTTTGAAGTTTTTTGTTTTCTTCTAACGCTTGCTTGCAGACCAATTCCAAATCGGTATTTTGTTGCACGAGTCTTTCTTTATTATCATTCAATGATTCAATCTTCAATGAAAGCTTCTTTATCTCTTTTTCCAACTCCAAAATACGAGATGAATTTTCGTAAAAGGAACTTTCTTTCAATGAATCGATCAAAGTGTTTAAACGACGATTTTCCAATTCTAATTTCAATGCTCGCGTCTGAGCATTACTCGTTAGTTGTTCAGACAGTCTATTATCATCGTGTACTAAATAAGTTAATCACATTTAGTCTTATTTATTAAAAATAACAATAATAATAACAGCAAGGTGTTTTGTTACTTTATAATATATATCAAGATGCAGAATTTGATAGATCACCTGGTTCTTCGGAATCACTAGATCCTGCTAATGCGGCCTCGCTAGCAGCAGCTTTTGTTAATTGATGCAATTGTGTATTTTCCTCAACAAGTTCTTGATATTTTTCTTTGTCAGCAGCACGTTCCTGAGAAAATTATTTTTAATTTGGTCTATAATTCCATGTGCTCCTTCTTAGATTTATAATATTGCAAAATTCTTGAAATTTCTTACCAATGCCATATCATTAAGTAACTGCTTATATTTAATGATTTCAGATTCGAGCTCCAATACTTTGTCTGCTCTATTTCGTGATAAGCTTAATTGTTCCTCGAGCATTTCTCTGGTCTCCATTAAAACTCTTAAATATGTATAATAAATGATTTGTAGCAATATTGTTCTACTTATTATATTATTGTTTAAAAATAAAAAATGTATTACCTATTGTCTTCACGTAACTCTTCTATCCGAGTTTTATAAAATTCAATATCTGTAAGTTTTTCTCTATATCGTGCTACTTCTATTTCTAAACGATCCGCTCTATCCGCTCTTTCAATCACAGCATCCAATTCATCCCTGTAGGATTTGGCAGTACGAGCTTCATGCATCAGTTCTTGGTGCTAAAATTATATATCTTATATATAAACTCCTCTCTATTATAAAAATATTACTAAATATACATTACCTCTTGTCTTAATTTTACAAGCAATGTTTTATTATGCTCCAATTCTTCCTTACATTCGAGTAAAGCTTCCGTTTTTTCCTCCCTGCAAAATTATTATCCAAGTATTGAAAAAGTTACAATATGGAACATCTAATAAAGTTATAAATTGGCGGGATGACTCGTGCAAAAATATTAAACAAATTTCCTTAATTTTGTTGTAAAAGTAAATGGTATAAATATAACTATGGTATACTTTATTTATAAAACAAATTATTTTTATAAATTATTATTATAATTACATATAACAAGAATATTACTTAATCAATAGATACGTATAATTTGGTTACATCAATGCACAATCAAATAACGATTCATATACTTTTGTATTGAAAATTATCTATTTTGAAAGAAACATTCAATGTGAAAAAAACACTCATTCTACATCTTTTTGTACATTTTTCACGAGAAATTATTTTTTTGTCAATTGTATCACAATTTATTAAATTAGCTGCAGAAAAAAAACTTTGAAAGACACACATACAATTCTTGGCGCTGTTTCCGAACTTTAGATTTCCAATCGGCCAATTCAACCGCATAATGATGATTATCTTCTCTTTCTGCTTTAGTGACAGGATGAGATTGTTGTATCTTACTCATTTCCTCAGATTCTGCACTGATGGAGGAATCATTTCGTTCAACGCTATCATCTAGCGCCGCATCTCTCCATTTCTGTTTTTGTGTTGTATGTAATGTTGTATAAACAATTAGACAGATGCTTTCTTAAAAACATGAATAAAAAAGTCATTCGTTACAAGCAATTATAAAATTGAGACAATAATATACCTCTCGATATAAATCCAATTCTTGGATCCATTTTTTGATTTGGGTAAATAGAAAACCCATGTTTGCATTTTCCATGGCATCTTGCGTAATGACTATATCTTGATAATCCGTCACCTATACATAACAAATCTTTATGTTATTAAGTAAATTTTATTAAAAATACTTTATTACCGATATTTTGGATACAGCACCTGTTTAATGCACTCTACTATCGCAAGTTGTGTATCAACATGTAATGTTTTTATGTTAGTAATAAACTTCTCCTTATTTGGACATTGGACAGCACATCCAAGAAGTAGCAATAGCAATAATTTCATATCTGCTATATACAATTCCGGTTCCTTTCCTAAATTTGTGATATCGGGTAATTTTAAAATTAAGTGATCCAACTCCTCTTCGTAAAATTGCTTCATATTTTGTACTATAGTCTTCAAGTTTTTCGTACGAACAACAGGATTGCCATTAGAAGGCACTACTTCGTCGTGCAGTGGTTCTGGATTGCTATAAATATAATACAAACAGATTTTGTCTTTCTTGAAAATCATACCATTTTAATATCTTGATGTATCGCAAGTGTACGTGCTATGTAAGCCAAACTGACACTTCAATCTTTTTATCGTACACTTACATTTGCAGGAAGACATTATGCAACAAAATACCGTCCACTAAATCTTCATAATTAACATTGGGATTTTCCAGGCAGCTAACAAACTATTGAAACAAAAATGTGCAATCAACATGTCATGTAATTTAATCGATATTTAAATATACAATCTGATTGTATTTTCTGATCGAATTTATCCAAATATCTGAAATATCTTTTCAAGAAATCTTTTCAAGACTTACCCAAGTAACTAAGGGTCCGGTCAATAAGTCGTCAATCTCCAAGGAAGCCATCTTCATATTTCGTACAGAATAATCGTACGGTTATCATTTGGGGATTTCGTTGATATTTTTTTCCTCAGAAGCACCGTCATGAAGAAATCGGAGCTGTCGATGAATCGTCGAGCAATTCCTCGCAACGTTTCTCACCACTCTGTAAATTCGTTACGCGATTCCCTTTCGCAATGTTACGATCCTGCCGCTGTCGAAATAATTGCTCAGGATTTATTAATCGTTCACGAAGGAGACATGCGAGTGTGTGTTTGGTTGAAGTCATAAGCGGCACAATGACAGCGGCGGCGAACAACCGCGATCAGCTGGGGATCATCGCTTCAATTTTGTCACGTTCGCGCAGAAGGAACGCATCTCGTATATTGTATAAATATGTACTTTTTCAAACGAGCCGACGCTTTACTCCGTTACAAACGAATAATACGCCGATACGAGACAAAAATCTTGGCGATTCTGACAGTTGATCGTTTTCACAACAAAGCACAATATCGCGAATGAGTAGGATGAATATCGCGCAAACTCCTATCTCCGATCGATCGACTAAGTTGTGTTCTAAAAATCGCTTCTTCGAGCAGAATAGCGTTCGATCGATTGTCCAATCAGGACAAAGAAATTTTAAATCCTTTTGTTTTGATTGGTCAAATTTCTATTACGGCTCATTCTTTCGCGTTTTTTATGGCTGCGGTCGGGAAGACGCTAGAGATATTTCGAAGCGTTTCATTGACCAATCAGGACAAAAAGAGTAAAAATTTCTTTATTCTGATTGGTTAATATAATGCTTCGAAGTATCTCTAGCGTCTTCTCGATCACTTTATATCACACGTAACGATTGGCGTTTTGAAAATTGCGTTTTCGAACGCGGTCAATTATATATATAAAAAAAAAAGAGGAATAACAATTTAAATTTTCAGTTTTGTTTCCCGCTATACTATCAGATATAAGAATATCACTTTTATCGCCTATAAAATATAAGGACTTCTTGCACATTTTGTTTATTGCGGCAAGATTATTCGAGCAATATGGATAATGACAATTTACTAATGCCGTAAGTGTGTGTTTACATGTTTTAAAATAAGTAAGATATTTGAAATAAAAGTAAACCGAAACATCTCATATATATATATATATATATCTTTATCTTTGCCACTCGTAATTTGCATAGACACAAATTGCATTCTATCACAATTTGCAGTTGTAGATGCTATAAGCTTTTAGCAAGTTTTCCAAACGAAATTGCTAAAAAATTGGGTTAGATTAGCTCTTTTTATTTTTATCTTTAGAGATCCTACGTCTTTCTTCTGGAAGCAAAATAGAATAAAGACATTCAACAATTGGCCTTTTAAAACAACTGACAAGTGTAATGCCAAAAGCATGGTTGCTGCTGGATTTTATGTTATCGGAAACATTAATGAGCCTGATTTAGTTGAATGTTTTATTTGTGGCAAACAACTCGATGGCTGGGAAGCGTACGATGATCCATGGTCAGTTGTACACAATAAAATAATTACTTTATCATTTTCATTATATATTATTTCTTTTTGTAATAAGCATTTTGAAATTCTATTTTAATTTGCAGGGATGAACATGTGAAACATCAATCAGATTGCTCATTTGTACAATTGAATAAGCAGGACGAGAAAGAATGGACGGTACATGAAATGTATGATTTATATAAAAAGTATCAAATAAAAAAATATGTAAGTACAATTGTGTATGTGTACATACGAGTTGTGTATTAGCTTCAGTTATCAATTTATTTAATTTGCTTTATATTTAATAGTAATGTTATATATAAATTATTTTTGCAGATGAATGAATTAGATAAAAAAATTACCACATTAAAAAATGAAGCTGCAACATCAAAAAGTGACCTATTATCTGCATATAAAGTATTGCAAAAAAATAAAAAAAGCATCGATTAACTAATAACTGATTATACTAATCTTATACATGATATGATAAAAATATCTTTTCTCTTTTACATATCCCTGTTTCCAAAGTTTCTAATAACTGTTCAAATATATTTTGTAATACTTTAAAAAAAAAAATATATATATATATATAGGAGATCTTACTTATCGAGCGATTCGCTATCTATAGATTTTTTGATCAATTTAGATTTTTTTCTTAACAAAAGTATGGAGGAATTGATGATATTTCTAAGTGATGGTGATTGGAAAAGTTCTTTTTCTAATTTTTATCAGAAAAATGTGAGAATATTTATAACATACATAGCAAGAAAACTTAAAAGAAAATGTATTCTGTTAAACGTTTGATATAAGTGCACTCTCTTTGATAGATGTGAAAGATATTTGAAAGATGTTTAAAATATAATAAATAATTTGACAACTCTTGCAAAACTCTTGCAAAGGTTGGCTTTACTAAGGAAAAATTGACTCCAGATTATTTCAAATAGTCAAGAAATTTATAGGAAATTAAATATGAAACACCCTATATATAGAGTGCATTGTTCTATTTTTACACGCATACTTTGCTGTTGCAATACTTATATAATGCCGGTTGATCAAAAACGCATTAACGGACCAGAAGCTTCTGTTCCGTATAATATTTATATTCATTCCGAAGTGAAGGACAAGGGGATACAACCTAACGCTTCGAAAAGGCACGATGGACGATCAAACAACGAGCTTAGAAATATATGTAAGGTTATGCGATTAAAGTTATAATTAGAACATATCCACAAGTTGAATTTTCTGATGTCTTAAGAGAATATTTAAAAAAAAAATTTTTTTTTATCAGTTTTAAAAACAGGTATAATTAGTCAGGCTAAAGGTTCTGCGTACATCGAATTGGGAAATACCAAAGTCATATGTTCAGTATTCGATCCTAGAGAGTTGCCCAATAAAACTGGTTATTGCGTGCAAGGGGAACTGTTTTGTGAATTCAAATTCGCACCCTTTTCTCATCACAAACGGAAACTGCATCAGCAAGACGCCGAAGAGAAAGAGTACAGTTTGATATTGCAAAGAGCTCTGGAACCAGCAGTGTGTTTGGTATGTATTTTTTAGTGTCTTCAAAAATTTTCAAACACTTTAACTTACTGTACGATTTGAAAATTCGTTTATAATTACTCACTGTTATGCGTCTCTACTTCAGCAAGAGTTTCCCAATTTCCAAGTTGATGTATACGCAACAGTTCTCGACAATGGCGGTTCTGCGTTGGCTGCAGCGATAATGGCAGCTAGTTTAGCTTTAGCAAACGCCGGTGTGCCAATGTTTGGTCTAGTCACTGCGTCCACTGTTGTGAGTAGATTATCGCATGTTAAATTTTAACAAATTTATGGTAACTTTCGACTAGAAATTTCTCATTGCTCGATAGGGCATATACGGTAATACGTATTTAGTGGATCCAACAGACGCGGAAGAATCCTTTTGTTGTACAAAATCTGTACCAGGCACAACTCATGATCATGGGATTATAATACAAGCTGCTCTTCCGCAACATGGCCAAATTTCTGAAATGTTTGTAGTGGGAAGCGTCGATACAGATACTATTGTACATTCCATGGATCTTTTGAGCGAAGCTCATAAGGACATATGTCCCTTGTTGGAACAATGTCTTGTAAAGACTGTATTCAAAACATTTCGTCCATGTATTAAAAAAACAGATACCAAATAAAGAAGATATATAGTATTTAAATTGCCATGAAATTGTTTCCTATTTAACTATATATACATATATATATATATAAGCATTTGTTCATTCTTATATATTTTTTTTATCTAAATATAGAAAATGCAACTAAGATACATATTTTTAAATAATACATTATTATATTAAGCGGAAAGAAAAGATCTATAAAAGAAAATTAAAATTTGTCAAATTTGTTTTACTTCTGCTATTATTAGAGAATGCTATTGGAAAAACAAGTTTTCAAGTACACATATTTTATATATTTCTAGGATATAAAATATCAATTTATATCTTTTGTAACATTTTTATCAGTTGTGAAGTAATATGCGATTAGTATAAGTTTCTGCGAATGAGACATTGGACGAACGCGCGATAAGCGATTGACCCGTGACACTCGTGACACCGGTTGCGTTACGATATTCATTGTCGATACTGAAAATCTATAGTTTACGTCACGTACACTATAGATTTTCGATATTGGCAATGAATATCGGAATGCACCTATCTTGCATTCGTAATTCTTTATTTACATCTCTTTATCCTCGACGGTTCGAATAACCCCGGGGGGGAGGGACTCTTCATGTTTTCGACAGAAAAGAAGAAAAAAAAAAAGACAGATAGAGAAGAAAGCGAACGCATTGGTGTCACGACGTCACGAGTCCACACGAAACGACGAGACCATGAGTCGTCGGTCTCGTCAATAATGTAACCAATATATTTTTATTTAAGGAGACGCGTAATAATTATACGGATTACGTCGGCCATTTTGCCATCCTAAAGAAAGTCGGGGCGCGTTCCACTTAACGATCGCAATGCTCGCGAGCATCATCTGTCTTTGTTTAACTTTCGGCGAACAACAAGGATAAAACGATACCGTGAGCGTTGCGGTCGTCAAGTGGAACGCGCCCTATAGGTACGGCCATCTGACATTACACACGCGAATTCCTCAGATCCTCAGACACAAACGACAACGCGTTTTGCACGGCAAGACAACAACGCAATTATATCTGAGACTCTGTTTATATCGCGAGCGAGACAGACGACAACGATTATCACGACGGCCACGACGGGCTCGTTCGCCGATCATGCCAGTCCGTGCGACAACGTTTCCAGGAATATATTTGTGTATAATCGTCGCGTGTGACGTCTAACCTATAAGATTCCATTTCGTAGGAGAAGAAATCGTACGAGAGAGAAAATCAAGGGCGGTATCGAGTCGTCCTTTCATTTTAGGAAAAATGCGATCGCCACGACGATCGGCAGATTCGACGAAGATTGACGGGAAGTGAATTTCGCGAGATTACATCGGCGATCTATCAAGATTTTATTGTATGTACACACCGCGAGCTCTCTCTATTTACAAATCGAACCCGCTTGCAGCGTATAAACGTCAACGATGCACGAAATCGACGACGCAACCTGAAACTACGCAAAATATTACATTTGCTCCTAGTAAAATTGAACGATAATGCGATTTGTGTGAGAAGGTATTTATCGCTTTTTTTATACGATAGGATACTACTGAGATTTACTGATTCGGTAAAAAATTCAAATAAGCATTGCCTGTGTGACGCGCTCCGATCAAGTTTTATTTATATATTTAAGCAATATAACAGCGAGGCTGAAAGAATACTCCACTCCATTGCAACAGAGGCATGTACCAATGGACAGCTGAAATATTTTTATAAGATTATAAGCTCTCATTAAACAGACAGAAAGAGAGAGAGAGAGAAAGTGTGTGCAGGTATTGGCAGATTATGATATTTCATATGTAATAATATTATGTCTAAGGCTTTACATAGAAAGTTAACTATCCAGATTGTTGTGGCATAAGAAGAAGAATACTTTTTATAACGTGCCAGTCGATCCTGCGCGAGAGATTGCACGCTATATATTGAGTGCCACGTATACAAGAGTGGTTCAAGAACAATCAACTCAGTGCCATGTACAGGAATAGTATTTGTATTCACCGAAATTAATATATCCATTATATCTGCGACATGAGATGTACAGACGATAAAGCCTGACCCGAAGGCTATTGCACGCTCCGATAATAATCCACAACGTTAAAAAATATGGATGAGAGAAGAGTAGCGGATTATTTTGTTATCGCTGGTTTACCCGGTCAAGACAATGAGTTTAATCAAGATAATAATGAAACTAACGATAAACTAGAGGATTGGTGCCAGGAAGGCACTCATCTGAAAGACATGCACATGCCACCTCCTATCACAGATCTTGCCATAATATTTCCTGCTCTGGGGGAATATTGTCCCGAGGGATATACGCTATTAGAACAAACTGTATCAGGTTTCCCAGCAGATTTGAATCATGGAAGCTTACGAACAAACGAGTGTTATTTATGCTACAGAAGAGGACGGGACAAACCTCCCTTAGTTGATATTGGTAAAGAAAAAAAGAACAATAAATTTTAAGGATTATGCAGCAAATATTAAAAACAACAATATATATATATATATAGCAGACTCTAGATAATAAAGTTATTAATTGCCTTTTATATTACTACATTTTTATCTAAATACTTTTATATACATATATGTATATATTTATATATTTATATATTTTATTTTTTATAGGTGTAATATATGATGGAAAAGAACGTATAATGCAAGATGCTGAAATGGTATTAGAGACTCCTAAAGGCTATGTAGCAAACGTAAATAATTCTACTTCAAAAATTTTTGTAACGTACAGACGAGCGAGTCGAAAGATGCCTTGCAATTCTCTCGTCGTTACGGACATATGCGTTATCTTGGCAAATAAAGGGGAGAGCCCTCCACATGCATTCTGTGTCATCAATAAGAATTTGAACAAAGGAATGCTAGGCAGCGATATATTTTTATGCTATAAAAAGTCCATGAATCGCGCTAATTTGATATCATTTAAGCCCGCAATACTCTATAAATATCCTATGGCTGATTATAACAGTTTTGTCTTTCCGAATTCTGTCGCCATGTTTTGTCTACCGATGGGTGCGACTATAGAATGTTGGCCTAAAGTAGCATGTAAACCTAAACCAGTATTCTCGACATTTGTCTTAACAGGCGACGCTGCTCAAAAAATGTATGGTTCGGCGATAACGTTTTACGAGGAGCTGCAGTTGGAATCAGACACTCCAAATTGTAAAAATAATCAAGAAATCATGGATACAGTCGAGAATAATAAAAATAATGGTACATATGTATTTCATAATTTTAACTTTCCTATTGATTGTTATAACTAATGTGGAGTAAAAAATATATTCTTGTATCTTGTGTTTTGTTTCAGCAGATAATATAGAAATGATAAGTAAAAGTAAGCAGCAGATGAAAATAAAATTGTTCAAGAGATCTGGTATACTTAAGAAGCTCAGTATATTGCAACTAGAAAAGTTGCAATATATGGATCCCGCGAGCCAATCATTGAATATTAGTAAATCTATATGTATATTGTCTCACTGGCCGTTTTTTGACACGTTTGAAAAGTTTCTAGTTTTTCTGCATGGCATGGTGAACGGTAAACCGCAAAGTGTCCCGATTGAAAAGTATATTTCATATTTTTTGTGCGATATACCATTCCCATGCCCACAGCGTCCAAGAATCTTAGTACAGCTCAGCAGTCGAGACAGATTAATCTTGACACAACCAGAAGATTCGGCCCTGCCTAGATCAGGCGCAAGTTTCAGGCAACTACTGATAAACTTGGGACCTGATAATTGTTTATTGATACTATTATTAATATTAACCGAACAGAAAATATTAGTTCATTCCTTACGTCCGGATGTACTTACTTCAGTGAGCGAAGCTATTGCTATGATTCTCTTTCCTTTTAAATGGCAATGTCCTTACATACCATTGTGTCCTCTAGGATTAGCAGAGGTAATGCATAATACACATATACACATTTTTGTATTGTTTCTTTTTAATGCTTTGATAGTTATACAAATGCACAAAACTTGAAAAGATAATTACTAAGATTTAAATACATTTACAGGTATTGCATGCACCATTACCATTTCTGATTGGTGTGGATTCGAGGTTCTTTGATTTATATGATCCTCCTTCTGATGTCAACTGTGTAAACTTGGATACCAATAATATAGCAATATGTGAAGATAAAAAATATTTAAATGTAAAATTATTACCTAAAAAAGCAGCTAGACAGCTCAGAAATTGGTTGGAGATTTTGTCCTCAAAAATAATCTCGTGGGGAAAAACTAATTGTTCTCAAAAAGGTATATCAGTATTAGTTTATTTTTTCACTCCTTTTTTCATTTTTTTTTATCGATATTTATTTATTATTTTTATATTTTAGATAGAGGCGATGAAGACTTTAGTGTAGATAGAGAGTTTCAACAAAAACGGAAAGAGCAAGCTTTAGAACTCGAAATACAGGATGCTTTCTTAAGATTTATGGCGACGATTCTCAAAGGATATCGAAGTTATTTGGTACCAATTACAAAAGCACCTACTGTAGGGACAACAGATTCGACAAGTTTATTTAATTTTCAAGCGTTTTTGAGAACTCGCGATAAAGCCCACGCTAAATTTTACGCCATGCTCGTCAAAACGCAAATATTTGCCAGGTAAATCAATTTACATTTTTATATGTCAATTTTATTATGATTACGCGCGCGCGCATATATATATCGTAATCTCTACGTATATATCTAATTATAACTTTATTTTAATAAAAATTAATTTTATAGATTTATAGAAGAAAGAAGTTTTGTGTCTGATATGGATATGGCAGGGTTAGCATTTTTCGATGAGTGTACAGAACGAATTGAGGAAGAAAATAGTATGAATAAATTTAGATATATTTTTCTATATTATTAGAATCTATATAATATGATAAAATGGTTTCTCATTCTTTGTTTAATTTTTAGTAATCCTTTTGGAATTGGATGAATCTCAACACAGTGAACGTACAGTGTTTATACCTCCACCTGAAGCAGGAACAAATCAAACACCAATAACATATAAATTGTTCAAATTGAACCCGGATCTAATGAGGCCTCAGAAAAACTTTTGTTTGAAGAATTCATCTTTAAGTGCCTTTGGAATGATACCTGGAAGTCCTATGGCTCGTAGAACAAAGCATGAAATCAAAGTTGCTCAAAGGATGGCTAGAAAACAAGTAAATAGAATCATATACAATATTATTAATTATATAATAAATCACATATAAAAAAGTTTTCTTCCAGTTAGTAAAATTTTTTTGCCATTATGTTTATTCAGGCCGCGATGCCCGATAGATGGGGCAGATGTTTGCTTGGTACATGTTATAGTCTTTGGTTCTTACATTTACCAGCCATGCTGCAAGTCTCTAATCAACCAGCTGCAATTTTGCATCAGGCTTACGAATTATTAGTCAAAATGCAAAAGTTACGTCTCGATCCTATGGAAGAGGTATATAAGAATTCTGAATTATAAGTCAATTAAATGAATTATAACAATTAAACAGTTAAAAAATAGATCGTTGTATTTAAATGGTATCTGTTATTATCTCCAGGTATGCTACAGAGCTATGATGCAACTTTGTGGCATGTACGGTCAACCAGTTTTAGCTGTAAAGTTACTGTTCCATATGAAACGCAGCGGGGTACAACCTAACGCTTTAACATACGGATTTTACAACAAGGTAAAGTATCTTTCTCTTATATTAAATTAGTAAATATAATATTTTTGTCCAAATATAAATTTAGTGTATTTATTTCATATAGTTTTTTTCATAGTGGGGTATATTTCATAGTGTTGTATATTTCATATTCATTTTGTAATTATTTCATATTTATTGTGTATTATTATTATTTGTATTATTATTATTTATAATTATTATTGTTAATTTCAATAATTTTAATTAATATTTTTTTATATGTTCACACATAGGCTGTTCTCGAAGCAACATGGCCTTCTGATATGACAAATTCGAGTCAACTGATGTGGAACAAGTTGCGAAATGTCATTGTTGGTGCAGCATTATTTAAAAAGGCTGGAAAAAAGAGCGCTAGAAGACGATTGAGTTCTAATACGGATTTTTTAATCGCCGATAAGACTGAAGGCATGGAGCATGCTCTTTCTCGGTCTAGTCTCGACAGTTCTCATTCTCAAGACACTGAAGCTGCTCATAGTGATTGTGAGCGAATTTTTTTTTATACACGACTTAGCCAGTTCTCGAATAATTATCTTTTTTTATTCGGCAGCTACTAAAGGCAGTTCTGTATCAGATCTACCTGGATTCGGATCACTCGAACTGAAAGCTAAACTCCTTCGGCAGAATAGTATAGTGAAAGACCAAGCGACACTGAATATGTTGCAATCAAACGAATTGGAGCGGGCACCTAGTAATCCAAGGTATCTTGTATGTTCACTATTAGGACTTGTGAACGTTAGTCTCGCTCTCAGGTTTGCCCAAGTCGCTGAAACTGCTTGTTTTTTTTTTGTTTTTTTTTATAGATTATATCATATTATTTTACTAGTATTATGATGGATGCAGAGAGAGTATTTATTGTATAGAATATTTTTGCTCATTGTTACAGACATTGTTACAGACTTATGTAATAATTAATCTGCGTGTTGAGTATGCATTGAATATTTTACAGTGCTAATTTGCATGTATAGGCTTATGTAGACGTAATATTTTTTATGTAGGCTAACGCGCAGTGTTGAATCACCATTAAAAAGTCCCGTGCGCACACCAGTTACGGAAAATGACCCATTGGGTGCTCTCATTAATGACGAAACACCGATTGTGTCACCTTCCGAGGAGAATGATTCAAATTGCTCAACAAGTACTTTAACTGTTTTAAATAATACAACTGAAGAGAGACCAGGAGGGCCGCTTTTATTTAGAAGGTATGATATAACTTGTGTATCTGCATGTGAAACATTGAATATATTAAATATATAAAATATTCAGATAAGAGAAAAAAACTGAAATTTAGAATTAAAAATTATAGAAGCAAATATTTTCTCGCAAAAATATAATTATAAAGAGAAAGAAAAGAACATATAAGATTATAATTCTCGCAGACACTTAATGGGAAACTGTTACTGGTGATTAAAATTATCATGAGTACTTGCACAATCAAAGTATCTTTTCTTTTTGTAACGACCAGCTGTGTTAATCATGCTTTATAATCTGTATATATATATATATATATATATATATATATATATACATATACATATATACATTACATATTTCGTCCCATATATTTGATTTTAAACACAAAAAGCATTCTAATGTGTTTACAGCAGCATTCTCCCACGTAGTGCAACCTTTCATCAAGCGGTAGATGAAAGTGGCATGACAGTAGGTGGACATTTACAGAGGAGTGAGACAATGCCTCACTCTGTGGCACAACAAGGGGAACAGGAGAGAGAAAAGGAGAAACTAGAAATAAGCAGTCTTTGGTCTCAAAATAAGGATAGTGTAACATCCAGCCTCTCTAGCTTAGGATCTAGTCTTAAACTTAGTTTTGGGTAAGATATTTGCGAGATATTTAATTTGATAACATGCACCACGTGTAGTTTAATAATAATTTCCATAATGTGCACACACACATAGTCTTTTCATTCCTCCAAAATGTCATGATAATATACATTTGCACAAGACGCGATTACTTTATATTTTGTAAATGTAGAAGAAACAAATATATAATTGTGCATAAAGTACATGAATAAATTACACTTTTGTTTATGTATATATATATAAATTTTTTAAAATAAAATACACATAATACAATATGTGAAATTATTGAATATATATGATAAAAATGTCTGATAATTGAATATACTTTTAATCACATTGATGGAGGAACAATACAAGTTTATTTTTTTTTATTGTTTTGCATGTGCATTTGTGTTCTTTTTTGTTATTTTATCCGTTAAATGTAGACGATACTCCACGGGTGGATTGGCGTTTGCTAAAAATAAGGATTTAATATCATCAAATCAACTTATTGAATCTCTTAGTCTCTCCAGTTATATCAGGTACGTAATGTAAATAGCTGCATAGATGCTTATTGGATATGCATTCTATCTTTGTGTGGGTATTTTTACTGTTACAGAATAATATATATTCATAATATTTATACAATTTCTCTTTTGCTTGCGCGTTTTTTCAATTCTATATAGTACAAATTTTTGTTTTAGCCCATCAAGTTTGACAGGAAAGAAGTCGAACGAAATAATACTTGGTGGTCTGAATAGCTTGAAATCTGCTGCAACAACTGTCATTAAAAAATTTGACGAGATAAAAGAAGCCATCTCGGCGACCAGTACGCCGGTAAAAAATAAGGAACGTGAACAAAAAATAGCTTACGGAATATCGCACGAGTCTTTAGATTCTCTTACTGATGGATCTTTACAAGATCGAAATGAAATTTCCATGAAAGCAGCAGGTATGTAATATAAATTACACGCGAACGATAGACATTATACATTTATATTGTACGATAGTTTTTTTTTTTTTTTTTTTTTTTTTTTTAACAGGTGATGGAAACGTAGATTTATGCTCACTATACGAACTCACAGAGTGTCTATATCCAAAGGGCACTAGAGACTTGGAAGAACGTCTTGCCATTGAGCTTGTGCTTTCCAGTGCTAGTAGATGTCATCATTGCGCTGCTATCTTGTACGACGAAGAGATAATGGCTGGTTGGCAGCCGGAAGATTCCAACTTAAATACAGTCTGTCAGTATTGTGATAAGGCTACTGTACCTCTCCTTACAGTTACAATATTAGATTACAGGTAAAGAACCACATTATAAGTGCATTATTATTCTTGAATAATATGATAAGAATTGAATAATATTACAATTCGTTTATATAGATGTGAAGCAAGCGAAAAAAATAACGATCCTTTAATGGGAGCATTGGTGGAATTACTAGATCAACCGAAGGAATCGTTGGAACCGATAACGGTACCATATCTAAATCCGTTAGTATTGAGAAAGGAATTGGAGAGCGTGTTAAGTCAAGAAGGGGACGCCTGTCTCACCAAGCATAGGTTTATTCAGGAGCACCCGATAGTATATTGGAATTTGATCTGGTATTTTGAAAGGATTAATTTAACAAGCCATCTACCTGATCTCTGGTTGGATAACGATAAAAATTCAGAGCTTCAAAGAACTGTAGGATTGGTGGGTGTCAGAACGATGTGGGATAACGAACGATTACACATGGATCGTTTGCCTATGTATCTCCAATGGAAATTAAATTCTACAGAGGATAGGACGTAAGTTTCAACAAATTGTCTTTCAAATTACTAATTAATTAATAGATACAATATAGCAGTTAATTAAATTTCAAATATATATATGTATGTACCATATGTATGTTGATTTCTTTTATTAATGAGAAGAGAGATTGAAGCAAGGATTATCTGGATTATGAAAAATAACTTTACCTTTCTTTTTAAACAAATAAATGTACAAAATGATCGTTATTTTGTTAACTTTTTATTTTACTTTTAGTTTGATGCAGGCAGTGATAACATATGTTCGTTGCAACGATTTAGCAGAACCTATAATAAGAGTGGCCTTAGAAAGAAGTAAACATCAAACAGGCGATCATCCGTTTTCTATATATAGAGATATTCTGTTTTTGGCATTTATTGTATTGGGCAGAACGAATATTGACCAAGGTAGGAGTTATAATCTTAAAAAAATTGTATAAGATGTGTACTTTTTTTAAATGACTGATCCAATTATTGAGATATTTGTCAGTTTGATCGTAGCACATTAATTTTGTGTCTGTAATAATAATCATCATTCTTACAGGCGTCTTCGATAGAGAATACAGTTTGTCGCTAGAGAAGTTCTCCGAAAACGAGGAGAAATTACTGCATAAAATTGACGCTCTGCCAACGATGATGTCAGTGTATTGTAGGCATTATTTCAAGCAATTAAATGTTTGAGGAATATGAGCAGCTGTGAATAATTATGAAGAAAACTCATTCCCTTCGAAGTATCGCAGGAAGGGTGCGATCTTGCGCAAATAATAAATGCTCGTAAGTACGAATATTTACGGCTCTATTTTCAAAATTACGTGCACGGGGGATGAATTACGTGCAGAAAGGACGATGTTCAAGTTAGGCGCTGTTAAAATATGTTTCATCGCGTGTCGAAATGTCTAACGTAATATCATACAACGCATCATTGACATCTCCTCTATACGTTGAACACTTATCTAACACGGAAATTGTTAATGTTATTAATGATGATTTGAGTTACAATGCCACTTTCCGAATGGCGCCAATTACGATCGACATCGTAGTAGCGTGGACGTGCAAATTATCTTTTTTTTCACGAGACTCCGCTTATCCGCTAACATCCATAATATTTGTCTTGCGCAAAAATGTAATCGAGTCATCTCGAATTCGAACTTATCCAATTCCCCAAATTTGACCGCGCACGTACACGAAAACTGATAGATGAATAGTTATCAAATCAATTGCATCAACACCATTTCGCGCTAATCGCAATTAGCTGAATTTTTTTATCTTATTCGTGTCGCGGCGAAAAAGGCTGTGATCTAGGAAGAGAATTATACAGATCGCAATTGGTCGCTAGTCGGAATTATTGAAGCTATCGATCTCGGGATCAGGTCAGTGCAATATCAAGAGTTGAACGATAATAACGATTTTTAATTAATCGTGCATCTCTGGATCTTCATATGTTTATAATATAATTGTTTTTAATGGTTATCGATTCTTTTTTTAAATAAATTCGGTCGCGTATGTCTCTGTTTTATGATTCAATATTCGCGCAGCGCAACAACAGTATCTAAGAGTACAATGTTAAAAAATATTAAATACCAAAGAAGTTATACGGACTGTATAAAACGATCGCAAGTTCAATTACAATTGTAAATTCCCTCCAGGTGTGCTGTGACCTTAAATACGTTTCAGTCCGTCGCGTAATATCCCCGATGTAAAAAGGAAAAAAAGCTGTCGCGTGCGGATATTAGAAATAAAGCAGCGTCTAATATGCCGACTATTTTTTTTACTGAAAAAAAGTGAGAGAGAGAGAAAGAGAGCGAGGGTAATTATCGCGTGACATGACGAAACGCAGTATTCTTTCCTTGTACTCTTAGATAGAAACAATCTCGTTTATCGCACGACGAACACACACAATATAAGTATCGTTTCTCTACTCATCCCAGGTGAAAAGTGCTCTTCGCAAGGGTGGTAGCATTAAACTCGATTGCTTATCCTTAAAGTAAATATTTAGTGTGTGCGAGAGTGAATATTTTTATGAATTTTAGACATTTGAAGCATTTGTAATAGTTTAGCAAATTTAGTTAGGTAACGTTCTGCCCACAATTTATTCGAAACGGAATGAGATTATTCGTCGCGAGGAGACTCATGAACGCGGCCTTTTACAATGTCGTGCACTTTTCATCTTGGATATTGCAGATGAATGTATGTTCATTCATTTCAATACTATGAATGTATAGATTACAAGAATAAAGTCCGTTGAGGTATTTTACACAGAAGTCGTTTGTTTAATTTTACAATTACTCTTTAGTTAGTATCGACCCTATACTTAAACAAAGCTTAATTTAAATCTAATATCAATATATTATTCCTATATGTATATTCTTTTAGAATTACTTTTGAATATACTTGTATTAGGATATGTGAAAAAATTAAATATACATATAGACAGAATATAAATCTTATTTTCCGTCTATTAATTTTATTTTTCAGAGAATTCATTAATTTATGTATAAAAGATAATATTCTGTATATATTAAAATAAGAGCGTATATGGATCATTTCGAAAAATGAGTATTTCGTGAAATATTTTATACATGGACATAAATTATGAAATCTATTGTATCTTGTAAGCTATTTATTTTTTTACAGACTACGCAAAGTGACGAGAAATGCTAATTTATATAAAAATTGTTCGAGAGACAAGCAATGCGCTTTGTTGTATTATGCACTTTAGTTGGG
Organism: Polyergus mexicanus; assembly: GCF_030449975.1. Classification (NCBI taxonomy): domain Eukaryota; kingdom Metazoa; phylum Arthropoda; class Insecta; order Hymenoptera; family Formicidae; genus Polyergus; species Polyergus mexicanus. The sequence goes on from NW_027223325.1 coordinate 309,392, forward strand.
TGGGCTCGGATTGGACACGTCACCGATTGGTCAGTTCAAAATAAGACTCTTTGATTGGTCAATCGTTGCTGGTGACCCTAGGCATCGATCGATATGAGTGGCTGTAGTAAATCGTGACGTGATCAAACGGGACGCTCCCTTTCGGATTTATCGTGGATAAATGTTTAGAATTATTCGCTCTACTTAGATTTTGATAAAAATATACTTAATCGATGCCTTTTTGCATAAAAATAAAGATTTGAAAAGTAAAGATCGTCGCTCGATGGTACAAAAAGAATTATTAAATGTTATAAATAATGCCACTTGTGAAGATTAGAAAATCTGTCATACCGACGAAATTTTGGCAATATGAGCATGCGCAGGAATGAAGAGATATATATGAGATATGAACAAAAATTGACAGTTCCAGTATACTCCATTTAATATTTACCGTTTATTAAATCCGTGTAAAATGAAGCTCGGAATCGCCTGCTGATTTTAATGCAACGAGATCTATATAATTGTATAATTTCACTTATTAGAAAGTTCATACATAACTTTCCCCGCAAGCAAAACTTTCCAAATTCAAGAGATCTATAATTGTACAATTCTACGTTATCACATCTTTCCTCTCCTCGATTCACCTTTATTAGACGCGCGCGCATGCGCATGCGCATGCGCAGGCGCTCATATAATTCGTACATATACTCGCTCGGATCCGAAATCCGAATGGCGGCGAGCGGGGCGAACGGCGAAGATAACCGACATAAGGCATTCGCCGTTCACCGCAGTCGTCGCTCGTCGCTATTCGGGTCCGAGCCGTCCGAGAGCGAGCAGAGGTGGTACGTCGCGCGAGTTCTAACTCTGTCGTTCGGTTCGCGATTACGCGCGAGTGTATGCGCGAATGGTACGAGCGCGTGTGCGCGCGCGCGCCCAATAAAGGCGAGTCGAGGGAAGGTAGAGTAACCGATCGCACGATTCGCGTCACGGTCTTCGTCGTCTCGTCGCGCGCGCGCGGGCGCGCGTTCGCGTGGCAGTGGTAACGTGGTGCGTTGCTGCGTTGCGTGTGACACGGTGTCGGTTATCACCGGACGAATACGCCTCGCGGCGAACATGTTCACCGAGCATTGAAAGCGTAATCAAATGACGGTTGTATTACCGGTGCATTTGTGCGTGTGCTATAGTTTCTGCCGCTGATACAGATGTTCTTCCGTTCTTCTTCTTCTTCTTCTTCTTCTTTCGTCTTTGCGCATCGTATATACGGTTAAAAAGAAGAAAAATATTCCAACATGTATTCCGACGGCCACGAAGTGGACGGTAGCTGGGTGCTGCGCGTCTATGTGACAGATCTGCAGGTGGAAAGGAGTTTACGGGTAAAGGGAGAGCTGCATATCGGCGGTGTCATGCTACGTCTCGTCGAAGATCTCGGTGAGTATAATGCCTTGTGTGTCTCTTCTCTTTCTCTATTCCTTTCTCGTTTCCTTCCTCGTCGATTTGTCTTCTTTCGTCGCTATCTTTTTTCGTCTCCGATTCTCCATTCTACATGCCGTATTGCCGCGCGATATAAAATACTTGAATCTCGTATCACATTTATTACGCGTCGGATAAATCTCGATATCCGACAAATGACATTTGAAATTGTCAGCAAGCGCGAAATAACGGCGTGACGGGGACTCGCCTTTATTCGCGGCAATTTTAAAACAAGCGTCTTGAAATTGCCGGCAAAATGGCTCGCGTGCATTGTACGTATATACACATACCCTGGTACACTCTGTCAAATTCAATAAATAAAGCGATACTATTGTGCTTTTAATGTAAGTTTATCGTAAAGGAGACTATAAGCGTAATTGGTTAAAAACTTAGCCTTTTTTTCAAAACGATATCTTATTACACGATAGAAAGAAACGAGGAATAAAATATGGCGCAAAGTAAGTTGCGAAATCAGTTCGAGATATCGGACAGATCGAGATGAAATACGTATAAAGTCACTGTAACGGTAAAGCGCGATTTAAATCGATTTCGTAAATTTTCAACCTTCGTTTACAATAAATGTTTCTTTTACTCGATGGAATTTGTGTAATTACCAGAATGTAAAAATATAAAGAGTATAAATTATTAAAAGCGAAGAAAAAAGAAAAATGATAAAAGGTATATTTTTAACTATTATACAGGGTGTCCCCAATTTAAATGGCGAAACATCAGGAGCGTGTAGGGGACCGAAAAGCTAAGACGGAAAGTCCTTTAGTAGAGGTTTCATCCTCCATTTTCGAGAAAATCGCAAAGAAAGGAACAAAACAAGTCTTCGTTTTTTTACTTATTTATTTACATTTTATTTATGTTATCATCTATTCTCTATTCAATGCAGATATTGTTCAAAACGTTGCCCTCTTGCAGCAATGCAAGCGTTACATCTAGCACCGACCTCGTTAATCGCAGCTAGACATTGTTCTAGGGATATTTGGCGCACCGCATCTATGATTCGGTCTCTTAATTGCCCTCTTGAATCGATTGGCACCGCAAAGAATAACATTATGCGTTTACACGTGTAAGGAATCTTGAAGCAGAAAGTTTATTGGATGCCAATCGACTCGAGAGAGCAACCGACAACGAGAGATTGAATTTTTGCGATTTTCTCTAAAATTGAGGAAAAACGAGCAAACCTCTAAAGGAATCGTCGTCTTAGTTTCTCGGTCCCCTACGCGCTCTTGAAGTTTTGCCATTTAAATTGGGGACACCTTATATATATATATAGTATATGTATTAATGTTTTCAGCTCTATTATTTAAATCTCACCAGTTATAATTTCTCTTACGAAACCGCTTAGTTTTTTTACGAGACCAGAAACATCGATCGCCCTTGTACCGTTGATAATTAGCCAATTAGACGCGGGACGGTTTCATCCACGTTGAATTAGCCAATTTCGATCGATTGAGAAAGAAAAAGATGGAGAACGGAGCCTAAACACATCTATATATAGGGTGACTTAAGTCGAAAAGATGGATTGAAATTATTTTCGTATAAGAGACTTGTGTATGCATAGACAATTATGTTTTTTATCTGTTTTTTTTTTTTTTTTCGTTTTGTATAAATCCGCGTCATCCTATATATACACATATGTGAATTTAAAAAATAAAATCCGACAGAGAAGAGGACAGAGATATACGTACAGTTTCTTCGTTGATACCGCCTTTAATTGTTCGCGAAACGTTTGTTTATACTTTGGCGAAATATAATTTATCATGTGTAGTTGCATGGCGATATAAAATTTTCGAATAAACATAGCGAAGAAACACTTCCGGTTGAAAAAGAATTCACGCACACTGCGTTTATTCGACAGGCGTGCGATAAGGGATTACTCCGTCATATCTCGAGCGTGTGACCCGTTTGCGCGCGATAATGATAATTTTACACGATACTCTCGCTCTCGTCAATTGACAATGAGTCTCTGTCAGGTAAATACATAATATTTCGGTGAAGAACAAATTTATTAAATCATACGTCGATACATAAACAATCGATGTTATAAGATATTACATCAAATATTCTATAATTTGATAAGAATTTGATTAAAATATTAGGTGTACAACTTTGCTTCCGCCGTTTTCCTATAGATGGCTTTAGCGCTAAGTAGTGGTCGAAATAAATAGATCATAGACGTCATGCAATAAACTTGGGCATCTGTCAACATAACCCCATAGAAACATTAGTCGATTGGCGTCTGCATCATAAAGTTATTCTCGATTGAAAATGTCAGTTTACGAGCCAAATTCTCGTCATTTGCGGGAGGTTTTAATTTTCTGCTTCAATATGAAGAAATCTGCGGCTGAGGCTCATCGAATGCTCTCAAATACTTATGGTGAAGCCGCTATTAGTGAAAGAACGTGTCGTGAGTAGTTTCAACGCTTCAAGAACGGTGATTTTCACGTCGAAGACCGGCATAGCGGTGGAAGAGAGAAGGTTTTCGAAGATGCAGAATTGGAGGCATTACTTAATGAAGACTCGAGTCAAAGTCAAAAAGAATTGGCGCGATCATTGGGAGTGACTCAACAAGCAATTTCAAAATGTATAACCAGTTTTTTACAATAAAGCCTCGAATTTCGGGAAAAAAAACGGCGGAAGCAAAGTTGTACACCTAATAATTATGTCGATGTAATAAAATGTTTACTAAAATCAATTTTTTTTTTTAAATACACATCGTATTACTACCACATTTTTATTTATTCTGCGATAACAATTTTATTTAATTATTTTATATTTATAATTAAATTTCTTTTCGCGCGTAAGAGCGAATACAATATTCTTTTCATTTTCAAAAAGAATTTTATTAGTTTTTTTAATTCTCTTTCGCGCAGTTGATTGTTTCTCTCAAATATTGAAATAATTATTCTTGTTCTTTATTCGATCAAATTAAAATAGAATATTTTTCCTAGTAATATCCAGCTATTTTTTCCCTTCACACGATGCAGAGATGGTTGCGACTCATGAATATATTATTAAGTGAAGTATCGAGTGTGGATGCGATTATTTGATCCTATTTTCACGAAATCTTCGCGATACGAGGGATAAAATTATGAATCGATGTTGAAGAAAAATGAATAAAATAACAATGTTATGCACACGCGTGCACGCACACTTTGCCTATACAGGGTATCCCCAATTTAAATGGCAAAACTTCAAGAACGCGTAGGGAACCGAGAAACTAAAACGACGAGTCCTTTAGAGGTTTGCTCGCTTTTCCTCCATTTTAGAGAAAATCGCAAAAATTCAATCTCTCGTTGTCGGTTGCTCTCTCGAGTCGATTGGCACCCAATAAACTTTCTGCTTCAAGATTCCTTACACGTGTAAACGCATGATGTTATTCTTTGCGGTGCCAATCGATTCAAGAGGGCAATTAAGAGACCGAATCATAGATGCGGTGCGCCAAATATCCCTAGAACAATGTCTAGTTGCGATTAACGAGGTCGGTGATAGATGTAACGCTTGCATTGCTGCAAGAGGGCAACGTTTTGAACAATATCTGCATTGAATAGAGAATAGATGATAACATAAATAAAATGTAAATAAATAAGTAAAAAAACGAAAACTTGTTTTGTTTCTTTCGTTGCGATTTTCTCGAAAATGGAGGATAAAACCTCTACTAAAGGACTTTCCGTCTTAGCTTTTCGGTCCCCTACACGCTTCTGATGTTTCGCCATTTAAATTGGAGACACCCTGTACATTGATTTGAGAATATCGGAGATAATGGATTTTTTTCGAGGAGAGAAGGACGTCGAACATGTGACAGCGCGGAGGAGCCAGGTAGAAAAATCTGGCAGCCATATCTTTTGTCGACTGGTCCTCTTTTTTACTCCGAGGCACCAGCCCCCGCGGCCCCAACAGGTTAGCGTCGTCGTCGTGCAGGTTCTCGCTGCATCACCGCTCGACGCTCGACCACTCCGAACCGGACCGACGCGTATTACCGGCCTCGAGTCTTATGTAAATACACCGGGTGTCCCACAGCCGCGATCCGATGCATTACAATGAGTCACGCGAATTTGAATGTTTGACTGAGAATATATATATATAATATATATATATATATGTATATCAAAAAGAAGTGTATTTCTATTAAGGATTTAGAAGATGCGCACGTATTACGCGCAGTATTTACAAGATTGAGTATAAAGAATGCTTAACTAACACGGACTCTTATTTTATAAATTTACAAATTTTAATTTGCATATTTATTTAATTCTTATTTAAAATAATTTTAAGAACGCGTATATATATATATATATATATATATATATATATATATATATATTTATTTTTAAACCGTTTCGTGGAAAAATGCGCTTCTGTATTTTTAACATATTGCTGCTCAGATATAATGGATAAGATATAATTTTGAGACTAAAAAGGGCAAAGTGAAATGGAAAAAATATAGAATGTTTAGGTATGAGGAACATTGACGCCCCTCTGCTTCTCACATGTATCCGAACACGAGAGAAAGAAAATTTCATACAGCTTCGATATTTATAATACTGTTGAATAATAAATATAATGAATTCTTAAATAATATATATTTTTGAAATTTTCAAATATTTGGTTAATTCAAATACAAATTGATATAAACAATATAAACGTTATGTGGATTTTTTTGCTAAACTAGATAAATATAAAGCTCGAATAATGCAATAACGATTAAATCGTGTTACGTCTCCGCGATTATCGCGAGAATCCTTGCCTTTACGATTCGAACACGATCTCAAGTTGCATCTTTTTTTAGCCATTTCTTCATTCCGATTTGTTCGCCCCATAAATTCCGCGTTATAATCTGTAAACACGTTGCGCAAGCGACTTAGCGACTTCGAAGTAGCTCGAGTATATTTCGTTCCCTGTTACGCAATACGCATTGATACACTGCGAAATAAAACTTGCATGTTTCGCACAATTTTATCTTGTGTCTCGAGGCATTTTATACAATATATAATATTTAATTATTTTGCCATTTAATTTCATTTTTATACAGGGTGTCCTACACCACCCGTACACCCTTCTTCTTTCAAAAACTAAGCATTTTAGAGAAAAACGTTTTCAACAAGATGGTGTCATTGGTTTGACCTTGGATGGCATCGTTAAGGTCAAGTCAAGGACATCTTTAATTTCTTAAATGGAACCTCCTATTTTTTCATTACATATTCTTGTAGCTTATCTCGAGAGCTTTCCAAAACACTATAATAAAGTATTTTTTCATTAAGTACTTTTTGAGTTATTTTATATTTTGATATGACATATTTTGATATAAAAAATAAAATAACTCAAAAAGTACTTAATGAAAAAATACTTTATTATAGTGTTTTGAAAAGCTCTCGAGATAAGCTACAAGAATATACAATAAAAAATAGGGGGTTCCATTTAAGAAATTAAAGGTGTCCTTGACTTGACCTTAACGATGCCATCCAAGATCAAACAACATGACACCGTCTTACGTTCCTCTCAAAACCATACAATTTTCGTTGAAAACGTTTTTCTCTAAAATGCCTTAGTTTTTGAAAGAAAAGGGGTGTACGGGTGGTCTAGGACACCCTGTATAATTACATATATACATCATTTTCTCTACGTGAAATATAAGATATTGTATATATTGTACATGCGGTACAAAAGACAAAACTTTAAATAGAATAATCATCCGGTATATTTAATTGTTATCGAAATTCTCGATGATAAAATGCCGCTCGAATAATCGACGCTCGCTGGTCAGACACGTGGCTCGCGAAGTCATGAAGGAGAAAAAATTCAGCGACACCCGAGCCGATGTACCGTACGTCAGAGCTCGACGACAAGACTGCATTCTTCTTACGACTCGTCCGCGAAGCCATTGAAGACCCGCCGTCACGGGAGTGTTCTCCCTTTCGCGGTCTCGAATTCCGTGATTTTGAATTTATACCATAGACGCATGCATAAAATGCACGTCTAATGTAATTGTCTAATAAAGGAAAATCTTGAATATGCCAAAATGTTTATCCGAAATTATTACAAATTAAATAGCATATTAAATAGTATATTAATCACACGCAATTATCGCAATTGAGCTATATCCTTCAATTTTAATAACAAATTTTTTGACGGCAAATTTGTGTATCTTTACGGTAAATTTATTTCTCGATCCTTTCTTCGATAGCAAGTAATTTTTTCGATTACATGCACTTTTTTAGGATATCAGGGATTGGAGAGGGGAAAAAAAAATTGTGGGTGTGTCGGAGTGATTTTTCTCTCCCTAGCCATCGAAGTGACAAGCAAGCGTGCGAAGGTTAAATTTGAAATGGAGTCACCGCGAAGCGCTTATGTCGAATTATCTGCTCATATTACGTGTATAGTGTCGAATGGCATACTGTAATTTTATATCGCGTCGGCTACCTTACGCGGTTTGCAATGAAGGCGAATCATTTTGGCGAAAACGGTTCGTAGAATGTGTCGTGCGCGCGCACAGACTCACACTATATAGCGATTCGTTATTAATAAGATACATTACTGATTCGTCATAAATAAGATTAATCATGATCTTTGCGGAGATAGAGTTTTAGGATATCTTTTCAATAAAAAAAATTAGCTTTTGACACACATAATATATGGTATTTATAAAATATTGTATATATTTTCTTTATTCGCAATGTAAAAAAAAAAAAAAAAAACAGATTTTTAAATCTTTGAGAAGAGTAACTTGGTGAAAAGAAATGGCACTTTTATTAAAATTTATGACTTAGAAATGGAACAATTATATTAATGTACGCATGATCCGCGTATTGTCCTGATGACGAATCAAAAATGGAGGGAAGAAAAGATGAGGGACGTGTTGTAGAGACGAATGATTTAATTCTGTTTGTACGTGACATTGGATCAAGGAATATTTTTTTCTTTTATTTTTTTCCTGATAGAAGAAACCTGGGAAGATTGAATTGTCCTTTGGATATTCTTGGAAGGCTGAAAATATCATCTGGTTAATTACATTCGATTCTTTGTCTAATTATTTATTAATATTTTTGTAGAAAAGAGTTTTATTCTACGTTTTCGCTTTTATCATGTTTTTTTTTTTTTTTTAATCGTTTGCATCTCTAACAAAGTTACCATCTTATAATGCGTATATGGTGCGATATATTCTTTTGATTATGATAAAAGAATTGTATTTTTATCTTAAATATTTTACAGTTTCAACGATATATCTTTGTGCTTTCTCGAGAGAAACATTAAAGTTATATTCTATATTTCAGCATGTAAAATATTTTGACGAATAATCTGAATAATCGCGATTATTCAGATACGTTATTAAAAATCTTTCGCTGAGATAACTGTGTATGTGTATGCGTGTGTGTGTGAGTTAATCCTTGATCTTTCAAAGTCCAATTTGTTCGAACATCTTTATGAGACGATAATTGGCATTGAATACTTACAAGTAGATATGCTAATAGCTCAGAGAGTTGCATTTGCTATTAAGCTTGCAATCTCAATTCGATTGCTTAGCACTGCGTTAATTAAAGATGACGTTAAGAATTAATCGCGTCGCTATTAAAACGACCAGTTGACTACAAACATGCCTTTCTTAGTAGTCAATTGTTAATTGAAAGAATCAAAACAACCACGAGTCTTTAGCCTATTATATGGAAACCTTTTAACGTTTCTCAAATATCTGTCGATAAGAAAATTTTGTATGAAGCTTATTTTATTTTAGATACGTAAATATTATTCATATATATAATTTTTATCAATCTGAAAACAGAAATTTCTATTTTTGTAGTTAAAAACGCGCGTGAAAATGATTGATTTGTCTTTAAACAGAGATCACATTTTGCATGTTAAATACAAATACCATAACGCATAACTTCACGTAAAACGTGATGACGATGTTTACATTTTAATATTGTGAGTCATAAAGATCATTTCACATATGAATTCTTTATTCTTGACGAAGTAAGTGAATGATTACTGAGTAAACGAGAAACATTTTGAATAAATAATTACATATCTTTAAATTATCGTAACTTTATCGACTTAAATAATTTACAATTCACATTAAAGAAGTTAATATCGAATATTTTCTCCGGTTATTTAATAATTTTTTTTTTTTTTACCTATTTAAAACATTTTCTGTCTCTCGACAAGCATATAATGGAACAGATAGTTGTCTAAGTTGCGTAAGAATTTCTCTGAAATATGAGCCATTCTACCGAAAACGTGATTTTTTTTTTTTTCTTCCGACGAACGTGTTGAATATATAATGGAGCGAATGAATCATCCGCGATAAAGACAAGTTGTTCTTTCGAATAACTTGAGCACGAGAGTTCCATTCGTACGTGCCTAGAATCCGCTGGACCAAAAAAAATATTTAAGATGAGATGAGAGAGAGCCCGAGATAACTCTCGACACACATCGCGCTGACAAGGAAATGGCAGAGATGACGATGATTTTAGCAGCGTTGATGAAATCCCGCTTTGAAACCTTGACCGAGCGACCTCATTATTACGGTTGAACGCCACGAAGGACGAGCCTTATAAGTCTACGAGTCGCGACGACAAATTCATGATGATTAACACGAATTTTTACGCGGTATAACTCTCAATTTCAGACGAATTTAAGAGACAGAAGAGTTATAAAACGCAATAAATATAAGGGCAATAAAAATGGGCAAAATATTATTCTAGATAAAAATAGATAAATGATTTTTAAAGACGTATCATTTTATATATCTATGAGTATAAATTTAAATTGATGAATCAAAGAACTTATGTGTATGTGTGATTCACAGGGGTGATTACGATAATTACGGCCCCCTATTTGAAAGTTCCTTTCCGAAGACATTTTTGACGAGGAACACGGGAAAAATAGTAAAAAAAATTTCCCGCCAATAGTTTTCGAGATATGTCACTTTAAAGTATTGGACATGATAATAAAACTTTATAAAAACGGACTCAACGATGTTGACCTTGACACATGTTGTCAAGATTATGATCCTTAGTAACTTTTCCTTATAACTTAATCGGCGATCTCTTATAATTTTTGAGATATTTAAAGTTAAAGTTTAATTCGAAACGAAAATTTGGTTTCGGTCATATAACGTAACCCAAACCAAATTTTAGTTTTAAATCAGAAATAGGTTTGGATTAGGTTATATCTTTCGGAAGTGGCGCCCCCCCGTAAGGTGGCGGGACGAAACTCACTGTGTCCACGCATATACTTTACAACGCGAAGCGAGGTCCATCCCATAATTGTTATATGGATGGATTGGGTTAGATTCGAAACAAAAATTTGGTTTGGATTATTCTTGCACGATTCTAAGCCAGACATGGAAGATACTCGCGACAGTGATCTTCACAATATATGAAAAATGCTTTCAGAAACGACCTTTCAAATAGGGGGCCGTAATTATCGTAATCGTGCCGATTCACATAATGTTTCAAGATAATTCTCATACTGCGAAAGCATTTATGTATAATTGTCTCTCCTTTTTTTTTTTCCTCTCTGTCTCTCTTTCCCCTTTCCTTAATTCTTTTATTTATTTAAGTCAAACCTTCACGCGTTTGTTTTTTATCTTATAAATGCTCTTAAAATAGTACAGAAAGTTTTTGTATCGATATTATTCTTAGCACGTGTGATATTTCTCTGACGGAAATGTAATGTCCTGAAAATATTACAGTCGCAAACTGTGCATTATATCTTTCATTACGAAAAATGAAACGACTGTCCGTACATTGTTATATTCGCTTCGAGATCGCGATGTGTTTGGGTCGTAACGGGAATTTTCCTTGTGGACAACTTAAGAGCATGGGTTGAACGACAATAAGATCAAACAGACCACACCCTTGTTAACGTGTTTCTTCTATTAATGTCTCAAGAAATATTTTAAATGATTCACCTACATCTTTTAATATAATTTTCTAGATTACTCTTTAAAATATGTTACTAGGACTTGACACGTACGCGCGATTATATTTTTTCGAAAAATATCATTTATTTAATAAACTACTGTAGAATTTTTATGTATAAGATTATTAAAATTAATGAGAATTTTAATATATCAATATTATATGATAATTGTGCAAGCATTTTTTTTAAATAATAATAAAACGTATAGATATATACTCTTTTTTTTCTCTATACTTTACATTACACATTTAAATAATGAAACGCAGGTGATTCTGTTCGCCGATAAAACGTCATAGGAATTCATGTTGGAGATCTTATTATGTCACGAGTGATTAAACGTTATAACTAGTTACTGAGGCACTGTGTGAGGGGCGTAAATGTCGATAGCCAGTCTATCTCAGTGATTTACATAAAATTGAATCATTGTTCAGCTTGCAAGCTTCATTCGTAATTAGATACGCATGTTTCTCTCGTTATTTTCGCAATAGAATAGTAGCAGAATAATCGTGCGAGTGAAAGTAGCAAGAATGATAATTGAATTTCCATTTTTATTAATCCTAAAGCATTAAAATCTAATTTAATTAATTTACAAATTAAAAATATTAATACGGACACAATTAAATATATTATTAGTTTTAAAATCATTGTATAAGAAATGTGATAAATGCATCTTTGCATGTTAGTTATAAAATTATTAAAAAAATAAAACTATACTTTTTGAAGAAATTATAAAAATAGTCATTTTGTAAAAGTTAAAAATATGTTACTACTTAATTGCACGTAGCACATATACTGCAAAATGCTATCTTTCTCTCCTAGTAAATACGTCAAAATTATTGCATTGTATTACAATTAAATTTGCTCGATGATTATGCTTCTTTTTACATTTTTTTTTTCCCAATATCGCGCAATCGCTTTTTTTTTGCGAGATATCTTGTCTAACAATAAGACAAAAATTTCTAGGACATACTTTTTTTAAGACATGTTTTTACACATTGGGAAAAGTCGACTATACGGCTAGTTAGTTCGATGAGATAACCACCGACATCCCCGTTCATTCCGTTCAATTAGAGCATCCGTATACGGTACTTATTCGTCCAAATGGGCTGTGATAGGATTATTTACGGATAGACCTATTAAAGTAAACTCGATTTTTCAATCAATAATCAAAATGAATAATATTTAGCTAATTAATATTTAGAAATATAATCCAGAAGAAGTAATTATCATTACCTTGCCAATTGTTTAAATTGTTAGATTGTTATTTATATCCAATAGATACAATACAATGGGAGTTTCGCAAAATGTTCTCTTCGAAACTTCCAACGTTGAAGCGTGATTTAAATCTATTTTCTAAAACGAAATGCTTCACGAGTAGTGAATGCTGTCGCATTAAACGATGATTTAATAGGAGCCCCGATCATCCTCTATTCTTCTCTGTCTCGCGTAACGTAGATCGATTCTTGTCTCTATATGGCGTACATATTGTTACGTTCATCGACCGTTCAATAATATGACAAATGTATTTTTCGTCGCGTACAATAATGAGAATAATAGTAATATATATATAATGTGCACTCACCATACATATATTATACAATAATTACATTAATAATTATATGACATAATTGATTATTTTATACAATTTATTATATTATAGATATAAATATATATAATTAAGAAAAGTATAAAAAGAAAGAATATCATTAAATTATATATTTTCAATACATATTAATAAATAATAATAGTAAAGGAAATTTATTAATAACGTTTTAATAATGCATACAGTCTCTTCTAAAAATTTAGAGTTATATCATTATTTCAATATTAACGTATTCCATAAATGATATTTTATGATGTATTATCAAACATATCGCGCGTAATTAACTACAACATAATTGATATACAATCGTGCGGATTGGATTGTTGAATGAGTTCGCTGTTATACATATTTTCTGAAGCTTCACGTCCTCGGAAGCTCCTCGCTTATACGCATGACTGATCCTTCTCTGCGAGCAATCTCTTCTAACGGCCAAACGATTTTCGCAATCGTATAATTACGCAACAGATAGCTCTCGAGCAAGTAAGAATTAAAATGTTTTGAAAATATTGAAGATATAATGAAAAAAAAGCTATTGCATATCGAAATGCGAAATTGTTGCAGGAAAGTATGAAATTATCTTTTCTCATATTATTGTTATAATTTTTTAATGAATTATTTTTTGAATCTCTTTTTTTCTTTCCTACATTTATATAACATTTATTTGTTTATAAAATATATTTATTTTCCATTCGTACAAGCTGTACGGAAAAGATCGAAACATTCTCTTGGCAATGTTGTTTGGCAATTAGAATAGAGAAAATTGACAAAAATAGTTTGATAAGCGAAAACGAGGTATATATTAAAAGTTTCACCCTCATAACTTTTCAGGATCAACGTTTGAAGGAAAACGACTCGCGGATAAAAGTTGTAGGGAACAAAGGGGGCTATCTAATAATGACCTTGGATTTGACATTAAAGGTCATTTTCAAGGTCATTTGAAGGTCAACTTCCGTTTTTTAAATGGAACCCCCTATTTTTCATTACATATTCTTGTAGCTTATCTCGAGAGCTTTCCAAAACACTATAATAAAGTACTTTTAAAGTAATTAAGTACTTTTTAAGTTATTTTATATAAAATATAAAATTAAATATCTTGTAAAATATTTTCGATAATCTTACCGTAATACTTCTACGTACAGAATAATAAGACAAATCAATTAGTATAAAAAATAATTGTTTTTAAGAAAATTATTTACAATGTATTTTTTAAAACAATTATTTGTTTTTTTTTCGCACTAATTGATTTGTCTCATTATTCTGTACATAAAAGTATTACGGTAAGATTATCGAAAACTGAATATTTTGCGAAATATTTTATTTTTTTATATCAAAATATGTCAGATTAAAATATAAAATAACTCAAAAAGTACTTAATGAAAAATATATATATATATATATATATATATATATATATTTTTTTTTTTTATTTATATTCAATTCTCGATACATATACACGTTCGATCCGTCGTGCTTGCAATTTATATAATTTAATCTCTGTCCCCTATGCTCTGGCGGAATTATATTTTGTGCGCAATCTACATTATTATTATTATTATTGTTATTATTGATTTAAGGTCGCGATCGAATCTTGATCGGGGTCGATCGTTCCTGCGGCAGTTAAGCATGATCGTTCCGGCTGATGGTATCCGTTCGTGCAGAACTATATTTTATTTCTTTGCAATCGACGCCATTCGCAAACGATACGTTTGAATTTTGTTCAAACGAGGCCACGAATGTTACGCGAATCTGTTTCATCGTGCTCCCACAAATATTGGTATAAATAGATTATGCTCGGCAAATGCAGCTAATCTTATAATCCGAGATACGCGCAAAGTCTATACTGCGGTATCAAATTAAGATAACAATATTTGATATTTTGCTATTTATTATGTTATTTTACTTCTCATTTTAATCTCGATAATTTGTAAAGTGCAATATATGAAACTGCATATATCTGCAGATATTGTTCAGATAATTTTTTATTCTTACAAATTTAATATTCAATCTATTAGTATTGATATCCCACTTAAAAACAGATATTGATTACGTTATATTTTTTTATAATATATATTTTTATTTATACACAATGTACAAAGAAAGATCAGACAAAATAGGATAGTTACTAGGATAAAATGATTTGAGTTTCTACGTCGTATATCATAAGTATTGTATCGAATTTTTGCCTATATTTATTCTGTTTTTCAGCCGTAACAACGGCTGTTTAGTAAAATCTTCAAGTAAAAATCCCAATTAGCGATGTTAAAGCAAACAAGATAATTGTTTATATTTTAATCAATTAATTACAAGTGCGGATGTTTGAAGCCAAATTCAATATGGCTCGTTAATACAAGAATATTATTAAATAGGAGGAATAAACATTACTATACGCAGAATGTATTTGTTTGTGGATTAACGAGGAAACGATTATCCATGAGACATCGTTAGTTAGTTGCCTCAACCACCGAAATCGCATTAAAGGCAGGAAGAACGATGATTCACGCGGATGTGACTGCATTCTGCAAGCTGTTCTTTTCCTGTTCGATATACGGTGCGTTTCTGTAATACGTATCATGGGTTTTGCCGCGAAACTAACAGCTCGCATTATATAATTTTCTCAATAATTTTTATTTCTTTTAAAAGAAATTCTTTCTAGGATTTATCAATTTCAATTGAATAATGTTTCGCCACTCTTTATCTTACTAATTAATATTTTTATTTAGATTAATGTATATATCAGTCTAAACATTCTTCCTTATACGTTTTCAGGTAAACGAATCTATATTTATTTTTTTAAATTTTTATTTGACATGGATAATCGATGATTTGTATGGACGCCCATACAATACACGCACACAAAGCCGAAAAGAAAGAAACAATTTTGAAGAATTTGAAATTAATTAAACATGTAAAGTAGAATTTTCTATAAGTTTTAGTTTTGAAAAAAGATTTCGGAAGTTGAAGAACTAATAATATCTTTTTGTGCAGTCTAAAATTTGGCGCTGAAGCTCGAATTTAGAAAGATATAGAGTCACTTTATTCACGTGTTTATATTTACAAACTTAAGCTAGGACGCGGATTTGTCTTGTCTATATCTATAACATAGAGACGTAGAGGAAGGAGAAAGCACTTGAAACAACGATACATTGTGTGCAAGTAATGGCGGGTATACGATACACAGTGCGCATCGCATCCGTTTCTGATCTCGCGCGTTCGCACGCGCAGAGACGTATTGCGTACGAACGTGCGTGCGTGCGTGCGTGCGGAGCGTTGGATTCGATGCTTGGTTTAAATTTAAAGATAGCTCGTGACGTTAGCAGAACTTTTGCTCCCGAACTGCTGTTGCTGGTATCTGATACATATATATATATACACGAGTGTGTATGTGTATGCGCGTGTGCCTGGAACTCGCGCCGTCCAATTCTGTTCTCGCGAATTTCGTAACTGCCCCGACCATAACATTTATTGAAACTCGCCGCAAGTTTCGTAAACATTTCCCAAGAAAATCACCTCGTGAAAAAGGAATTTTTTTTGAAACATTCTCGCATATTTTTTAGCGAAATAAACTATCTTCAAAATTTATCAATTATTGATAAAACTTTCGATTTTTTTATTAACTTCACAGACATCGTCGATTGCGATCATTATGAAGCGCAATCGTGCTAGTAGAAATAATGTTCGCGGATCTCATCCACGTAAAGGCCCGTTTACATAGGGCGCAACACGTCAGATGCAGCTCGCGGGCCGGTATTCATATAGTCAGTTCTTATATTTAAGACCGTCTTAAGTAATGTCTTAAGATGCTAATACGGCTCTGTGATTTGTTTAGGACATTTTAAGATTGTGCTTGAGACGGTCTTAAATATAAGAACTGGCTATGAATACCGACCTGCGTCTCTATAGCGTGTTGCGTCCTATGTAAACGGGCCTTAATGCATTAAGGCTGTCTCTTGCGAAAATAGTTGCCGTTGAAGACACGACCGCGAATTACATCACGGCGATAAACTCGCGTGACATGTAATGCGTGAATATTCGAGAAAAGTGCGTGTATAGATTAGAAATTATTTTCTGCTTACACACACAAAGAGTAAGAAATGTAAAATTTTTATGTAAAATTTATAAAAATCGTAGACTGTTTTAAACCTTACAAGTTTTTTATATAATAATTTGGTTTTTCGTAAACTTTCTTTCTCCCATAAAATGTAAACATTCGTAAATTTTTTTATATATAATGATAAAGCATTCCGAGCATTTTAAGGCGGACAATCAACCCGACATCGCGCGAAAAAGCATACTTGAGGATAGAGAAAGTATAATCTCTCGTATGTACGCGAATTATCAGCCTGTGCTAAGATTATGTTCCTCAATTATCAGTCCTTAGCTGGTTTTTATCTTATCACATATTTTTCGTTCTAACGTTGCTACTTGTCGGTTTCACCGACTATATTTAAATCATTCTTTCATAATCCGATTTATCGAAGCGTTTATTTGTAATAACGTAGCTTTCTTCTCTAGAAAATGACTATGTATTTCTTCTATTCTTTCTAAAGATTTGTCAAAGTTTAATTAACCATCAGAATCCATGGGAAAACTTTTTCTGCTTCAGTGTAAAGAATTATTGAATACAGCCGCTGCTAAATTATCTTGATTAGAAATTATTTAAATAGTAGTTTAATCGAATAAAAATATATTCGTCGATATATTTGTCATAAATAAATATTGAATTATCTTTTTCATCTGTTATTTGAATAAGATTTTGCCGATCTCTCCGGTTCCATTCCATGTGAATCGAATGTTAGGCGGCGAACTCTCGCCTACACATGCCATACGAGGTTCCCTTCCATCTTCCACAAGGTCTATTAGCGCGTAACTAAGTGTACCGACGTGTACATTATCCGTCTACCTGTACGAGGCTTCGATGCGTGGGCGAAACTTGCCTCTCGCGCTTTCCATTCACTCGGACGGACGGACGCCTTCGTGCCCATTCATGGTATTTAGTACCTCGCAATGTTTGCGATCGCACGCGAATTCCCATGATTTTCATCGAAACACTTTAGAATCGATCATTTCGAGAAGATCACGTCTCTACTATAGTAAAGTAAGATTCGACGTTTAACTAAATAAAGATATTTTGCGTAAGAATAAAAAATCTTCAACGGCATATTAGTTAAATTCTAGATATACATCCGCATTACAAACTCTGAATCTTAACTTTCAGAATGAACGAGATGTATTTTTATCAATGTATATCTATTGATGAAAAAGTTATTGTGAAAATTTCAAAAAGAAATCTTTTTTATTCCATATCTTTGATCTCTTGCGAAACAAAACTATTGCGACGACTACATCGTTACTGTCTCTTTGTTCTTTTTTTTTTGTCTCTTTTATTATTCAGGATTTCCGTTTACCACCCTCTTTTGACGCGCGCAATATTGTTCCCCTTATTGTACGTCTCTTTAAAACGTCCATTGAACGACGGCGTCCGCACAATGCGCATTATGCCAGTAATAATAGTCGCTGAAAGTCAGCTGATCAAAGTGCGATTCCTACGCGTCGTTGCGCGTTGCGTCTATCGTTTATGCCCATAAATCGCAATTTTCTCAATTCATATCCAAACACGATTATAGACGCGCATCTGATCGATAGTACGAATTTGGAATAACGATATGAGAATTAATTGTTAACAAAAGTTTCAAGAATTTTATTGAAAAATTTCATAATTCAAGTCGATCCTGCGATCGCGTTACAAATATATTTTCGACACTCTGTATGTTGGGAAAAGATTTTCGACGTACCTACATGAATCCGACTGTTTATCAGCTACGGAACCCGTGTGGTTCTCACATGAAAGAGATCCATTCATATAGTAATCGGAGTATTGCACAAAAAAAAAAAAAAAAATTGCGAGTGGTATCGCATAATTACTGCGGTCGAGTTATGTATTAATACTTGCAGCGAAATCTTGTATCAATGCGGAGTATGGTTGCACGAGACCCAAGACAAGACAATATTCGCAAAAATATTGTATCGGTCTTGAAAATTTTAATCTTGTCTTGGTCTTGGGAGGATTTTTGTATCAAAGATCTTGTCTCTGTCTTGTCTTGCCTTGATTTTTATTAACAGTTTTTATTTAACACTAAATTATTTGTCAGCTTGATAAAAAACAGAAAATAGTAAGTATATCTGATTTCTTCTGTTATCCGAAGCGCCGAGCATGATTTTCGTTTGTTCTTTACCGCGTATGCTCACGTCTCGATTGTGCAGACGCAGTCTAAAAACGAAAACCAAGTTCTTCTGCTGAACATGCAAACATTTCCGAGAGTGATAATGAAAGTTCGGAACTAAGTGCAGTTAAACAATGCACATAGAAAACTTATTTTAAGTATGAAACAAGAAACAATGAAAAAATCGGCGTATGTTTATTATGTCAGATAGAAAATGTGACTAAAGAAATAAAAATGAAAAATAGTAACACTACTGGATTAAAAAAACATTTGGAGAAAGATCATAAAAAAGTAATATATGAAGATTTATTTGTATTAAAAGCAATGAAAAATAAAATATTGTCAGAAAAACAAAAAAGGATAGATATATTTTTCAACGTAAGTATTGAATTTTATAAATTAAGTAATATAAAATAATTAATTTGCGCTATTTTTATGTCACATTAAAGTGTGTAATGATAATGATGCGCAGGCTCTTGAAATTTAAAGTTTTTAAAGTTTTCAAATTTATAAATATTTTTATTTACTAACAATAAATAAAACTTTTTGTCTTTCTCGTCTATTTTCATATTAATTAAAATCTCCGTTCAGAGATCGGGAACAATTAGATAACTTTTTTTAAAAACCAAGACTTCTTGATAAGATCAAGAATCTTGATAATTAGTTTTGGTATTGTCTTGATAATTAATTTAAAATCTTGTCTTGATCTTGTCTTGAAATTCAAGATTAGATCAAGACAAGACCAAAACTAGTCTTGGTATCTCGTGCAACCCTAATGCGGAGGAACAAAGAGGCAATGTATACCATACGATCGCGCGTTATCGTTGTTTCCGGAAACAATCGGCCGCATAGTTATTAATCATCCCACGCGTTTTTTTTTTTCCCCACTACACATTGGATCAACACTTTTGCGCGCGCGCACACACACACACACACACATACCTACTTACTTTATTTATTTCACCGTAGATCAATGTTCGCGTAATGCAACTGGATTTGAAAAAAAGCTACGAGCCGATTTTTAATATACGCGCAATGATAAATATATTTGATGCGCGTAAAAATTTACAAAATTTAAAGATCAACAAAAATGAGGAGGAAAAAAAACTAATTATTTTTATAATTTTATAACTATGTAAAATAATATATTTAAGAAACTATATTTTTTAAATAATGTGTGTGTGTGTGTGTGTGTGTGTGTGTGTGTGTGTGTGTGTGTTTAAAGTTAATAATTAATGTATTCTATAGATACGGAAAAATATATTTCTTTTACAATGGACTGCGTATGAAAATTGAAACGGAATAAACAATCAAGATACGAGTGTCGTCGAGCATAAAGTGAAACACTCGCTTTTTGCAACGGAAATTTTAAGTTAGAGAAAAAATGATGAAATGATTTGACTTCAACGGAAGTCGATGATATTCAGTACAGAGTTGAAGGATATGCAAAAACTGATAAGGCATAGATAAGCGACCGATATCCTTGCATTTATATATGTACATAGAAACTTGCTTTCATGAAACTTACGTAACTTGTATTTTTCTGAATACGATAAAAACACGAAATTTATTTTGAATAAAATATTTTAAAATAAAAAGTATCATCTGCCATTTTATATGTATATAGATATATGTTTAGAGAGAGAGAGAGAGAGAGAGGAGGGGGCGGAGGGGGGGGGAATTAATAAATGATAGCATCAGGATTATTGTCAAAATAGTATCATATATACAGGGTGGGGCATTTATATCGAGACACCTAAATATTTAAAAAATAAAGCAAGATAGAAAGAAATGTTTCAGACAAAAGTTGTTCGGTTCTAAGGGGGTCATAAGATGAGTGGACGCGCTTCGGAGATTTCAATGTCAACCTTGTTTTTTTTTGTTTTTTTTTAATGGAAACACCCCAATTCTTTTTACATAAATCGATTCCTCGCAATATTCCGCATAAAAAGTTATAGGGGTATGATGGCCAAAAGTTTAATAGTTTGCGAGATATTTTATACTTTATTTTATTACTTTACTTGGACATAATTTTACGTAAACTACGAAATATCTCATAAAATTATTTATTTTGCAATAATGTTACCTTAATATTTTAAGCTCAAAAAATGAGAGACATCAATCGGTGTGAAGAAAATAAAACAAGATTGACATTGAAATCTCCGATGCGCCTCCACCCCAGGGTCAAACTGATGGCAACCATCTTATGACCCCCTTAGAACCGAACAACTTTTGTCCGAAACATTTCTTTCCATCTTGCATTATTTTTTAGATATTTAGATGTCTCAATATAAATGCCCCACTCTGTATAGTAATTAGTAATTATCGAGTCGGTGACTTAAAAAAAAAAATTCTACTTCAAGGTTCGCAAACATTATTAAAGTCGTAACATAACACACTTCTTATCCTCATCTAGCTGTCAAATATTGTTTGCGCAGTCCAGTCTTAATGTTATCAATTGGGGAAAAAAAAAAAAAAAAAAAAAATTCCTTCTATTCTTCTATCCTGATTTACGAAGACAAATGGTTATAATTTTTGATCACTTAATAAAAGGATGAATTTGGGAGAGAGTTGTGCCCCTATAAATATGCTAAAAAAGGAATCGTAAGAGATATACCGATGAAAATCGATTGAAACGCAGAGCGAAAATAATCAGACTCTCTCTCTCTCTCTCTCTCTCTCTCTCTCTCTCTCTCTCTCTCTCTCTTCGTTCCTTAACCCCGAGCAAACTTTCCCAATCGCGCGAATATATTTTGCAACATTGATCCGTCTCTCTCCCCCTCGTTTCCCGCAACTAGAAAAGGTTATTCTCGCAAGACTTTATGGCGATCTTTCTACGAATCACACATTTTACCATACATACGTTACATTCTCGGTTACCATATTTTTTCATGGGGAAAAAAAAATGGGAAAATTGTTTATATTTCCGTTTATTATATTATATTAACGCAAGTCTCTTGTCACTCTAACAACAAGATATTAAATTAAAGATTTATCTCACTTAATCGCTCGGTCAATCGAATAAATTACATATTATTTTAAATAAAAGAATTTTGATTGGACGCAATGGTTTCGAAATGTTTGTCTCGTTTCGTCGACGAGAAAGTGAAACACGTGAAAACACAATTTCGCATGAACGGTGAAATTACTCGATGTACCGGAAGCGTCCGGCGGTTCAGCCATGTCTCATTACCGCGTGCATTTCCCGTGAAGCGACTAATTGAGCTCGCTCCCTACTTGGCTATTTCCATTCTTTTCCCCTCCCCTTATTCTCTTCCGCCTTTTCCGCTCACTTTTCTCTCTATTCGCACGCCTCTGTGCGGAAAACTTTTGCGACGACCGTGGCCGAGGGTCGACAAAGTCAATTTGTCTCACGATCGTCTCACTTTTAAATTCTCTCGCCCATCCTCATAATAAAGCTTCTCGCGCATTGAAGGATTAAATTAATCGGAATGGGATTGCGAGTGCGAATAATGAAAAATGCAAATTTAATTGTATACGCGTGACATAATACGTATATAATGACAAGTGTAATTTTAATCACAAATTTAACAGAGAGATAAATAAATTGTCACCGTATGCGAACACATAGCTCGATGAATTTTAAATAAACTTTTGAAGTTAAATCGTAATTTTTTTACAATATGTTGTATATTTAAAAAAAAACCTAGTGTATTAATCTAAAAATAAATGCGCATATTTTTATACATCATAATCATTTAACACTGATTATGCCAAATTGTAATTATGTATAATGTTTAGTATTATAAAATTTGCAAGCATTCGTATAACGATATAGCATTGCTAGTTTTTTAATTAACGATCTAATTAAATTAGATATTTAAATTGTCGCGCCTTCTCAGAGAAGATAATCGTAAAGATATATTTTGACTTGCATACCCGTCTGAGAAGACATATTCTTGAGGCAGTCTTTTACCGTCTGTTGACCCTTTTAAAGCAGCGTGCTCAATGATTTGTTTGAAGAAGACACAGAGATCCGCGACTAGTATCGCGAGAGTCCAATAATATCTCTTCAGACTCGCTAGTCATCTCCCCACCCCCCTTCAGGAACCCCCTTTCTATAAATATATTACTGTGACCCAGTTCCTCGAAAGGGCTGAAGAGAAGAGGAGAGGAGTAGCAGATGTCATAAACCAAAATTATCGTATGACGCCATATTCTTCACGACTTACCGCAAGGAAATCTGAAAAAAAAAATATATATATATATATATATATATCGCGCAAAATCAGAAATAGGACTAGATAACCGTCTTATAATCATTTCGCGAATCTTTCACTTTGGAAATAGATCCTTCGATCGATTTGAACTGATTTTTTCTTAGCAAAAATTTAATCGCATACTTTTTTCATACCTCTCAGTTTTTAATATTATATAAACGACATGATTTATAAACTAAAGCGGAATATATACATAATTGGCATAAATGGCCCGATTTTAATTTTAATGACAATTTTTGTCATAAATTTGCAATTTTCTTAAATGATTACCTATTTTCTTAATGAAAAATGGCATCTTTTTTTTTTTTTTATTGGCCTAATTTTTCATTCATAAGATACATATATAATGTCGATGTCTCTGTTTGGGAAGACGAAATTTTTTTTTGCCAATCTCGAATAGTGTCGCGAAACGAAAGATTTCGTCGACGATCTGGTCGATCTGTCTAGTCGTTTGGCTAGCCACCGCGAGGTCGTTGTTCTGACATTTATTGTCCTCCGTTCCGCCCTCTCTGTACATATATATATATATATATATATCGCCCTCCATTTCGCTTTTGCCGCTCGTTCGTCTTCCTCTCTCCCTCTCTTCCTCTGTAAAACTTTCTTTCCCCAACTTCTTTCATCCTTTTCTCTCTCTAACCGCCTTCTCAACCGTTCTCGCCTTCCCTTGTCATTCGCGTATGTGTAACTATTCGCCTTATGGGGGATTCTTGTCGTGAGATTCTTTCGTCGTCATTCCATATCTTGTTTTTCACGATTTGGGAAAAGTTTTGTATTCGTGGATTTTTTTTTTTTTTTTTTAACATCTGTTAACTGTGCAATAATAAGAAATTGTATAATTTGGTGAAATTAAACAGATTTGAAAAAGTTTTAACTTTGCCAATATATTTTTACAATTGCAGTATTATTGAAAATATTGCCGATCTAAACAGATTGTGTTCAATTTGATGACAAAATTTTTTTGCGAAGAACGCAGCGATTCTTTATTCACATTGAAGGCGGAATAATTACAGGCATTGAGGTCGAGAAATATAAACGCGTCACTGTGATACACGTAGGATTATGTAAAAGCACTTCCTGCAATCTTTCATCTTGTATATGATATCACATGTGGGCGACGCGCAAGATCGCCATTTTGTGCCCTTCAGACATAGATTAATTATTAGTGGGTATTAATATAAATATTATCCATGCAATTAAATTTAAATATTGTTTTTTGTGTTCAATCAATCTTTTTCCTGTCTCTTGTGTTATCTAAATTAAATATGATTATGATAAACGTGTCTACGAAATTTAATATTTTATTTTCAGAATTTTGATACAATCGTTAAAATTCTAACTTTTTTCCGAAAAGTTTTAGAGTTTCAAATATATTTTAAAAAGATATTAAATGCTCATCTCGAAAAGAGAGAGGAGAAAAGAAGCAGCATAATCGAGTCTACTGTTAATCGAGAGACAGGCACGTTCTCAATTTGATTCTCAAGATGATTAGAAGCGATTAACTTTAATAAATAATATATTAATCTTCGAATTATTTGACTTTTTATATAGAAGCTTTATTTACACAACATGGACGTAGTTGCGTTAATTAGAAAAGAATCAATTGTATGCTACATTTTTTACTTTTTTATTTCTGTTGCAAAATTTACTAAAAAAATTACAAAATTTTTTATAATATGCCATATGTGTGTTACTTCATTTTTTATCCAACGCACTATGAAATTTTATTTCTAATAATCTTTTAAAAAATAGTTGCATCGAAAAAAAAGAAAATGTACTTTTTAAAAAACCGATTCTTTTCTTTTCGCAATTGCATCTAATTGATATAATTCGTTAGATACACCCCATATATGGATCGGTCTACGTTCGCCAAATCGATACGTCCCTGCGTCGTTTTCTATATAGTCATCTTCTTCTAGATGTTAAAACAAAGAAAATGGCATAGGACAAAGTAGAGACACTGCGTGAATTTGGCGGTTCAGTTTGTCCCAAATCGTTTTCCTCCATGTAATTGCCAGAATTATTTGTTTAAAGTTTAAATTATCAAGAATTTTAGCACTATTGCAAATAAAGTCAAAATTTTTAATTATTTATGAGCTTTCGCGAAATGATACGCCAACTTTACACACACACACACACACACCACATATATTTTGCTTTAAATTTATAAAATTGAAATTAGCACGACAATGTAATATCGCACTAAATGCGATAGAAATTGAAAAATGCAACAAACAAGGCTATTTAAGTGCAAAAATATAAAATATATAAGAGAGAATCTTCTGCGCCGAAAATTTCTATACTATACAGGATGTCCTCAATTTAAATGGCAAAACTTCAGGAGCGTGTAGGTGACCGAAAAGCTAAGATGGAAAGTCCTTTAGAGATTTGCTCATCTTTCCTCCATTTTGGAGAAAAATCACAAGGAAAGAAACAAAACAAGTTTTCGTTTTTTTATTTATTTATGTTATCATCTATTCAATGCAGATATTGTTCAAAACGTTGCCTTCTTGCAGCAATGTAAGCGTTACATCTAGCACCGGCCTCGTTAATCGCAGCTAGACATTGTTCTAGTGATATTTGGTGCACTGCATCTATGATTGGGTCTCTTAATTGCCCTCTTGAATCGATTGGCACCGCAAAGAATAACATCATACGTTTACACGTGTAAGGAATCTTGAAGCAGAAAGTTTATTGGATGCCAATCGACTCGAGAGAGCAACCGACGAGAGATTGAATTTTTGCGATTTTCTCTAAAATGGAGGAAAAACGAGCAAACCTCTAAAGGATTCGTCGTCTTAGTTTCTCGGTCCCCTACGCGCTCTTGAAGTTTTGCCATTTAAATTGGGGACACCCTGTACCATATATTTCTATACTATATATACGATAGAAAAGTTTTTTTATCCTACAGAGAATAATATTATTGTGAGTCTTTCTTTCATAGCTGAAACTCGTGAAACTATCGTATCGATTATTATACGGATACCGAATATTGAACGTAAGGAGTGTTTCTCCTGACCCGATTTCATCGTCGATATATATATCACGGTAATCTTGTATGCTTCGGAAATTCCAGTACATAATACGATCAAAAACAACTATTTTCGTCAACTTGCTTCTCATTGTCGATCGTCGATGAAACTCCTACTTTTTTCACATTCGAATTACCTTTTTCGCATTTGATGAAAACATTGCGAGAAAAATATCAAAATCGTAAAATTATTCAGTATAATTCAATTTTGTCATGTGTATAAATGTCACAAATATATATAAGATAATTAATTAAAATTTATTAAAATCCGAAAATTAGCATGCTCATTCATGATGAAAGATTTATAATTATTCTATTGTATTTTTTATTGAAATATTAGGTATACACCTTTGCTTCCGCCGTTTTCCTATAGATGGCTTTAGCGCTAAGTAGTGGTCGAAATAAATAGATCATAGACGTCATGCAATAAACTTGGGCATCTGTCAACATAACCCCATAGAAACATTAGTCGATTGGTGTCTGCATCATAAAGTTATTCTCGATTGAAAATGTCAGTTTACGAGCCAAATTCTCGTCATTTGCGGGAGGTTTTAATTTTCTGCTTCAATGTGAAGAAATCTGCGGCTGAGGCTCATCGAATGCTCTCAAATACTTATGGTGAAGCCGCTATTAGTGAAAGAACGTGTCGTGAGTGGTTTCAACGCTTCAAGAACGGTGATTTTCACGTCGAAGACCGGCATAGCGATGGAAGAGAGAAGGTTTTCGAAGATGCAGAATTGGAGGCATTACTTAATGAAGACTCGAGTCAAAGTCAAAAAGAATTGGCACGATCATTGGGAGTGACTCAACAAGCAATTTCAAAATGTATAATCAGTTTTTTACAATAAAGCCTCGAATTTCGGGAAAAAAAACGGCGGAAGCAAAGTTGTACACCTAATACATTAAACGTTATTAAATAGCTTTCAAAACATATCGTCGCTAATATAACTATCGTGCTACTTTACACAAAATCAAATAAATTCTAAACTTTTGCGATTAGATATCTTTTGCAAGATAGGCGTTACTGAGAAAATATCTCAATCTCATTGTGCACATACCGATTAGATAAGGTGCGCGCGCGCATAACAGTTGAAAAAAAATCCTTTCTCTCGTTCCTTGAATTCGCTTTTTACTCTTTTTTTTCTCTCCTTAATAGAACTGAATTCTGTAAAGTGTATTGTATATTTTATAAAAGATATTAAAAATAAATATATTATAAAAAAATTTAACACATTTATCAATTTTCAATAATAGATGGTGAATGTGAATGATAAATGATGGTAGTTTTCTGTATTTTTTTTTATTTTACTATTATTATTTTATAATTATATTTTATTATTAAAAAAGAAATTAATTATCAACAAAATATTAATGTGTGATCTCTTGAAAAAGATGAAGAACACTACGGAAAAGATACTTATTATATATGTATGATGACGACGGAGTAGTCGCAATGGCCGTAACGAAACAGTTACGGCCTTGACTGGCTAATTAAATTCAGCATACATATTCATTCGTTCGTACGGAGGAAGTTTATACTGGTAGCATCGCCGTTTCGCTTCGCGTTTTCTCATTTACCGACATCGTAGCGAGCGATCATATCTTATCGCAAAACGTTGCAGCTTCTTCATTCGAAGAGTATGGAAATAAAAGAAGAATACATTCTTTAATAATATATCATACTTATTTCTCCGTGTATATTTATTTTATATTTTTAAATTGTCTTTTTCTCAAGAAACGAGCTCAGTCATGATATATATCGTATACATATGGCATCTTAATGATCATAAAATACAAGTAGATAAATTCTATCTATAGAAAATAAGTTGAAGAAATATTTATTTTGTTGTATAGAAAAGACGCTTATCGTATAGATTTAAAAAAAATTTTATATATATAATGAAAAAGTTTTATTTTACATTTTCTTTGTATTTTTTCTGTAGTTATCTTCTTGGTTATACTACAAATAAAGGACTCTGTTTATATTTAACTGTACATAGATATTTTTCTAGAATAATGATTCCAATGCACGGCAATACAAGGTGCATTATAAAGACACCTGTTGCGTGTTAGCGGACGATCAATCAATACCACGTGATACTTCGACTACGTGGAGGCTTACATAGTTTTATTAATGAGTTCTTTGAAAGCCGAACTCCCCCCCCCCCTTTCTCTCTCTCTCTCTCTCTCTCTCTCTCTCTCTCTCTCTTTGATTAACATCATTTTTTGCAAATTTTTAAAATTTAGTATTAGCACATATGATTAATGTAAGGTATTAAAAATTAAGAAATTTACAAAAATGGAATCGATCAGTTTGGCTTCTAAAGGGCTCCTAATATCAGTAACATTATTATTTTGCAACACTATAAAAAATTTGAATAAAATTTCAAATAATTTAATACCATAAAGAATTAAAAGATATTATAATTCTATTTTGGGCAATTAAGGGATAAAAATAGCAAATTGATAGATATTAATAAAGAAGTGACTATTATTATGACGTGTACTCTTTTTAAATTTGATGCGCTAAAACTCAATCTTCAATTCTTCATACATTTTATTATACATTCTGTAAATAAACAATAACGAGTAATTTGAATAACGAAAAATAAGAATAACAAATAATACGAACAATAAATATAATTTTAATATAATGAATAATTTTATATCCGAATAGCGAATTAAATAATAAAAACGCATTTCGTAGTCTATAGTGAATTATCTAGCAATATAATGCCATAATGATGTAAGATATTTTTGTAATACCTCTTGGGAAAACGAACTGATCGTCACGCGGCTGATCTTTCGTCTCGTATGGTATTAAATTACGAGTGGTACATCTGGAGCTTCGTATCGCGTTGGTACAAATGGATTAAACCGAATTAAGGGCGTCCGTTCTGAGTCAGCGTTTATTTTAGAGCAATTAAGCCAGCCTATGAAAGCAAATGTTTTTTATCATCGTAAATTTTTCCCTTTCACATTTTTCAACATATTTTTCATACACGATAAACTTGATCTATCCTCTGAATCTTACGACGAATATTCTGTCTGACAAATTGGCTTTTTTGTGACAAAAATTTTATTAGACGCGTTATATTTTTTTTTTATTTCTTTTTCTTTATAAAAAGAAAAGGTATCTAAAATCCAGATTTTTTTTTTTTTTTTTTTTTTTTTTTTTTTTTATATACTGTGTGTCTATTGTATATTGTATATTTAAAATTTTATTAATATCCATAACAGTATTGTGATGTGTAATTATAGAATTATACATTATATTGAACGGTAAAATCGATGCACGTTACTACGTTTACGCATTCTTACTATTACATCACTAATAGTGTAATCGACATCGATTAAAGCAATTGTATTCCCCCCCCCCCCTTCAATCGTTTGTATCGTGAAAATCCGATTACGCTGTACGACGCGATACAAGGGGGGGATTCGATTTAAATAGAGTCAGCGCAACAGGTCTGCCAATTTACATATCTCTCGCCTATACCATCGATTGAATAATCTTTCAGTCTTAATTGCTGATATATTTTTGATTAGGTTAAATCGTAATTATGATATAGAAGTGTTTGTAGCTATGGATAAATTGAAAAATAAAAATTTTTAAAGAAATAGTTCTTTTATCTGATTCGTTCATCTCTACGCACACACAATTCAATAAGAACATAAATAAAATAATTACGAGAAATAAGAGAATAAGTCTTTTTAATGACATTGCTAATATCTAGTGCTTCTCTTCTTTTTTTTCTTTTAATTTAAAGAATTTTTTCGCCGCTTTGATTTTATGGCTATTTGAAGTTTCGCGTTTGTAAAGTCGCAAAAGAAAACGACGCGGTTAAACGAACGAGCAGCGAAGGGGATGAAAACTAGTCCTCGCCAACATGCGGTATTTCAGCAGCCACACACATCCACACGCACCTTTGTGCATCGAAAGGGGGTGGCTCAATGTTGAAAAACCCTTTGGACTTTGAAGCGAAGAGGAATGAGAAACACGGGTATAACGAAGGGTGTATTTAAACAACGTCGCTTTCGTTTAGATATATCTCAGACTTGGATTTACACGACACTTTTTTATTTATTTATTTTTTTTAACAAGAAAGATATTTGATTATTATACATTAAATTGTTAAAATATTGTTGCAGATAATTATCACAATGTTAAAGACAATGTTATTATTTCATCGTGCAAACCTTAGCATTTTATGACACATTATAATAATATATAAATAAATAGATGTATTAATTTTTAATTTATAGATATTTAATTTCGATATTTTAATATTCCTCTTTTAATTTTAATAGCCCCTTCTTATTTTATTCCATACAAATTTATGTTAAAATGGATGATTAGGATGTTTAGGATGTGGTTACACGAGGGTTTAGGATTTTTTTAGGAAATGAAGAAAAAAGATAAAAGGCTGTAATATCTCGTATTTCGATGTAAACTGTATTATTTAAATTAGCAATACAAGTTTTATACATATAAATGAAAATTATATTTAGTTTTATATTTTTATGCTTTTTCTTCTTTATGTTGGGTACGTTAGGTTGTTGAAGAATGCGCAAAAGTAATCATAAAGTCGCGATAATATTTATTTGCGATGATAGAGATATAACGTTGGGTTAGTATTTTTTTTTTTTTTAAGTTACAACGTTCGATTACATCAATTACTTTGTACCGTTTTGACTGCTTAAACCAATTGCTCCCTTAATCTTGACAAGCTCAATAACACGTGTCCTTACAACCCCTTTTCAACGCTGAATATCTCACATTTCATGGCCCGAGATATGGACAGAATACACGTGGAAAGCTCTTCATTTTCCGTACTGGAATTCGCATAAGAAATAGAAGAAATGAGTATAATTCTTATTATACGTTGTATAGTATACGATTACGAGTCATTATTGTGTGGCATAATTTTGTACGCCGACTTCCGCTTAATATTTGTCGTTGAAGAGGAAAGAGGGGATGTTACATGCCGCCACGTGTGCGTCCCGCTTCTCTTATTAAAGCTCACCCTTCTTACTCCACACACACACACACACACATATAATTAATCGTAGTCAAGGATAAATGAAGAATAAATAAAAAATCCAGGAATTATATATTATCGAATCTGTTGAAAGAAATTTATTCTCTTGCGTATACACAACAGGGACTCTCTACATGCAAACACGTATGTTAAAATAGAATCGTTCTCATCGTATTAGGAAAGATTGGCTCCTGGATACTTGGTATGTTAAACCGCCTACGCGAGAATGTTCTCCCTACAATTTTTCGACGACGTAACGAAAACAGACGGGTTCTGTTTCGTGCCAGAGACCGATTTCACGTGTGTCGGATGGCGAGTGTCGCGTATGGATCCCTCGTACTCTTGAGAGGGAGTATAAATAGACGTCATACGCAAATATCGCGGTCGTTGCTACCGGGACATGTTGCGAAAGCAAGTTGAAAGCAAGTTTAATCTGCAAAAATTTTATCTACATTCGGCAACGCCTTGACTTTATGCGTTTCTACGATGCGTTTCTTATTCTCTAAAAATAACTACGAAAGACAAACTAAAAAGCATAAAATAAAGAAAAAAGGGATATAAAAATTATGTATAAATATATATATATATATTTTCTTAGATTTACATTATTATTTTATCGTTACTAATAAAGTTTTAAATATTTGATTTACGTTAAATTGAAACTCCCCTACTTTATTATTACATTCATTCCTGTGACAGACACACAAAACAAATTAGGAAAATTGTAAATATTTCTCAATTTATCCATAAAAGTCTTTGATCTTTCTTTATATAAAAGCATGTGAAATATAATTTTTATAACGAATTATGTCACATCTTCTATAATATAAAATATATAGTCTGTCCGAAAAGTTTCCGAATTTTCTTCCGGTGCTATCCAGCATTATCGCGTGTCGTATTGACGTGTGTCAATAGAAATAATTTCACACCTACGCCTATAATAAATCAGCTGTTAGCGGGATCCCGATTCTTTGTATCGAGGTACTGATAAGACTTGTAACAATGAGAAGAAATTGAAAATTCAAAAATATATAGCTTATTTATTAAGACATTGAAGACACATTTAAAATTAAAAGAAACTGTGTGAAAATATACTGCTCAATCGATTTCATTTGCGGAGAAAAAGAAATTAAAATCGTAAATCGGTTAAACAAATTTTTTGTCGAAAAGAATGAGACGAAGCATTCCGTATATAACTTGTTGCTTGACTCGAGCACGATGCCAAGTCTATCAATCACAAATCTAGTTTTATTTTATTTGTCTCAATGATTAAAACGAACCTACAATAGTACAGTGAGCCATAAAGATATTTGTATTATCTTATTTATTGATTGATATTTTTTTCACAAAAATATTATGTGAGGGATTCTTATAGGAATATATGCCATATTAAACGTGCTCTCTATCGCGACGAACATTTTCCTATGTCGAACCAATCGACATACCGTTTGCTTCCGTCCTGTACTCCAAAGATCGATGGATCTACCGATTATTAAAGTAGACAAATAAGGAACAATAAGAGATAAAGAGAATAATGAATAAAACATAAATTCATTCGAATATTCGGAATAAAATATAAAATTGAAAATTTTCATCTCGCGTATTTATCGCAACTTTGATCATCGCAGCGCGCGATTGTCACGGTTAAAAGTGGAGCGAAAGGAAATGCGTATAGAAACAGAAATAAAAACACACACACACACAAGAGATAAATTCGTACATCTGTTGTGTAGGCGGAAATTCTCGTAGGCTGTTATTCGAATGCGCGCGTGTGAAAACAAGCAGTTAACAAGCGAGTGGCTGGTCTCATGCGGTGATAAAATTCGCAAAATATTTATAGATTACAGCTGTGTGATCGCGGTGGATTCGATTCGCGTCGCAAAGTGCGCCATTTTTTCAATTTAACGATACAAAAGTATTCTATCTTCATCACACGCAAATATTTTTATCCTCTTTTAAGATTTAGATTTTTAGATCATAAATTATTTATGATGTATCTATATCCGCATTTAGATTTTAATTAAGTTTCCTCCTTCTCGTTAAGCGAATAATTTTTCAATAATTGCGGTCTTATATATACAATACAGGATGGGGCATTTATATCGAGACACCTAAAATATCTAAGAAATGAAGCAAGATAGAAAGAAATGTTTCAGACAAAAGTTGTTCGGTTCTAAGGGGGTCATAAGATGAGTGGACGCGCTTCGGAGATTTCAATGTCAATCTTGTTTTCTTTTAATGGAAACACCCTAATTTTTTTACATAAATCGATTCCTTGCAATATTCCGTATAAAAAGTTATAGGGGTATGATGGCCAAAAGTTTAATAGTTTGCGAGATATTTTATACTTTATTTTATTACTTTACTTGGACATAATTTTACGTAAACTATGAAATATCTCATAAAATTATTTATTTTGCAATAATGTTACCTTAATATTTTAAGCTCAAAAAATGAGAGACATCAATCGGTGTGAAGAAAATAAAACAAGATTGACATTGAAATCTCCGAAGCGCCTCCACCCCAGGGTCAAACTAATGGCACCATCTTATGACCGCCTTAGAACCGAACAACTTTTGTCCGAAACATTTCTTTCCATCTTGCATTATTTTTTAGATATTTAGATGTCTCAATATAAATGCCTCACCCTGTATATGTATTTACGTATATTTCCCCTCATTCGACAGTTTTCTTCGTACTATTTTATACCGTATTTGCTCGCAATCACAATTCCATGTGTGCAGCTTAATAATAGTTTTAAACCCTCCCCTCGGGAACCTGCACGGATTTTCGGTACCCCAAAGTCATTAAATGGAGCGTATAGGAAATATGGGGTACTACGCGAACAGCTGTGAAAATTGACTTTTCGTCCAAGCGTAAACGCTTATTTGCCCCACGTTCCATGGTCGGATGTCTTGTTCCCGGTGCGAGCGGTCCCTGCGGTTTTCGAGGGACGGGACCCTCGAGTTATCCGACACCCTTCTCGTCTTCCGCATCCGACCTTGTCCACTGCCATGCCCTTAAGTATATTTACTCGGGATCTATGTACACGAACATCTTGTATATTGTCTACTTTAGACATTTTTTCAACCAGTAAATTTCGGCGTGCGTTACCAGATTCTTCGATATTCAAATTTCTTCGTTACATCGTATTTTTCAATAAAGCTTATACAGGCTGTCCTAGACCACCCGTACACTCCTTTTCTTTCAAAAACTAAGCATTTTAGAGAAAAACGTTTTGAACAAAAATTGTATGGTTTTGAGGGGAACGTAAGATGGTACTACGCGTGTCATTGGTTTGACCTTGGATGGTATCGTTAAGGTCAAGTCAAGGACACCTTTAATTTCTTAAATGGAATCCCCTATTTTTTATTGCACATTCTTATAGCTCATGTCGAGAGCTTTTCAAAACACTATAATAAAGTATTTTTTCATTAAGTACTTTTTGAGTAATTTCCAATGCGATGAAAATTCCATCAAATTATTTCTAAAAAGACCGTATGTCTCTCTCGATCGTTTCGAGGTCAACAATTAAGGAGAGAATACGAATACTTTTATCACGTATAATATACTATTCGTGTCTGGAAAAGATTAAATATAAACTTTAAGATAAGAAGAATATTCCAGAAACAACCCTCACCTCACCTCATTCTCCTCGTTTGAATCTTTTGCTCGTGTGAATTTTCGATGCATTTCTTTCGTTTCGCAGACATCGCTATGGACTGGTCGGATCACGCACTTTGGTGGCCAGAACGAAATCATTGGCTAACCAGAACGCGCAGCACGCTGGATCAGTACGGCGTAGCAGCGGATGCATCGCTGCATTTCACGCCGATGCATAAAACTCTAAGGGTGCAATTGCCGGATATGCGCTGCCTCGATTGCCGAGTCGATTTTTCGGTCAAGACATTCAACGCGGTCATTAATTTGTGCAAGGAACTCGGTGAGTCGCAAATCTATTAACACCATTTAAGGAGAGTAATATATAGAGACAAGCGTGACGTCAGTCTCGTTCCGTGCCTTCGTGCCAACGTCAATTGCGGGAAATAAATATATATATATATATATATTTTTTTTTTATTGATACGAAGATTTGATAAGAAAGTATAAATATTTGACGGGATGTATACATTACGCTCTTTTCATTTTTTAATAAGAACGAATGGACTTGGAATGATGTAAAAAAATCTGCAGTTTAAAGAAAATGTTTTTTTTTTTGGAAGTGTCGTACTTTTTGTATTTTGTATACTTAAAATATTCTATATACTTCAAAATAATATCGTGCAATACATTTTGAAACTGCCGCCTATGGCTACTCCTATATAATTATCTGACAACGAGAGAATAATTTTGCGTTATTTCATGTTTTTGATAAGAAGGTAATTTAGGAAGACAGATTTTGACAAAATTTTTCGAAATTTAGAAAGTTTTTTCATTTCTATCTCATTACAATAAATTTTCTTTTATTCATTAGTACATTATATACATTTGTATTATATTAATAAGCATGTAATAAATAAATTGCAATAGTATTCTGCATATAAACAAATCTATCATAATTCTTCTCTAAAGCGTATAGCTGCATCAGCAGAAATATTATACATGATAATATAAGAGAAATAGAAATGATAAATTTTTGCAGTCACGCGAACGTTACGTCATAAACCATTGTGGCTGTCAATTCACCACCGCAACAAGCTCTAAGCTAGCTTTTTAATCAAGGAAGTGGGTTAACGCGATAATTCGGTCGAGAGGATAAAACTGATTTTCGATTAGAAAAAAGAAATGTTGAAAGAGATATATGCGAGCTTATCTTGTTTTATAATGACCTAAAAGTAATTCTCAGAATTATAACGTCATCTGAAACAGAAAATAATCAACGACGAAATTGATGAATCTGTTGTTTTTACATTGTTTAACATTGATTTAATATATCTTATTGTTAAAAAGTTGAAAAGATTTAAAATAGGTGAGAAAAAAAGAAAATCTTTACTAATATTTTCAACAATTTAAGAATTGGAATCGCACGCGAAGCAATGAAAAAAAGAAAAAGAAAGAAGAACTAAATAAAATCTAAAACTTATATAACTGTTAAAACTAGATAAGAATTATACCTAATTATTCGCCTATCGGACTCTATTATTTTGACACTTTTATCGGTAGGATGATTCTATTTAATAGACATCAACGATATGAGATCAGTGTGTATCATATTCATAAATAGACGCTAATACGCAAAGTATGCTGGAAAATGAGTGCCATGACTGCGTGCGTCATGTTAATTTGCCTTTCGTTTAGAAGCGAAACAACAATATGCATCTCTTTAATATATCTAGATTAAATGCGAAATTAACACGCAAATTATTGCGCGAACGTTGCCGCAGGCATTAGACACCCAGAGGAGCTTTCGTTCTGCAAGCCGCTCGAATCGAATCATCTGAAATACAATCTAAAGGACTTGCCAGCCAAGAAGAAGATCGAGAATCAAAAGAACGGTCACTGGAACGTACCGGCCGACACGAATACCTTCATTCCAGTTAGCCAGAGTCCCAGAGGATCTACCGGAAGCTTAGATCAATCGAGTCCATTCATGTGCGCGCCAGTCACACCCAACAATAGAAATCACAGCACACCAATCAGCTCTCCTGTTACGGTAATGGTTTACTCGTATATAAACATAACTGGAGAAAAGTTTTATTCCTGATAAATATTTATGTAACGCAAATATTTTATATATCTTTTAAAAATATTCGCTAATTATAATAAATTCAATTATTACATTCTCAGATCATTGCCAGATATTTATTTTATTTCGCGTTCATTTTTCCCTCTCAACTTGATATGTCATAAAAAGAGTTAATATAGAAAACGCACAATTGCTTGACTTTGTCGCAATGCGATTATTTTCGCAAGATTATAATATGGATTTTACACTTATAAATTTCCAGCATACTGGAACATGGAAGAGGAACAATAACTCGTCCGGTTTCGGTAGCACCGGCTCCTTCAACGCCAATAACAGCACTATGAGTCTTGAGGCATTAAACGGCGGATTGTCAGAGTCCTTGGCGCAGAGTCCAACGTCGCTTTCACTAGAAACGCGAACAAAATTGATTAGGCCAAAGAGTCTAATCGAAAGGGCAAGAATGAACGTCGCCTGGCTGGATTCCTCTCTATCGATTATGGAGCAGGGTATCCGCGAATTTGACACGCTCAGGCTAAAGTTTAAATTCTACTCCTTCTATGATCTGAATCCAAAAACCGATGCTGTCCGCATCAATATGATTTACGAGCAAGCCAAGTGGCAATTGCTCGCAGAGGAGATTGATTGCACCGAGGAAGAAATGCTAATGTTTGCAGCACTTCAGGTATTTGCAAATAAATGATATTGTAGTTAGCAAAAAAATTGGCATAATTCCAAGATGAATATTTATCTAGTTATTCGAATACAATTTTATTTATTTGTTATTTTAATTATTCGTTAGTTGTGTTAGTCATCGCTTTTTATTTTTTATTCCACTTTTACAATCCTACGACAAACTGTGTATGTGTGTTTTTGCCTCTCGGCTGCTCTCGATATATTTATTCTCATCGTTCCGAGAGAAGAACCCCACGCGATGCATAACGCATGCAGATAGCTCCGTCTTTAAGCCAACTACTTTGCCAGCCGGTGTTCCGTCGTAACCATAATGTCGTCACGCAACAACATGACCAAGATGCAGTCATCTTTTGCTTCGACCCACAAAATATATCTTGTATATTTATACACCTACATGCTTGTGGCGAGCATTGAAAGGGAAAAAAATCTACATAATCTCTCAATCGTATCACCTACAACTTTTCGCTCTGACGATTGCAGGTACAAGTGAATCTTCAGGCGAGCGTACCGCAGCCCACGTACGATAGCAACGGGGGGACCTCACCCATCGAAGATGACATTGACGCGGCTCTAACGGATCTGCAAGTGACTCTGGAGGGTAGCAATATCAGCAAGGGGCCCAGTGACATCACGCAGGTGCCCGAGCTCTGCGACGAGCTGCGTTTCTTCAAGCCAAAGCGTTTTACGCTAAAGGCTTTCAAACGTTATTGGTTCACATGCCGTGATCTTCAGTTAAGACTCTACAAGAGCAGAGAGGAGGCGAACGGTTCAGAATCACCGATTTACGTGATCAATTTGCGCGGTTGCGAGGTCACACCGGATGTACATTTGTCGCAAGGACGCTACGGTATCAGATTGGAGGTGCCCAGCGCTGAAGGCATGACCGAGATGTGGATCAGATGCGATAACGTAAGCGGATTAACACATATAACATTTCGTCAAGTTGCGACATTATTGACTTAATCATTTCTAAATGTATTATATATTAATACTAAATTTCGCATCTATATACATCGATATATACGACGAATAAAATAAGTTCTTATGAATAGCTAGAGACGTAAATATTGTAATTGGTGATTCGGATTCACGTGCACATATTTAAAAACTCGACAATTCTTATATTTTTTATTTACTCCAGGAACATCAATACGCAAAGTGGATGGCCGCATGCAGATTAGCGGCCAAGGGACGTACTCTCGCCGACGCGTCCTACGAAAGCGAGGTCAACAGTATCACAGCTTTTCTACAACTGCAGAGGCCTGCACCCGCACCGGCCATCAATCCGAATGCTTTGGATATCATACCAGAGGACTACGTCGCATCTCGATTTGCGAAGAAATTCAAAGGAAAGGTAATAAAACACTTGCACGTTCAAATCTATGTGACCAAGAGATCAACAAGCTACATTAACTTTTCTTTCACAGTTGGTTCAAAGAATCTTGGAAGCGCACGCAAACGTTAAAGACTTATCTCTTATCGAAGCAAAGCTGAATTACATTAAGGCCTGGCAATCCCTTCCGGAATACGGTATTTCGCTTTTTGTCGTACGATTTACCGGCAAGAACAAAGACGAATTATTGGGTATTGCCAATAACAGACTAATGCGAATGGAGCTTCATAGTGGCGATCATTTGAAAACTTGGAGATATAATACTATGAAG
This sequence comes from Polyergus mexicanus, assembly GCF_030449975.1. Lineage (NCBI taxonomy): Eukaryota > Metazoa > Arthropoda > Insecta > Hymenoptera > Formicidae > Polyergus > Polyergus mexicanus. The sequence goes on from NW_027223325.1 coordinate 348,952, forward strand.
GTATGTACTTATATATATACATATATACACTTTACGTATTTATATTGTATCTATATTGTTCGTACCGCTCTTCACTCTCCACAAGTCGTATCCACTTTCGTGTATACAATTTAAGGACATCTGAGAGAAAATGCATGATTATTTATGTTTCGCAGGCGTGGAATGTTAACTGGGAAGTAAAACACATGATGGTACAATTCGAGGAAGAGAATATAATTTTCGAATGCCAGTCGGCAGACTGCAAAGTCGTTCACGAATTTATAGGAGGCTACATCTTCTTGTCGATGCGCTCGAAGGAAGCGAATCAGACGTTAAATGAGGAGATGTTCCACAAGTTGACCGGTGGATGGGTTTAATCTAAAAATGTATATGAAAAAAAAAAGATAAAAATTGTAATAAGTTCTAACATATTCTAAAAACGATGATAAAATACGTTTTGCCGGTTTATCAACATACGTCACGTTCTGTTCAACGTCTGCACGCTGGTTGACATTTGTAAAAATATTTAAATCTGATCGTAGTTATATATCACATATTTTATAATGCTGTATGCTGTAAATAGAATATTATATCCCCTTTACGTTTTAGCGAGAGTTTTAACGATTATAATTATTTTGATTTGACAGGAGGCTACTTAAAGATTTATTTACTACCCCTTGACTAGAGCACTTTAATCTTATAAAGTACCAATACATATTAACAATCATTGAAATCAGGGCCTCCTTTCCATGAAAAAAGAGAGAATCCATTTTCTACATATAGTTATAAAGGTTTTATAAATAGACGTCTGCAAAACCCTATTTTTTACATAGACGAATTATACTTTTATACAAAACTTTTTCTACTCGTGAAAAATCTGCCATTGAGAATGAATAATATTAGACGAACTAATAAACGAATATGTCGAACACGCACAAACGAGAAAACCTGCAAAACATCATAATGTATTAGGGTAATACTCTCTACATAACAAAGAAATATATCGATTTTTATTTAATCAAAAAATTGTTTTCAATAGTAGGTTCCTTTATATTGCATAACATTTAAATGAGTGATTATAATCCTTTTTCTCTTATAATATATGTGTTTATGTCCTCTTTAGTGTCACAAGGTGCTACATCGAATGCGAATTTGACTTTATAACGCAAGAAATCGTGTGTATAAATTATTTGTTATTGTAATGTAAATTAGGTATAGAAAAGTATATCTCACGTCGTTATATACATTACATCTATAAGAAGTACTACATTATATATGTACATGTAACAAAAAAAAAAGATTATAGTTTTGTATATTAATAGACAGTAACTGTATAATAAATATTATTATTATTAATACATTTGGTAGATTTTTCAATTTTTATTCTCCATCATGCTGTAAAATATACAACAATTATATATACAATAAACAGTTCAGAGTTTATTTTGCTGCAATTTATAGGTATTTAAATAGTAAATGAATTATATAATAACATTCATATTGCATGTCTGTTAATTGATTAAATTTTCCTCATACATTTTTGGATAAAAATTTATGTCAAATTACAAAATTATGGATTTTGTTTTTTTATTAAGTAACACAATACATTATCAACATCCATGTAAGTTTGCACATACGCATTGATTGTAAGCAATAAGAAATTGAAAAAATACTAGTATAAAGACTAGTGTAAATATCTTCAAAAATGTTTAAATTTGAGAAATTATTAGCTTGTATAATCTTCTGTTTTTCTAATTGTGTATCTTGAAATGTTCAAAGATCTTTGACTTATCCAACAGTAATAGACAGTTGCGGATTTTTTCCTGAGATATTTATCGTCTTTGAGGACGACTGATTTTTCGAATCTTTCCTTAAAGAGAGTGCCCTCGCTGTGACAGGTATATTCCCGGTTCTTGCACCTGACCCGCTCAGGTTATCACCTTCGCGTATCTAATTATATAGATATATAATTATATAGATATATAGTTATATACAAACCGTTATGCTCATTTAAAATAATTCTTATAGAGAATTTAAAATATATATAATTATTTTTTCTCGGATTTCATGCGATGAAAGTTTTATATCATAGGGCGATTTCTGCGAAATTTATCTTTCGATATGTCGATCAAATAAGATATTTTATCGATTAAATGTCGAAATACTAAATTTTTCTCATATTAGATATAATAAAATGAAAAAATGTATGAAAATTTTTTTTATATTTTATAGCTCGTATTAGATAGAATAGATATTTATGAATGTGCCCAAGATGAGTTTTTCGGTTTTGTAAATTATAATCAGAAAATATTGTACAAGATACATCAATTTTTTGTTAAAAATTAAAACATATATAGATTAAATTATAAATAACAAAAAAAAACGAGATTTTACATTTTTTTAGCCATTTGCACTATCGGTCGCGATTGAAGAAACTAATTTACTTCGACGTATAATGCAGAAAAAAAATTTACTTCTGATGTCATAATCTAATGATTATAGAGAACTTCAAGTAACGAGAATAATGTTATTATAACCGGAGCATGACTTGGCGGCGCTGAATGGACAAGCCTTCCGGCGAGTGAGCTCGTTCTCTCCTTCCTCGATCTCATCCACTCATGACCTAATACTCTCTCGAGAGTCAGCCTGAGAGTGATATCTGGCTCGAGGATTTGCCGGACAATGCTCTTGGCCAACATGGACACGGTATCGCGGACGCGCGATCTGAACACCCAGTTGCGTGACATTTGATTCTTGAGAAGTTTCGGTAGATTCGTATCGTCGAACGGCATTCTGGCATTGAGCATGATGAAAAGGATGATACCAAGCGACCATATGTCCGCCAATTTCGGATTATACGGGGTGCCGGCGACGATCTCCGGCGCGGCGTATGCAGCCGAGCCACAGTAAGTGTGGCTGAGGACTCGCCTGCCTTCGGGGTTCACGCAGAACCTGGCAAAACCGAAGTCTGCCAGTTTCACATTGAACTTGCGCGACAGTAATATGTTCTCGCACTTGAGGTCACGATGGGCAATGTTCTTGCTGTGTAGATAGTGCAAGCCGGATGCCATTTGACGAAACCACAGCCGCGATTGTTGTTCCGGCACTACGCCGTTGTTTGTCACAAAATCCAGCAGATCGCCATTATCCGCATAGCGCATGAAGATAAAGACCCGCGGGCCACGTTGCAGGATACTGTGCACCTGCGCCCGACCAGATTCAGTACGCGATTCAATATAGGCTGCTGATGTATTAAGCAAAATTGGGCAAAACATGGTTAAGATTTCTTTTTAAACACAATTTTATTATGATTTTTTAATGAAGATTCTAGAAAAAAGAAATTAGTTATGAAATTAGATTTATCATTGTAATGAAATTTTAAATTAATTATGTTGCGTAGAGAAATTAAAAATTGATTTTGATCACATGACAATGTTTAGAGATTTGAATATGTCTAATATGTCACTGTAAAGTAATGCAAATATGAAAAATGGCTCTGCTTATTCAAAAGTTATTTGCTAATTAAACAATTCTCGATTTTTTCGTTAGCTAATTTTGAAAGAAGAAAAAATAAATGAAGTATAAGCGTTTCCGCCCGGAATTATTCCTTCTTCGTCAATTAGACAGAAAAAGTGAATTAAAGCGCAATTTCCTGTTGTGTTTTACTTGAATAATATGCGGATTTTCTATTTTTGTTAAAATCTCGAGCTCGCGGGGAAAGAACTTGTCCAAGAAGTCGTGCGGCGCTTTCTCTTTGTCAAAGATCTTACAGGCCAGACGCATCTTCTTGGAATTCGCTCCATCGATATACTCTGCCAAATGTACGGTCGCGTAACAACCCTAAAAATATTTTTAATTTTTATGACGCGTAAGAAATTGATTTTTAGTCATAACATAAACTGATTTTGACAATCGACCGATTAATATAAGGAATGTGTCGAACGATACAAAATACAATAATTTCGCAAAAAGATAAAGACTTCATTTAAATTAAAAATACCTTTGCCTTAAAAAACGAGAAATTAGAAATAGTATTGCTGCGTAAATAGACGAGAGAAAACGTGCAAAGTTAAATTAAACAAACAGACAAATATAGAAAAGAATAAACAACCTGTCCGATCTTTTTGCCGATGAGATATCCCCGCTGCTCAAGAGCGTTCACCTCCGAGTTTCGGGTGCAGAGTCGCGTGGCCATGCCAAGTGATTCTTCATCGACCCTTCATCACTGACCCCCCTCTCAAGGACGGGCAGTTGATTGAGCAATCTTCCTGTGTGTTATGTGCGTATATATCCACGGGAGACGCTTCACTAAAATTTCGAACGAGAATTTCTTGATACGCTCTAGTCTCTTCGTTTCTTCGCGCGCTATTCTTCGGCTGCTGGCACTAGCAGGTTTCGTTGACACGATTTCTGTCCTGAAGCGACACCGAACACCTCGACGTATCTCACTGCTACATTGATGCGTCCGACAACAAAGCAGATCTGTTCGGTCATTTGAGAGAGAGAGAGAGAGAGAGAGAGAGAGAGAGAGAGAGAGGCGGTTGTGCGAGCACTAGAATTTTGGACAAGCCCGGGACCAGCTTGCGCTTGGTATGCGACGAGAGGAAGGTAAAGATCCGCGTTTCATTCGAGCGCAGCCATTATACTTGGAACAATGAAAACAATTGACACGCATACACGCGAGATCGATTCTATGCAATTTTGGATAGTTTCTCTCGCTGTGCGAACCAACTTCTGGATAATATTACTATTGATCATCCCTGATTGCTTCTCTCTTTCTCGTTATAGAATAGGAATACATTGAATGTTTTTATCAGCTGTTTTTCTTATTAATAATAATTAAATTATTAGTAATAAATAATAGTAAATAATTTTATCGCGTATTATAATTTTGTTTGATTATAGTATATATTCCTTTACGTAATATCTACACTATACACTTACTTTTAAAAATTATAAATGTTTTTAAAAAAATCTGGAAGATTTGATACATTTATCCTTAGTTTTAATTTCTAATTGCCCATTAATTAATTGTGATTCTATATTTATATGCCACATAAAAGAATAGTAAATAATAGGAGATGGTAAATAAGGAGATAAATAAGAAATAAGAAAAAGAAAATGGCTGAGTTGAGAGAAAAACGCTGGATAACAAAATATTAAAAATCGATATGTATGCATACATATGTATTATTGATCAAGAAAAAAAGTTTGCATGCATTATACAAAAATATTTTAATTCATAACTCTATAAATTGACGAAAAATGTATCTATAATGACAAAGTTTTGAATTATATAATAAATTCCATATTTTACTCACATCAGGAAGTCCATTCCAACTACTAGTTGTATACAAATTATAAATTATACCATAAACAAATATTACTTTTATATATGCATTAGTAACTACGCCCGAAAAGTGTATAAAACTTTGCTTTGTTTTTGCAACTATGATGAATACATTTTAGCTCATCCAGTGGTTTTGTCAATTTTGGTTGCTCAAATGGTATACAAAGACTTTTGGCGCCCATTGATAATGCTCCAAGTTCATCACCGCTATTCTCTCTGTAATTATTCATGATTGTTTGACCCAAATATTTAAAAAGTGAATAAAAAAAAGAAAAGATTTGTTAAAAAAATATTAATATTCTATATTAATATTATACATTATATATATATATATATATATATAATAGTATAATATATATTATATATATTACATACATATGATGTATAACTGTACAGACATTAATATTCTATAGATATATCTCTCTTTTCTATTTATAACTACAGCCACTTTTTTGATGTTAACTATATTTTAAATTATTAACAAAAGAAAATTTGCGATATATTAATAAATGATCAATAATCAACATGTGGCATTTAAAATAATTTTGGAATAATTTGTAAAAACGACAAGCACATAAAAAATCGTTTTTTTTTTTACATATAAAACAATATTACCTCGCGCTATCCACTTTAATGTTATCTTCACACGTCGACTCGCCGCAAAAAGGTGATAGTAATAAATTCTTTTCATTGAGCTCGGTACAGAAATCACTCCAATTTTCGACTTGCTTGATATGCGCGATGAGATTCTTTCTAGCTCTATGAAATAGTAATTAAAAAACTATAAATTCAATAATAACAGCAATAGCTTCAAAGTACGAACAATTAAGTGGAAAAACTGGCAAATAAGAGTCAAGGCACGGATATTGGTGCGCGAACTTTTTGTTTTATCAATAATCAGAAAGAAAATCAGTTTCCTTTCTGAGATTATTGATTTTAACTTAAAATTTGACTGTTACAACAAATATTGTGTATGTCAAGTTTTAAAATACCAATGTAATTTTCATATATTTATATCTATGCTGAAAATGGATCAAAAAAACGTTCGAAATTTACATTTTTAATACATTAAACACATTTATTACAAAAATGTAACAATAAAAAGTTCGCGCACCGATACCCGCGCCTTGATTCTTATTTGCCAATTTCCTCACTTAAAAAATCATAAGTTATCAACCGAATTATTATAGCAAGTGCATTAAAACAATTTTCAGCGATATTTACCTCGACAACAACTGTGCTTGTATATCTTTTAACAAGCAATCTAATGATGTAGCTACCATGTCTCTCTTGACAGTTGTTCTTTGTAAATTATCCCTTCGTACAAATGTTACTTGATTCTTCTCCATATCTTTCGGGCCTAATTCGATTCTCACTGGTACGCCTTTTAGCTCCCAGTGATTGAACTTCCATCCGGGCGTTCGATTATTTCTAAAATCACCTTTCACTCTAAATTTGGCGTCTTTACTTAATTCATCGACTAACTTGACGCATTCGCCTTGAAGTAACTCTTTCTTTATCGTAGGCATATTTGCAGTTACACCACAAGGAATAACAATACCTTGTATAGATGCTACACATGGTGGTAACACTAAACCTTTATCGTCTCCATGTACCTATCGTGTGAATAAATATAAAGCATAAATATATTCGCATTACACATATACATAGATAGAACAATATACAAAGAGTAAATGTGTAATTTATATATATTTACATATGTGTAATATAACAATAATAATTTTACCAACCATTATCATGACTCCAATTGTCCGTGTAGTTAAACCCCAAGAATTCTGATAGACGAATGTCTTTTCGTCTCCTTCCGCTATACCTTCCACTTGAATGTTAAACATCTTGGAAAAGTTTTGCCCTAGATGGTGACTCGTTGCTCCCTGTATCGCACGACCGCTGGTCGAAATAAATGCTTCGACGGTAGTCGTGTAATCGCCTCCCGCAAATTTCTCCTTTTCAGTTTTGCGCCCTTTGATAACAGGGACGGCTAATAAATCCTCGTAAACTTTGGCATACATGTCTAAGATAATCAACACTTCCTCCTCCGCTTCCGCCTTTGTAGCAAATGCGGTATGACCCTCTTGCCACAAAAATTCTCTGGTGCGTAAGAAAGGTTTGGGATCTTTAAATTCCCATCTCTGTAAATGTGAAAATAAAACAATTGGAATGCAAAATCACCTAGAATGAGATATTGTATCAATAATGATAATAGTCATACCACAACGTTACTCCATTGATTGAGCTTGAGCGGTAACTCGGTGTCCGATCTCAGCCATTTGGCGTAAGCTGGATACATGACAGTTTCCGAAGTCGGTCGTATAGCTATAGGCTCTGCCAAATCCGATTCGCCGCATTTTGTCACCCATGCGACTTCCGGCGCGAAATCCGCTATATGTGTCTTCTCTTTCTCTAACACGCCACGAGTAACGAAGATCGGGAAGTAGCATTCTTGAACACCGAGCGCCGTTATCTCTTTGTCGATGTACTCTTTTATTATCTTCCAAATTGCAAAAGTCCACGGACGAAGAATATAACATCCGGATACGTCGTAATATTCAATCATACCACTTTTTGTAATAACTTGCGAGTACCAGTCGAAAAAATTTTCTTCCTTCTTTGCTTCCAATCCTAATCTTGTGCCCGTTTTACCTGTATCTGTATCCTTATTGATCACACTTCTCGGATTTTCTTTCTGCAACATTTTTCCAGATTTAGAAGCGTCCTCCTCTTTCTTTTTCGATGCTACTTCCAAATTCGAGACAGGCTTCAACTCTTGACCAGTTGCATTCGTACGCGCCTATGAAAGAAAAGATAATAAATGCCGATAAGTTGGGGAGGTTTCCAATAATTGAGATATTTAACTAAAGCCACGCTAGCATCAAAGACAGGAATTAAAGAGTAGAAGGAGTTAGTGAAAACGGCAGAAGGAGTTGACAGCGAAAGCGAAGCAGTTGTGCGAATTATAAAGCGATAGCGAGATCGAGTATATTCTGTTATTGAATTATTGAGTCAAGTGTCTTTTTTTTTATAACGTATTATTATGAGTACCAACGATTTGGAAATATGAACAAAGTTTATATTTTACATACGCCCTCTTCACTGTAAAAAAGCCTACACATTTTTATAATCGCTTTTCAAGCTCAAAAGAATTTTCATTTCTCGATCGATAATGCTCTTGTCGGTTTTCGAGCTTTTTAAACTTCGCACTTTATCGCTTTGCTTTTTTATTTCTTCAGATATTTCTACCTTTTTAAAAGTTTCCTTGCTCGCTGTACCACTACTAGCAGCTGTAGTAATTTGAGATGGATTCCAATCTTGACCAGTTGCATTTTTATAATCGGTTTTTAAGCTCAACAGAATTTTCACTTCTTGATCGATGATGCTCTTGTCGGCTTTCGAGCTCTTTAAATTTCGCACTTTATCGCCTTGCTTTTTTATTTCTTCAGATATTTCTACCTCTTTGAAAGTTTCCTTGCTCGCTGTATCACTACTAGCAGTTGTAATAATTTGAGATGGTTTCCAATCTTGACCAGTTGCATTTTTATAATCGGTTTTTAAGCTCAACAGAATTTTCACTTCTCGATCGATGATGCTCTTGTCGGCTTTCGAGCTCTTTAAACTTCGCACTTTATCGCCTTGCTTTTTTATTTCTTCAGATATTTCTACCTCTTTGAAAGTTTCCTTGCTCGCTGTATCACTACTAGCAGTTGTAGTAATTTGAGATGGTTTCCAATCTTGACCAGTTGCATTTTTATAATCGGTTTTTAAGCTCAACAGAATTTTCACTTCTCGATCGATGATGCTCTTGTCGGCTTTCGAGCTCTTTAAACTTCGCACTTTATCGCCTTGCTTTTTTATTTCTTCAGATATTTCTACCTCTTTGAAAGTTTCCTTGCTCGCTGTATCACTACTAGCAGTTGTAATAATTTGAGATGGTTTCCAATCTTGACCAGTTGCATTTTTATAATCGGTTTTTAAGCTCAACAGAATTTTCACTTCTCGATCGATGATGCTCTTGTCGGCTTTCGAGCTCTTTAAACTTCGCACTTTATCGCCTTGCTTCTTTATTTGTTCAGATATTTCTATCTCTTTTCCTTTACTTGTTACATTATCAGTAACAATATTAGTAATTGCATTCTCCCTCTCTTTCTCTCTCTGAGATGATTTCCAATCCTGACCAGTCACCATTTTATACTCTTCTTTCAAATTTGAAAGGTTTTTTGTTTCTCGATCTATAATGTTCTCTAAAACTCGTAAGTGATGCTGCATTTTTTTAGACATTTCTTTTGTTTGTGAAATTTTCTTCATCTTTGTATTACTAACAGGATCGCCAGCTATACTCTCAGTTTGTTTTCCTTCCTGATCAATAGCATTTTGACAGTCGTTTGTCAAGCTTAAGAGAGCTTTCATTTCCTGGTCGATAATGCTCTTGTCGACTTTTGAGTTCATTAGGTTTTGCATTGTAATGATTTGTTTATTTAGTTGTTCTAATATTACTTTGCTTTTTGCTTCACTAACAATATCAGTATTCGTGATTTGAATTAACTCCCAATCTTGTCCAGTTATCTCTTTATAAGCGCTCTTTAGCTGTCTCATTTTCTTCTCTTGATATTGTATTGTATCAAATAAAAGGTTCTCCGTCTTATTGACGCCTTGCTCATTTAAGTTTTGCTGTAGTGGTAAATTTACTTCTTCAGCAAATTTTTTTTCGTCAGAATTCGAACCTAATTTTCTAAATTTAGCTTTCTCATTTTCCATTGTTGTTTCATTTGCTCTTTTGCGCTGTATATTATCTCTCTAAAACAATTTTTAATTTTATTTTAATTTTATTCGTATTTATGCTTTGTTTTCTACAACTAAATTTCTTTAAAATGAAAAAATATATTTACTTAATTTTAATAAGTTTAATACTAAGCTACTCTGAGACCAACATTGCATCAAATATAATTATAAATGATATCTTATAGCTGCAAAAGAATTATGTTTTTTTTTTATGTTTATAAACTATACATTCTGTAAATAATTAGATATTAGTTGATTGAGAGAAAATTTATTTTTAAGAGAATATTTTTCTTACTATTTGGTTATGTGATACAGCAGATGTAATAGAAGGCGTTGCCGTGTGTCCATCGGGTATATGGAACAATATAACAGGTTGTTCACGCAATGAATAAGGACTTATAGGTGCATATGGAACGTCACAAATAAAGAAGCCCTTTCTCTGAAGCTGAATTATCTCTCCCTTCTTCACACGTTTCATTTCTGCTTCACCCCACATTTTAACCTCTTTCTAGAAATAAAAATTTCATGATACAATTGGTGAAATATAATATATAATTTGCAGCATAATTTGTGTAAATAGATAAATCTTTGAGATATTACCCTTGTATCCTTGGCAACAAAGTTTTTAAAATCGTCATCTTTGCCCAAAACCGGTACATTCAGGATATGATTAAAATAAACAGCATAACAACTTATTGGATTTGACTGTGGTTTATTTTCTTGAGTGTCTTCATATTTGTCCAATGGTGCAGCTAACCATGTAATCTTCAATGTTTTTTTGTAATTTTTGTCTGTCAGATTTAACCGTGCCTTCACATCTATAATATTACCAGATTGGTCTGTGTGTATCTCTTCTATCATTAAATTACCCCAATTGATAAAGGTTGCATTCTGTCCCACAACTAATACTTCGGCGTCATCTCTTTCTATCAATATTTTAGGACTTATTCGTACTTGTTTGGTACCTTTGGAGGGATCTTTAGGGTGATTTTGCACGTCCAACCACTCTTCCCTAGCATCTACTATATTAACTATTACCAATTTCTCGTAATCTACTGCAGTATACCTGAAATTATAAACATATGTTAAAAAAATTATATTTCTAGCTATACTACTCACATGTTAGATTTTTTTAACAGCATTTAAAATACCTAACAGCGATCGGATCGATGACTTTCTTGTTGAAAGCCCATATCTTGTCCCATTCCATGAAGACTACAGATTTAGAGCTACCTTGCGCAATGATGAATTGTTTCAAACCCTCGACTGTCATTCCTCGTCTCAAAATACCTCTCACAGTCGGCATACGCGGATCGTTCCATCCGTCAACCAAACCTTCGTTTACAAACCATGTTAACTTCCGTTTAGATAATACCGTATAAGTCATATTTAAACGCGAGTATTCCCATATATACGGACGACGCAGTCCTAAGGCGTCGATTATCCAATAAAATTGAGCATCTCTGTCGTGATATTCTGTTGTACGCAGAGTGTGAGTAACATTCTCGACAACATCGACAATTGGACAGGCAAAATCATAAGTAGGATATACCCTAGCAGAAATAATTTAGATTTATGTATAAATATATAAATATCAATATTATTAAAACAACATAAATATAAACTTTATAAATGTAAAATTAATATAAATTAACTTATAACATATTTATTAAAGCCATCTCAATAAATAATAACATAAAAATATTTTATTATTATATATTACTTGAAAATGAAGCTTTAACCCATCAAATAAGTCAATAAGTAAAATAGCCAACATAGATAAGAGAGATAAAATATATCTTCAAGTTAGCAATCAATGTTTAGTTGTGCCATCACTAGCACACCGCTTCCCATAGACGAAATATAATAAATTTTTGTTTAAAAAATATCAAGAAACATATACACACTTGTACTTGCTTCCAGTACGTGGATGAGGTTCTAGTTTGCAACGATAAATTGTAGGATCGCGCATGCATCCATTTGTCGACTCGTAATCTATCTTTGCTCTAACGCAACATTCTAGACCACGCGGGGTACCACTTTTCATCTCATTCCACAACAGATGATTTGTATCAATACCTACAAAAGTAGGACAGAAACAAGTAATCATTTGAGACATTGTCAAAGAAAATTAATAGCACATGTAAAAAAAAGTTCTTCTCGCCAAAATGATTACTTACAGTTAGTTCTGTTTCTAGATTTTTGTCTTTGATCGCGTTGCTCCTTCATAATATGCGCTGGGGTATCATCCACAAATGCCATACCATTTTCGATTAATTTAGTACAATAGTCTTCTAATATTTCAAAATAATCCGAGGTATGCGTAAATCTATGGGGTTTAATTTGTAACAATTTTAAATCTTGCAATATAGCTTCTTCAAATTCTACAGTTTCCTTCGCTGGATTTGTGTCATCAAATCTCATGATGAGTTCTCCTTGAAAAGTCTCGGCATAATACTGATTTAAAAGAGCCGCTTTGGCATGACCAATATGAAGATAACCACTTGCTTCAGGTGGAAATCTTACCACTACCTACAAAAGGTAAGTATCAAATTTGTTTTACAAGTTATTACAAAATTTTTAAAGATCATATTAATTTACGTGATTGTATTATATGATTTTACTTTGCCCATCTCAGCTCCAGGTAAATCAATAAATTTACCCTCCTGTTTCTTTGTCTTTGTTTCTTTAGCAACAGATTCTTTTTTTTCAGATATTATATCTTTTGCTTGAGAAGATGTAGACTTTTCTATGAGTAACAAGGCGTTTTTAACAAAACGAAGTGATTCCATATGCTTATACCATCTAGTAATGTTATCATAACTTTTTCCATGATGTTTTATGTATTGTTGACTTAGCAAAGCACAAAATACGTGAATATCGGCCAATGTTAAACTTTTGTTGACTAGCCATGTGCGTGTTAATAATATATGATCAAGATAATTCAAATTATTCTTCATCTTTGATATATCAGCCAATTTTTCAATGGCAAATGTCATCCAATGATCGACTTGTGTTTTTTCAATAGGAAAGACACCGCCTGATGTATAATATAAAATAATAAGTTATATATTTTTAATCAAAATAATCTTAGCTCAATATGTAACATTTTATTAAAAAAAAATAACATTAACGTTAATAATTAGATTTTTGCTGCAACAATTGATACGCTACACAAAAATAATTACGAATTCTTACCATAAAGTGCAGTATTTATTGTTCTTGCAAAATATCGATTAATCCCGTAACTACATTGTGCTAATAATGTATGATTATCATATAAGGAAGAATAATCTCCTGTTAAATCTTTCCATGTTATATCTATATCCGTCTCATTCTCTGTTCGAATTATCTCAGTCACTATCAACAATTCTATATGAAAGAGTTAAAATATAAATGTTGCAGATCATAATTTTTCTTTCATATCACAATATTATATAATATAATACTAGTCCAGAAGTAACAAGTATTTATTACATCTATGTACTGTCTATTAACTTATAAGAAATATTTTTCATATATATTTATCAATATTAATTTAGATATGAAACAATTCATATTATATTTTAAATTATTTTTCAAATAGAATATCGATATCTAGACACTAGATATTTTAAAATATATACCCGAATATCCGAGTACAAATGATGGCAGGTTAATGTCGCGCAATTGTAATTATGTATAGTTGATTGTATGTTTTAGCATAGTTTATCTCATATTTATATTTTCCAAGTGTTTCAGAAAATTTTTTAAATTTATATAAAAATGTGAAGAGTGGATGTATTCCTATAACAAATAACATTATATACTGTGCTTATGAAACAATAGAAAATAAATATATAATAAAATTGTGAAGAAATTTATTCCTTTTCATAAAATATACGATCTTTTATATCTTATCGGGTGTATATAAATACTCAACAATGTTTTTTCAAATTCAATAAAATATTACGATTGAAAAAGATATCTTTAATGTTAATAAAATATAGAACGAATCATTCGAGATACTCGACAATATTTCAAACAGATATACAATAACAGTGAAAACTAGAAATTATAAAAATATATAAAATATATATATAAATATATATAATATTGAAGCAAAGTAAATGATGAAAAGAACTCACAGAAGGCTGAGAAAGAAGAAAGAAAATGTAAATATTCACATCAAGAATACATTAACCTGCCTTCCTTGCTTTCTCGATCTCTCTTTTTCTCTCTACTTTAGAATTAAAAATGTTAGAAATTAAATGTAAAAATGCATTATACCTATCTCAGGAGACTTTGAATCAATTGTTAGCGAAAGTACCATTATTGCGCGTTTTTTCTAAACTTTTCGCTTTAATAAAGATCAATCTAGCACATGTGCGTCCACGAGTTACACTTCATATGGCATAGCATCACACCATAAATATATGAAATCCTTAGACAATGCATTAAACTTTCTCCATTGAACTATATATCATATTGGAACGCACACCGCACACGGCTATGCCCCCACCACTACTACCGCGACCACTAAAGGATAGCTGCAGCTTTTCAGAGCTGTCTCTTTTTACCGTGAACTACCATGACTGGAAACATCGTCCTGTCACGCAATCACACCAAATCACACGCGATCTTTGATACCACGCGAATATTTATTTCTATGCTAGATGGTTGAAAACGTTAAGAAGCAGAGAATTAAAATAAATATGAAAAGTGGTAAAGTGTATCTTAAAAAACTGCACATCAAGCTATGATAATGGTTTTAGAACGGATAGTACAATACATCTGGTCACGTGGTCGACGTAGTTAGATAGACAAGAACAGATCTGAGAAGCGACAACTCTCGCAGTTCCACATTCCTGGCCGCCAATCAGCAGAGTCGGGCGCGTTCCAGGATGGTATATATAGTTCAATGGCTTTTTCTAATTGATTCCGCCATTTTTGGTCAAAAATAATCTCAGCCAATCAGTAAAAAGTCGATTAATTCTTTACTATCGTGGCGCTGCTGGTTATAGTGGTCCGAAAATGAAAAGTAAATATATTAACAGCGGATTACTGGACTGGCTGACGCGCACACATCGGTCAGAGGGTTTACGTCAAGATAGGTCGGTTACCTGGAGATAACTGTAAAATGTCATCGGCGAATGTATGTCAGGTATGGACTTGACGCCGTGCGTGTATTACGGTATGACATCGCTGTCTGGTTGGTTCACGACCGTTTTGTCAATTATGCCACCGCCGTCATTGGGATCCTGAAAAGAAGGAAAACAGCCGCATCGTACATCTGAGTTCAAGCTCATCTCAAACGCACGAACAAGTATGTAAAGAGTCAATTATTATCTCTCCAGAGTTCAGAGTATATCGAGAAATCCTTTGCGTGCACGCATTTTATTGCTGCACAGTCTTCCTTGCCGTTTTCTCTCTATTTCTCTAGCCTTGTTTCACGACAATTTACGCGAATTACAATGTATCGGATATATAGGTATTATAGATCGATTACGAATTTTTTTTTTGCCGGGTAAGCCGCGTCATCGAGGATACCTTAGATCGCCATAAAAAAAAATTATCCGCCTCCGTCAGATTGTCTCGGGCTGTTGGAGCATGTCCGTCATTTGGCCGTTTTTACGAAAAGCGATGAATAATTTTCTAGCATGAGAAACGACCGGCGTAAAACGGAAATAAGAGACCGTTTTTTTATTTTTATATGGAAATTTCTTTTTGGCATTATAACAGGCTAATAAATGGCTCAATTATGATTATGCTTTCCCACAAATAGTATAATAAAAATTTATTTATATTTTTTAAATTTATATTCTAGCATATTGTTGCATATTCATAATTCGCCATTTGCGCAATTTTCATTATATACGTATACTTCAAATTTTTTTCTTTTTTCTTTACACCCATTAGATATCTTGGTTCAATCTTTATTGAAGATTGTATTTTATTTTTTGAGAGTTCTTTATTGTATTGTTTTTCTTATTACTATTCTTTTTTACATTTGATAATAAGGAGAAGATAAATTATTTCAAGTCTATTGTACTATAATAAAATAAATTTAGAAATATATTATTATTCTTTAAACAATTTTATATAATTATATAATATAATTGTTATAAATTTATATATATTTTTTACAGGAAAGAAACGCAAAGCGTCATGGAGGGAATAGAAGTTACATTTTTATTCCAGTTTGGTCTGACACGTGACACAGTCACAGTTGACAGTAGCACACTTACTCTTAAGGCTCTGAAAGACCTCGCCTGTGATTTTATAAACACCAAGTGTCCAGAGCATGGCTTAAATCATCTATTTGAGAGATTAATTTTATTTAAGCATGATTACAATTCTACAAATGTTTTACAGCTTATTACAAATGCTACAGAAGTAATTGACGAAACACTAATTGAAATCGTGTTGACTGGTAAGTTCAACTCCTCAATGTTCCTCAAGTTGCAGCTTTTTGATTATTTACATACGCATACAGACACGATATACGGATTATATATAATTTATATAATTCTAACAATATTGTTTTTAATAATTTAGCACAAGTGCCAAGTGAATACATTCCTATTCGACCTCATGCTTTAGCAGTACATTCCTACAAAGTTCCAACATTCTGCGATTTTTGCGGCGAAATGTTATTTGGTCTTGTTCGACAAGGTCTTAAATGTGAAGGTAAATTTATGATAAATAAATACTTGAAATAAAGCAAATTTGCACATAGATATTATATATTGATGTCATAATATTTGTGATTTAATAACTATAAGATTTATTTTATGTATATTTTTAGGTTGTGGTATGAATTATCATAAGAGATGTGTCATTAAAGTACCAAATAATTGTTCTCAAGATACGAGTCAAAGACGGCGTAGTTCAGCTATGTTGAATGTTCCAAGATCACCGAGTCAAGGTTCCACTAGCAGCCTGACGAGCATTACTGATGATAATCACAGTTCAAATAGTACATCTAACGCAAGCCAAAATAATAGTACATTGGTATGAGCAAAAGTATATCACATTTTTTACTATGATTTTTTACTTAATGTATATTTTTGGAAAAACAAATAAATGCCATTGATATTTTCCTTATTCTTTTTTATTTATGAAGTGCTGTGTGTATATATGTGTTTGTTTGTTGTGTGTGTGTATGTATGTAAATAATATATACTATCTCATAGGCCATACCAAGTATAATGACACCAAAACAGTCTGCTTCACCGTCATTGGGAGGACGGCCTGTTTGGGTTGAACGAGAACTCGCAACGCGAATAAAAATTCCGCATACTTTCGTAGTACATACGTATACACGTCCGACTGTATGTGGGCACTGTAAAAAATTGTTAAAGGGTATATTTAAACAAGGCCTGCAATGTAAAGATTGTCAATATAATACACACAAAAAGTGTATGGATAAAATACCTAAAGATTGTACAGGAGAAAACTTGCGAGACAATATAGGTAAAATGCTTTCTATGGTTTTAGAGATATTTTATAGTTTTAGTTTTATAGATAATAGATTCAAAATGCTTACATATAGGTGAATATCCAGATAGTGGTGTCAGCAGTGAACTAGAAACTAAATGTGATATTAGGAATGAAGAAGGTGATGCTGACAGTGACACAGAATCGTCACCTCCGCCGCAAGAGATATCGTTCACAAATGACGAGAATAAGATACCCGATGATTATACAGTAAGTTATCCCTTCCCCCCTATATCCAATTAATTTTTCCTGTTTATTAAAATTGTTGTAAATTTTGTTATCAATTGTTGTCAGAATAGAGATATTTTTTAAATAGCCGATCTCAAATGCTAACAACAAAATTGTATACTTACAGGATCATGTACAAAGTAATGAGGACGCTGCTTCTGATGAAAATAAAAAATCACGACCATCAAGGTATGTTTCTAGTATCCAGTTTTGTTTCTAGAAAATCTTAAATCTTATTTTTATATTTTGAACATATACATATTTTTTTAAATGCACCACACACATTTGCAGAATACTCTATTTATATTATATTTTTATATAATATTGTATTCTTTTTCTTCCTTTTATCTAAAAAAAAAGCTGTAGTTCTACGCCAAGTAACAACATTCCATTAATGCGGATAGTACAAAGTGTAAAACATACTAAAAGACGAGGATCTAAAGTATTAAAAGAAGGTTGGATGGTGCATTTCACTAATCGTGATCCAGTTGTAAGTATTCATAAAAATACTGTAGCAATTAATTCCCATTTTGCAATTTATTATTTAAATTAATACTCGTCCAATAGACAAAAATATTGTGACCTATTTCATGTATATATTGTATAATATCTTTTTCAATATATAACTTTAACTATGTTATTTATCTTTAAAATCTCATTAATCATTGATATAAATTTTTATAGAGAAAGAAACATTATTGGCGGCTTGATACGAAGTCTATAACGCTATTCCAGAACGAGAATAGTTCTAAATATTACAAGGAAATACCATTGTCTGAAATTTCAGCAATTGAAACTGCTAAAACACCTCGTTCATGTATGTATCTTCTTGTAAAACAAGTTAGAAATTATCTGAATTTAAATACATTTTTTTTGCTATTCGTCTTATTTTTTTATATATTTTTTATTTTATTTTATTTATATTATATTATAAATATAATTTCTTTTCTTTTTTCTCTTTAAGGAGACATACTCATTTGAAAAATGAATACATTTTCCAGATTTTTTTGCAGAGCAACGACTTGAAAAATTTTTAATTTTTTTACAATATTAATATAATATTATTAACTACTTCAATAAAAATTTTCAGTTTAAAAAAGTTTTTTTTTTTTTTTTTTAAGTTATGAGAATATTTGCAGAGCTCTTTCAAATTTTAGATGGCTGCACGGTCTGCATGAAAACGTTCGTAGATCATATCCAATCAAAAATATAAGCTTTTTTTATTAAACATATTAATAGCTATCTGCTATCCAAGCGTTTTTTTTTTTTTAATTTAAAAAAATGAAAAAATGGCATGTTGAAAAAAGTTCCGTTTTTTTTAAATCCATTTTTTTTGTTTATAACAAAAAAATTTTTATCAAATCGTTGCATTGCAAAAGTCTAGAAAATGTACTCATTTTTCGAAGTTTTAAACGGGTATGCCGTTTAAGATTTGTTAAACCCAATGAGCTTTTCTCAGTTCATCTTTTTATATATATTGCCTATTATTATATTATTAATTACATTATAGATATAATACATTGTTTTGAACTAAAAACTGCCAATGTCGATTATTATGTCGGGGAGGATCCATCATATGGAGAGAATTGCGGCCAAGTCTCTCCTCCCGAAAGCGGTATCGGGGCTCATATAGCTAGATCATGGGAAACTACTATTAGACAAGCACTTATGCCTGTAACTGTATCAACTAGTATGTATATTTGGTTTGCTATCATAATATTCTGTGCAAAGTAATAATACAAGGTCTTTCAGTATGCCTCTTTTTTTTATTACTTTATACATTTTATATTTTTTATGTTTAATTTTTATATTTAATTTATTACTTGTATATAAAAATATATATTATAAGTATTAAATATTATATATTGTTTCTCGAATAAGCGATAGAAGGAATTACGCTTTATACTTGTAGATCAAGAGGAATCTACCGAACCCGAGGAAAGCATTACCGATATGTCGCAATTGTATCAAATCTTTCCGGATGAAGTTTTAGGATCCGGACAATTTGGCATAGTTTACGGGGGTGTTCATCGGAAGAGCGGTCGCGCGGTCGCTATAAAAGTCATCGATAAATTACGTTTTCCCACCAAACAGGAGGCTCAACTGAAAAACGAAGTAGCTATTCTACAAAATTTGTCACATAGTGGTGTAGTGAATTTGGAACGTATGTTTGAAACGCCAGAACGAATATTCGTAGTGATGGAGAAACTGAAGGGTGACATGCTAGAAATGATTTTGAGTTCCGAACGCGGACGACTCAGTGAACGAATAACCAAATTCCTGATAACGCAAATCCTGGTCGCGTTAAAACATCTTCATAGCAAGAATATTGTGCATTGCGATCTGAAGCCGGAAAACGTATTATTAAGCAGCGACACGGACTTTACTCAAGTAAAACTATGCGACTTTGGCTTTGCACGAATAATTGGTGAAAAGAGCTTTCGAAGAAGCGTTGTTGGCACACCGGCGTATCTGGCGCCGGAAGTGTTGCGAAATAAAGGCTACAACCGTTCCCTAGATATGTGGAGCGTCGGCGTAATTATTTACGTGTCATTGAGTGGCACATTCCCGTTTAACGAGGAAGAGGATATTAACGAACAAATTCAAAATGCCGCCTTCATGTATCCGCCGACTCCGTGGAAAGAAATTTCAAATGATGGTAATTCCTAAATGAAACTCCTTTATTACTATTTTTCGTCCATTTACTTTTGAGGAGTAATATAATATCAGATAATACAGATTTTTTTTTTTTTTAATATAAATTATATATAATATTCATTGTTTTTATATATATACATATCTCTTTCAGCTATTGACTTGATTAATAATCTTTTGCAAGTTAAGCAGAGAAAAAGATATACAGTAGATAAAAGTTTGCAGCATGTATGGTTACAAGTAAGTATACGTCATCGCGTTATTTTTATTTATTTTTTATTCAATTATCTTAATTATATTATAAAAAATTTATTTCTTACCATCTAAAAGGATTATCAAACGTGGTGCGACTTGAGGAAATTGGAACAAAAAGTTGGCTATCGCTATTTGACTCATGAAAGTGATGATGCACGTTGGATGGCATATAGTAATCAAGAGACATGACAGAACTGTTCGTCTGTTTTGAACATTGAAACATTACCGACTTCCTTGTCACTTCACAAAGGCTGGGTTCGATGTGCTCGAGCTACTCTACGGCGGTTTATTCGTGCCTGATTCCATAAAAGTACGTGAAAATTAGTACAAGCTTTTTTGGTCAATATCCCGAATGTTATGTTCTCCGTACTTATATAAGAGAATGAGATCGATATCGATACTCTGAGTTTGCTTATATTCCGGGATATACCTATTGTTTTTTTTAATATACTTAATATTTAAATGTAACATTCATAAAAACTTTCGTAATGTTAACATTCTTACATTCTTAGTATAAAATAATTTTAATCCGCGATATATTATATGTAGCGATATAAATGAGCAAAAAATACTCTATATATAGATGTAGATCATTATTAGTCATGAAATATTTTGATTGACTGATTGGTAAATGCACATAAGAAAGGGTACATAATATTTCTTTTTCAATATGTGCTTCAAATTTTATTTGTTGGAATTGTGTTTCTCTATTCAAGCTATGTTGTAATGTACACATTTTTATTACTTGACTTTAAATGATGAACGTTATTTTATTATAGATGTGTTTTTTCTAAATTTTTTATTAAATTTTTAATCTTCTTTTTTATAGTATATATATCTTGTTCTTGTTGTTACTCTTAAAGTAATTATTGACATAATATATATTTTATTGATTTTACCTGCTTTTTAATATAAAATTTATTGCATTCTATATAATAAATTGAAGGAAGGAACGAGGCAAGGGAGATGAAAACTTTATTTGCTTTTATAAGAAATTAATAATGAACATAACTATAACCCATGCATAGAATATTTTTTCTTACATAAATTGCAACATATTTATTTTAATTTTGCCTATATATTATTTATATTCTAAATTTGTATTTTGCCAAATTATTAAATCATTTATAATATATGTATATCGATATGCAATGGATTATTATTAATTTAAGATTACTAATTATGTATTTTTAAAGAAAGGCTGACATTTTTATACCCTGCGTGTATGAATCTCAATTATATATTTTTAAATATTCTATGTATGTATATAGATATAATTTCTGAAATGCTGAGATGCGCAACATGCTAACATATATATATAGAATACTATATATTAGTTGGTATTAATTAGATTATTTATGTTGCATAATGTATAATTTATATAAATATTTTTATATATCTTTTTATATACATCTTTACCTTTATATTATATATTATAATTTTAATAATTTTGTTATACATATTTTGAAAAAGATATTTTTAATTTATTTTTTTATAAGGAAGGAAGAAAGATTTTATCAAAATTTTTAGAAATTTTATGAGAATTTATTTTACACACACACACACACACACTTACGTACGTACGTATATTTATTTGTATGCATATAGAAAAAATATACATATAAAAAACAATAATATAGTATTATACACATATATAACATCTTAATTTTTAATAGCAATCGGTGAATCTTAATATTAATTTAATCGTTTATAACGCATCTTTTATAGCTTAGAAATATAAATATATATCGGGTTTTTGTTCTAATACAGTTCTGTCTTTGTGTTGCACTAACGTATTTCAGTGATATAATCAAATCTTTCTCTTTGTAGGAATTGATTAATATTAAAATTATTAGATAAAATATGAATATCTTACTTGAATGCAAATTATATATGTTTTTATTTTGTTTATCAACGCTGTGAGAAACAACAATTGTGTCGATCAATACAAGAGAAATACAAGAGAATTGATTTGGATTAATATACAGAAATTAGTATTGTATGAAAATTTATTAAAATTAAGATAGTGCAAAGATCTGATCATATTTGTTAAATAAATTTAAAAACACAATTTTAAAACACGTTTTAATTAACAAAGTAGTGACTATTGATTATATCTTTACACACTTATATTCATTTAGAAAACATTTTTTTCAATATTCTTTAAAGAAAATTTAGATACAATAATTTATCTTAAAATAGAATTTAATATAAAAACGCGTGCGCGACAATATTTTTGCATGATCCTGCCAATTGATTTATTAATGTATTAATTGATGTATTTGAAATGTGTTAAATCTGATAAAAATAAGATATAATTGATATTTTCTTTGAAAAGATATTATAGCCTGTAAAATACGCACACGCGTGCGCGCACGTGACACATATATACATATTTGATCTGGAATAGCTCTAGATGTATATTAAATCACGAATTGGCATTAAATTCTTAAACATATGGCCTATATTTCCAACAATTTTACAATTAATATAGAAAATTATTTAATCCTATATCATATATGTAACGTAATACAGTACGACTTTTACATTCCCTCTAAGTACAGTAAATATGAAATATCCAATAGATATTATAATAAAAAATGACTATAAAAAGATGGTCAATATTTATAACATAAGAAATACAAATACGTTAATACAGACGCATTAATTGTTATATTTTATAACAACTTTTAAAAGTTTATTATAATCTTATTCATATAGAGAATATATCGTAGATCAATGTTTATGCGCATATTACATATATATTTAAGAATCTATTATGCTATACAAATGTAATATATCTATAAGTCATATATACGATATCAACATTCTGCTCATGGAAATTGCATTTACAATACTCTTAGTGATGCATTTAAATTTTCTTCTAATGTAGAAATAAAAATGTTATTGTCGAATGCTCTTATATATTCTTATTATTATGCTAATCTTATGCTTTTTTGCGTTCGTAGTTTAACGGCAAAATATATAAACCATGTATGTGCATTTATATATACATATGTGTATATATATATATATATATATATATATATATATA
Organism: Polyergus mexicanus; assembly: GCF_030449975.1. Taxonomy (NCBI): domain Eukaryota; kingdom Metazoa; phylum Arthropoda; class Insecta; order Hymenoptera; family Formicidae; genus Polyergus; species Polyergus mexicanus. The sequence continues at coordinate 372,750 of NW_027223325.1, forward strand.
TATATATATATAAACAATATGTTTCTATAATATTTAAGATTTATATCAGCTCATGTAATTGTACACATAAATTCAACTTAAATTTTATTCTACACACATTCTAAGTAAAATTAATAATTTAAATAAAAAATTTCGCTATATCATAGCGTAATTAAGTGATATGTATATACATTATTCATTCTGATATAAAAACAGACATGTCACAAAATGCAAATATTTAAATAATATAATGGGAATTATCGGCTATTATGTATTTAAAATGTCGTAGAAATTCCAATTTATATATACTATCAATTCTCTTTTTCTTGTAGCAGTAATGAAGAAATAATAATTAGTTACAGCTGACGATTATATAGATCTATATACGCATTTCTCTTAATAACTTTATTACATTGCGCAAAACAATTTGGATTATATAAAGGGAATAGGCGGAAACATTATACAGAGAATCGTGATTAGCGTGATAGCGTTCATTTTATCAATTCGCAAGTTTTATAAAAACGATTTTTCTATAGATAAGCTATGTATAACCATTTTTAAGAACAAAATAAATAACAAGATTTGTTTTCACGATTTTTACATTTTTCTCTATATAGATTGTTCGTATTTTGCGCGCGCGCGCGCACGATGTATATCTCCAAAAAAAAACAAAAAAAAAACGAAAAATTTCGATATCGTGATAGTATGTCGTATGTGAAAGATATAAGCTATAATAAATTAAATTATATGGTATCACATATACGAGAGATAAATCATTAAAAAATACAAGAACGCAGCTTCTTCTGCGTAACAATTGTTCCAGATGCATGAGCATCATCAGCCGTTTCGTTCTCTTTAATCCTAACAGAACATCTCTACTTGAAATAATAGCGTCCCCTGCAGCATATCCGTTGTCCATTGTCAGACAGTTTCTGAATTACGGATGCGCAAAGAGCGTAGGAGTATAGGAGCTGGAAAAGTTGGCATATTACTCAATTCGAAACGATACAAATTGCGGATGAGAATGAAGTGTGTTTTTCTCGTGGACGATATAACAAAATAAAAAATAACAACGTTTGTTCTCCAATATGTTTGCGCGTAACATGTTTTGCGCTCTATGTCCCATAATATTTTTTTTTAATATTAATTTGGCAGAATGGGTGGACATGCCGCAATTCTCGGACGAGAACAAGATTTATAGGTAAGCTGTAGATATATATGTTATACCTAGTCTATAAATTATGTCCAAAATTAAATATCGCTTTTGTATCTTTTAAGGATACCTTCTATCCAGCACGATCAGTTTTACAAGTTTAGACGCGGTGACATTAACTTTCCCGATGATCAACGAAACAGCAGTCAAACTTACGGCAGGTATCCCATTAAAGCTACATATGCGATGGATGATAAAAAAATAGAGATTAAGAAGATAAATTCTGTCGCAATGTCGACAACATTATCGAATTCACTTCCCGAACAAATCGTCGAAAATTTCACAGAGATCAGTAAACATCGCGCAGCAACGAGAACTGATATTTCTATGACTGAGGTAACAAAAGGATAATCATTTGATAAAACAAAACTTTTCAATTATATATTATAAACAATTTTAATGTTTTAGAATAAATTAAATAACAAATATAGTACAATTTCATCGACAAAGGATACAACATTTAATACACTTACAACTCAATCGTCGCTTACTACTACGCACAAACAAGAAATGACACGGGGTAAATACTACAACGACACGCTGAAAAGGGACGATGGTATATTTCAATATCTGCCCATAGACATACTTAAGAATGTTCATAGTACTTTAAAATCGCAGCCAGTGTCTTTCGAAGGAAAACTTCACTTTCTCAAAATGTTTGAAAAGACATTAATGTCGGAAATAGGTAAAAAAATTTCATACTCTTGACATATACCGTCAAGTGGCATGATTTCTTTGAAAGCTTTTACATTTTTATTCATCGACAGAATCTCGCCTTACCGCTACTATGTCATCAAATCGAAAAGTAAGAGGTGCGGATTATCACGGACACGGCTACGACGGTCACGATGACCATTCTATAGGATTTCCATCAATAGAAGGCGCACTGCTGGCTATATCGTTCCTCACGTTCGCAGTTTATCTTGTTCGATTAGTTATGGTAAGAATTTGTTCTTTTTTTTTACGACATTGTTCTCTCTTCTAAGATATCTTAGATAGGGCATTATAAATGTATCTTCGTTTTCTTTGGGGTTTGTTATTGACAATGGAATCTTTGCAGCTTCTCTTTAGGAATATGAGTACTTCTATGACTACTACAACCGCTGCTACCGTTTTTCTCGGCAAAAGAAAAAGATCCATCGATCTTGATGACGATGCCGTTAGGATACTTAACAATATGAATAGTTTCGTTTCCGACTTTTAAATTTAAATATTTTGTAGTGGATATCTTTCCTCTACCTTTGCATAATTTTTAGTAATATAAATGTACAAATGTGACATAAATCGATAAACTTATTTCAAAATAACAATTATTACAATATGGATAAAAATATAAGTCTGCTTAGGAAGATAAAAATGATTTTAATATTTTGCAAACTCGTGCGAAAATTTCAATTATTTTTTATTATTTTTTAAAAATAGGATTTTAAATTCTCTCTTTTTACTAATATTTTTATAGCCAATGTCAAAATTCGTTCGGACGTTTTATATAAAAGACAATAAATAGTTAAAAATTATACAAGCTTTATAATACTTATTAAGTTTCCAATTTTCAATATTAAGTTTTGTGAACAGAGTCTCATGCATGACAATATTTTATTCTCATCATTGTATCATTAATAATAGAACATATCTATATATCGATAATGATATCTCATTAGTATCATATCATTTTCTTGTTAAAAAAAATTGGAATATATATATCAATGACGCGTATCTCGACACACTTCCCAATTAAAATTAATTTGTCAATTAGTGTTGTTATTATTGTTAGTATTAGCATATTTATTTCGCGATAAATGAGCATTATAATTTAGCTTGTGTATTCATCGATGGCATTAAGATAATTGAAGGAAACGCATCAATGTAAGTCCCTATGGGACGTTGTAATGGTAACTCACGCAATATGCTGATAAGGTATGCCAATTTTGCTTTATCCGTTCGATATATATTGGCATGTTCCGGATGTGCAATTATGATACTTTGCGATAATAAATTGGACCATGTTGTATTATAAAGATCAAGGGATAAACAATAGGGATGTTGACACCAGCCTCTAGTTTCGATCATTAATCTTTCAACTTCTTTCTGTGCTTCAACAAGAATCGTCCGATCCGTGAGTTTACCCGACGTTCTTTCATTCCACTAAAACAAGATTTTCAAAGCGAATATATTCAAAGCATACTATCTCTGACTTAATCAATATCAAAGCTTCTTGCTAATAAATTTTTGTTCTTACCTCGAATAATAAAATACATATCACATATATAACATCTATGAAGGGTAATATAACATTATGCAAAATAGAAAACAGTTGCGTATTAATTCCTGGACGAATAAAATCTTCCGCCATATATAAACAATCCTCTGATAGCAATATATTCAATGACTTTTCCCATTCTGTTTTAATTAAATCTTTATTTTCAATCGGGCGCATTACAAACTCTGTGCTGAGCAATTTTCTTAATAATTGATATCGTTCCAAAGCTATTCCTAATGTTGAATAAAATATAAGATTGATGAAAAGCTTTTCTTGTTTATTAATATAAATATTATATATTAGGGGGACCGGAAAGAATAAAATTAAAAAAAAAAATGAAATAGGCCTTTTGATCAATCTAATATATATTCCATTTGCACAGGAAAACATATATAAATAATTAGTAATTATTTATGTTTACACATCCCTTATCTTATTATTATATCATATATAAATAAAAAAAGTACAATTGTTACCGCTTCGGGTGCCATTATCTTCTATTGTTGCAGTAATGAGAGCTGCTTCCACCAGGAAAGCCAAAGCTGGATTGATATAAAGTGCAATATTAATGGCAGGTACCGCTATTTGCATGGTTCGTTCAGACAAGGAATATCCCTTGATATTTGATTGATCCTGTAATTTAATTCCTTTATGTCGTTGTTTGAGTTTTAACATATTTGATGAGTCAAATACAATTAGTTCATTGTGCGGTTTTAAAGATTCTAATATCTCTTGTTTGATCTCGTCATCATTACTGTAACAAGTTACAAAATTATTCTTAAAAAAGTATTACAATATCATATAATGCAAAAAAATAAATCTAATATATTTACATTTTTTCAGTTTCATACATTATTGCTCTCAATGATTTGGTGATAAAGCTTTTGAACCATTGATAATCTTTAGTCAATGAATCGAATGTATATGGCTCCTTTGGTTTCATCTGAATTCTTTCATTGAGAAGCAAAGCAATAATATTGATCGGCATAAGTACAGTATTTTTCTTATGTGATTCTGTTATAAGATAAGCTACATCTTCTACAACTGACGATGGGATTTTAAAGGAAGGATGTATGATTTTGGTTTTGCGATGTGTTGTATCTACAAATTGGCGAGCGGAGATTGGTTTTCCAATGTTAAAGTAAATGCAACCGTGAGAGAAAGGATTTTGTAATATGGAAAGTGACCGAAAAAGCGCGGTCGTACTTTCTTTCGGCTTCGGAACTCCTAGCATTTCGTAAATAAATAATAATTCTTCCGGTGGCCGTTCGTAACTAATACTCATAGGTATAAAATGTATGTCGGGTACGTCGCCTTGAAGTAAACTTTCTAAAATAATAGATAGAAGACCTATAAAAAAAAAGATATGGAATGTAACATGTACTTCTGATTTTGAAAATATCTTACTGCTTATTGCTTACCGTATTTCGGCATCGTACTCTTCTGACTACGACTTCGAGTGCCCTCGAGAAAAAATTCTATCGCCCTATCGCTGTGACTAACAATAGTGTTGATATATGAGCGAAAAATTTGCTTGTACAATAAATCATCAGAGAAACTACGTCGTATATAAAACGCTCCAGTTTTACGCAACAGTTCTCCAATTATTTTCATATTGTAAAAATCCATACCAGCCGCAATATTTGGTAATGCCATGTCGTAAGAAAAAAGAATGTACGATAGTAGAATAAAATCCAAATAACTTCTATGAGTTGGTACATAAACATATTGTATCTCAGATATTTGTGTTTCCTTTTTTAAATTAAAAAGATTGGTTTCATTTACATAAATTCTTGAAAACATTCTCTTTATAGCTTTTGTAATAAAAATACCTAAAATTTTTAAACACAAGAGATAAGATATTTAATAGTGAGCCATGTTTGCTAAAAAATAGCACTCTATTAAAATTACATCCCCATTTAATTCTACATAAATTTGTCATGATAACAAATGCACATTAATTGGAAAAGAATTATATATACATATCAATACTGATTCTATTAATTAACTTTTTAAAAAAAGTCACAAGACACAAAATAATACAAAAAATTTAAAAATTACTTATTATTAAAACAATACCTAGCCAACGTACTGTTGACAAATCTGCTCTGCTAGCCATTTCATTTATCATAGCACGAGCATTATTCTCGACATCTTTAACTTCAATTCCTGTTTTCTTTGCTATTGTATCAATTGCAGTTCTGACCTGTGTATCGAGCAAAACAGATTGTATTATCTTGTCTCTATTGTAAATTGATTCCGGTGGCAGCATATGCGGTAACAATGGATTCATGGGACGTGTTGCCCAAAAAAAGTCACAGTCCTTTCGCCTCTCTTCCAGCATATCCACAAATCCAAGATTCTGTTCCATCTTTTCACTCAGTGTATAATCTGCTTACTTGTTACTTAGTTTGTTCTGCTCTCATGAAATCATTAAAAATAATAGATCAAAGGTGATATCAAAAGTCACAAGTCAATTAATGTCAATAAGAGGATGACATTTTTGCCATGATAATGTTCGACGTACAAGAGCCATTGGATTATTCGCTCTTTTTAATTGCACTGACAATGACTGACAAATTTTGCTGTAAGCAAATTAATAATTTATTGTAATATATTGATATGGATATGCAATGGGTATGTAATATAATGTACCATTTAAATCGGCGTAGCTGCCATTGTTAAAGGGAATAAAGGGAGGAAAGCGAGACGCATAATGCATGTGTAAGAAATTAACCAATCAAATAATCTAATGCATATTGGGTCTATTCTTTACAGCTGAATCATAGATATACTAAATATAGCTAGAGCTTTGTTCCATCTCTACCTTTAGATCTTTTTGTATACTAAAAGATAAGTAGCATATATAGATAAATAGACAGCAAATTTTCTTCCCTTGCGCATAACGCATTCATATTCGCACTATTTCGCACGTTTCTCTCGGCGATTGCGCGAAGGAGGAAAATGTGCCAAAGTGCTCCCTTTACCCCACTTATCTTGACACATAGTAAGATATAGATAAAGCTCTATTTATATTTTTTTAATATTATCTATGAGATGAACTAAGATGGACTGAGCTGATCAATTCAGCTACAAATACTTCGAAGCGTTCGATTGACCAATCAGGACAAAAAGAGTAAATATTTCTTTATTCTGATTGGTTAATGCAATACTTCGAAGCATCTCTATCGTCTTCTCGACCGCAGCCCATATGATGTATTGTATGATGTCGAGCATTAAGGTGCATTTTCACGAGCCGCTGAAACCGAACGTTTGAGCGACGAAAAGGATCACGTGACAACTATTGTCGCTCAACTATTACTACCCTTATATTGTACCGTTGCGTTTAATGTTTATATTGGCTGCTCTGCGAGTTTTTAAAAATTTTTAAACTGTAATCATTTCAAGCGCGCGCGTTCACGCTTTTGCGCAAACGCATTGTTGATTATTATATAAAAATGATGAAGTGAAGGAAAATAAAATTCTTTGGATTGTGAGAGGCAGAGTGTTGTGAGAAAAAGGTATAGAAAAACATATAATTTCATGCTTTATTCAAGCCTTCCTTTCCGTAGTATGTTAAACTGTGTAATATGTTCTCGTAAATCTCGTAAAAAAAAAAAAAAAAAAAAAAAAAAAAATTACGCGATATGTTAATAAATAAAGTATATACGACAATAGTTAGAATAAATTTGTTTATTATACTAATAACAGAGTATACACACACGATCTCCTGCCTTGCAGATCATTTTTTTATTGTTCAATAATATCAAAGGCGTTCCAATATAGAGGTCGTTAAAATAGTTATTTTACCGCGCGATCTTTATCATTTTATTATTTTAAAAAATTCATGACGATTGACTAATTTAAAAATCGGAAAAATATAAACAAAATATTCCAATTTAACCTTTCCAAGCAATTTTATGTTCACAGCTAATGATGGTTATATATTCGGTTAAAAAATGTATCAGATTAAAGTTACAAAATAAATATCTTATGTATATCATCAATATATGTTTAAACAAAATCATATTTTTGAGATTTTTTTATTTTTTTATTTTTTTCTAATCTCGCAAGCGCCAAAAGCGATAAGATCCAGTCTCCATTGTAGATGATGATGTATATATTAACTATATATATAACTTGATTATATTTTTTAAATATTCTAATGGAGTGTGATCTGAGATAATTTATATGGAAAGATTAAAACGTGACCTCTTGTTTATTTATATTGTATATACATATATAATCATCAGTCCATTCCTCAACATGCACTTGTTTCCTATGCGACATACTGCCCTTAGATTATTTATTTCATCGTGAGTTGCCCAAGTATATTATTAACAATAATATATTTTGTAAAAAAAATTCTTATAGTAATAAAAAAAATGCAGTTTGCTTTAATTTTATACTGTCTTAGCAATTGCTTTTTTAGATATAGCGTCTCATGCACAAATTATTAATTGCTAAATAAAAAAGAATATAAAAACAATACATAAAATTCGTTTGTTGATAATTCGAATAAAAAAGTTAACATTACATTAGAAAAATATCTTGCTTTTTGTTATCTCAATCCAGTAGATATACTTATTGTAAAAAGGACATGCGCACACATAGATAACATTTGCAAAATATTACATAAATATAATACATTTATAATATATGCACAGCTCTAGCTCTTGTCTTCTATTCTCTTTGTACTTTCAGCAGCAGCAGCAAATGCATCATTGTGTTGCTCTATATAATTTGTTTTTTATTATTTATGTAATTCTGCTGAGACTTTGATAAGATAACTTGAATTATTTAGTTGTGAAAGAAAAAGAAATTGAATGTAAATAAAGATTTTGTGAAATCACAATAGTATTTAATTAACGCATTTAATGTTTTTAAGGTAAAAATAAAATTTAAATTAAAGTTACATATCAAAATAGAATAAGAGATTAAGGCCACAGTATAATACAATTACACATTATTAAAAAAAAGCATAATTATGATTATATGAAAATAGCGATACAGTATCATTACTTGGTATTTTTTTTTCGATTATTTCCTATGCGCGCAATAACATATAATCATTTCGGGTGTACAAAATATTTAGAATACAAATAAATTTTTGCATTTGTCTCTTTTTTTTCTTATAATGTTAGCTTCGCAAAATTTATATATGTTTTACTACCGCAAATTTATAATTTCAAGATCAGATATATTATTGTTTTTTATGTCCGATCTTATTTGTCAAATATTACCACACCGATAGCATTCTATTGTTTATAACTATACATATTTTTTGCATTATACATCCAACATTCATTCGGCATATTCTTAATTACATTTTTTATTCTTATTCATTACAAGAACTATGTTTAAACGAAACATAATATTTATCTCTCATATAAAAATGTATGTATGTGTGTATGTATACTAAAATCATATATTACATTTTAATCCATTTATATACTAAGCTTGTGTAATATGTGTGTGTGAGCGGGTGCACATACACATACACATACACATACAACTTTTACTATGTATATGAATAAATGAAATGTAATATAATTTTCTTTTTTAGACTTTTACTTTTATAAATGGGATTTTTATAAATCTCTTCGCGCTTGCATTATTAAATTATACCCTTATGTATATTGATAGCAACGTAAAGTTTATATTAATGTCACATAACGGGGACGAGTAAGCAAAATTATTCGTTTGTAAAATTTATATATATGTAGTAGTTTCAAATCCAACAGCTCAATAACATCGTATATCGTATATATCGATTATTTACATAATGTTGCTAATTAAACAATTAGCTTTTCCAATGTTCTGTTTAAAAAATGTAGATTTCTAGAATAAAATATGCTAATCCAGTAGATTTTTATCAAATTCCCTCTATTAATACAATATTATAAATAGCTGTACATTTTTATTTGTATTAGAAATTTCTAATATTTGATTAACGGCGTTCTATATTCTTGATTTACTAAACGCTCCTGCCTTTTTGTTTGCATTTATTGAATTAATATTCTTATAGCATTGTTTTTTCGCCTAACATATAATTATATTCATTATATATAAAAAGCCTATTTTTTCTCTTCCCCTATTGAAATTAAAGTTTAACTTGAATATTTCAGTTGGGATATTTATAAGATATTTCAATCACTTTATTGCGCAAGTGATAGGATTTGAAAAGAAAATAAAGAAACTTATTGTATTAGTATATCTCATATATACTGATAATTTAATTAAATAAATATGTAAATAAATAAAATTGCCTTTTTGAATCTAATATTTCACAGCGATATTAAATAATTCTCATCACATATTGTATATGAAAATAAAGTACTTTCAAATCTAGCTGGATTTTAATCTGACCAGTTGTTTGAAATTTATACTTTGTCTCTTTTCTAACAATAATAATAACAATAACAATGATTACAATAATCACAGTAACTGTGATTCTTCTTATAAATAATATATTTTCTTTAGAAGATATATTTCTCATTTGCATGTAAGGAACTTAAAATTTATGGTCGAATTTTAAAGTATATTGAACATAGATGTTACAGTTGTATGCTTTGACATTAGCTAAAAATAAAACGTTTGTAGATGAGCAAAAATATTGTAAACAGTTTATCAGACACATACAGTGTTTTTATCAAAATTAAACCAAGCGTTCAAAAGATTGTTATATATAGAGCGGTAAGTCGCTTTTGGTCCCTGAACCTACGACCTACGACTTGTACTTGCTTAGCACCTCACAATTATTATCCCCTTATTTATGTTCTGAGTTAAGAAATGTAACAAGTGTGCAAAATGCAAAGAAATATACATGCGAGAAAAACAAAATTTTAGTAACACATTATTATCTTTATGTAGAAATTTTCTATTCTCATGCATTTTGTGTGTATAATTATTTATTTCTTCTTTGTCTTATCGATCGTTTATGTATGATAGTGTATTTTCTCCCAGAATCTTAATTTTAAATATTTTTCTACAATAAAAAAAGCGCTTTTATTCATTTCTTATAGTTTCTGTATATGTATGTATATTTCCTATAGCATACTATGCAATTTCAATGTGCATATCAACGATTACACATTGTTACCACGTATGACACATAGTACTATCAAGCAGATATCTGGCATACTATTGCACAATTTTTAGCTTTAATCATACGAAGGAAATAAAAGGCCATCAAGAGTCAGCGCGATAATTTGTGCGCATATGTTTTATTACAATTAAATTACATTGTTCTGCATATTATTACTGTCACATTTTTGATATAAATAATTTGATATTCCATATATTTTGTAATTACGCTGAGGATAATCCAAAAAAAGGGACCGAAACGTGCGCTTTTTGTGATTTTATCTATCACGTAATCAAAATATCAATGTAATTTGAATGTAATAAAACATATACGCACAAATTACCGCGCTGGTTCTTGATTGCTTTTTATTTTCTTCATATGATATATTCACAAAAGCCTTTATTAGTTAATTTGAGCTTAGCTTTAAATTTCAGCAATAAAATTAATCAATTCGATTATACAAAAAATAACAACAAACAAATATTCAAATTATTGAAATGAAAGTATGTAATAAAATACTTCCTATGTTTTGCTGTAATAAAATTAATTTTTATAACAAATCAGAAGAAGCTTTTAACTAAAAAATTCTAAAAACATAAAATTTGAAATTGGCATTGTTAGTTTCGATCAATTGATGTATATATACATCTCTTTCTCTCTCTTTGTACATATTTATAAAAAATTTTGATTAACCTCATACAAAACAGCAGGTTCAGGGAATTCAGTTTAATTTATATAAGAGATGAAATTGTGAAGTATTTGTCTCAGTAAACATTACAATTATAGTTGATTTTTGATAAAAGAAAAAAAAAACAGAGAGAGAGAAAATTGTTGATTCATCAAAAATTGATAATATTTTGCAGATAGTTTTGTACATGAAATTAACAATTCAATAATTTTCAAATATCCTCTTATATATGCGATTATATGTACATGTATATATACATACATAATACCGAAATCATATATATATAATCGCATATGTATTTATCACGTGTTATATAATTTCTTATGTTTGCTTTTACCTATTTAACTATACATAGAAAAACGTAATTAATTTTTTCAAAAGATACTTCAGATATTTTGGCCTATTCTATACATCTAACCTTTAACATCAGATTTTTTTCAAATTGCTTTGTATATCATGTTAAAATAAAGTTTATAATTTGTGCAATTTGATGCATGGTGATTGTGCGGTATATAAAGACATTATCAATAGTAGTGTCGACAGAATCGTCAGATTGCAAATTCGGAAGTCTTTTGTCTTCACAAAAGGCTTGATTTGAAAAAAGTGTATATATACATACGTGTGTGTACACTTTTCCGGCAATTGAGGATTCCATGCATACAAACCTTTTACTATTGCCCATACAAACTTTTCACTTAATTTATATTTTGTAGTTCGATGTTTGAGTTTCGTTTCGATATTTGGCTGTATGTTAAATATCTTGATTGTACAATAAAATGTACAGTAACGAAAGGAGGGCAATTATTAATTCTCAAGAACGCTTCTGTGCCCATTTCAGATCATCTGCTCTGGGTTTACAACCAGTAGTCCTTTCGATTATCACCTCTAAGATGTACCAAAATTGGAGTTTTTCTAAGGGCCAATTCAACCATCCTGTAGTAATACAAAAGTAAGTCTCGTGAGGCGCGACATGGTGCACTCGATGATGTTTTCTTGGCAGGATAATTCTGTGTTCTTGAAGCCAAATAACCCAAGTAGGTAATCCGAAATATGTATGCGACCATTTGTGTATCTATAAAGTATATTACTCTAAATACATTATATCTGTATTTTTCTTTATAAATATGCAACAATACAAATTAATCTTTCTTAAATATATTGTTTATATAAAACTGAAACAAAATTGTAACATATATCTCAATATTGGATATATGATAAGACAAGATAAAGTATTTGAGGGATAAAATTAAAATATTTTACAATGTAAAATGATTAATTTTTTCTCAAAAACACTTGTACTTTCTTAACGCATATCTTTTTCTAATTAGATATTTACCTGATTAGTCATTGCTACAAAAATGGCAAGCAAGAACCAATAACACGTCCAAACAAATTTCTGTTGCATTTCTACTTCGGGCAATGTCAGAAAATCCCATGTGAGTTTAGATAGTACTGGTATCGCGACCATAAAATTATCACCATTAGTCTCTATGAAATCGTGTCTCGTTATACTGGTAGGATCTATATGATGTTCACGAAATGGTCTTAGAAAATTCTAGGGAAAGAGAGAATATAATGGTTTTGTAAATTAAAAAATTTAAGATTTGCATGCATTTTTTTAAAAAAGTGCCTTACCTTCCCCAGAATCGGAAGTTCAACGGATCCCCAGGTATCCGCGGCCCAATGAACCAAACCGGATCCAAAATCAGCCGTGATAATACCGCATAATGCAGCTATTGCTATGGAACTTAAATTTTCCAATCGTAATCTTATGAGCACAAGAACAGAGTTCACGGCTATGAGAGTAATACAAATTCCTACACAAATGCACTCTTGTGTTCTCTTCCCTGAAAGTGTATGTTGTATCGTAATTATGGCACAATTGTTTATTGTAGTACAATTATTTCAAATCAATTTGTTGAAAAAGTAGCAATATATAATGATTTTTTAAAAATAGTAATATGTAACAAGATTTTTGGAAAAAATTTGTAAAGAGTTAAAAATCTTGCATCGACATAAAATATGTGAAAAATACATAAATCTGTAAGCATTTGCATCTTTTATATTTGATAAAATATGTACTTATGAAAATTTTATTAATATTGTAAATACTGTGTTTTCTGCATTTTTTTGACAAAGCAACTGCAGAAATTATAATGTGCGATCGATACAAATAATTAACAGTAGGTCGTCATAGAATAAATTTCAGGTAAGGTACAAACATGCGATTAGAGTCTTAAATGATTGTGGTAAAAAATTTACATACCGGTACTATACAGATTTGCAAGCTCTTGGGCACCTTTGTGATTTGGACCCCATCTAGGCACGGTCTTATCTTCTTGAGACGTCGGTACTACTGAGTTGGCATTAGGATCATCTTCGAGCATCGAATTTTCGTAAATCTGGCGCTCAGTCTTCACAGGTGCCAAGAAATTGGTCGCCATAGAACACGCGGCCGACGCGGCTTGCCCCAGGTTCGGTACTTTTATATCCTCCATGTTCTTAATCGAAATATATTCCTACGCGATTTTAACGTGATATTCCACCGCTCTTTCAAGATTCGAGCGCGCAATATCGCAAAACTTGCTCGTTCTTCGACATTGCGACACGACACTGTCGTATCGCTCATAGAAGAAATAAAGATGCAACAGCTTTTTTTTATGTACTGAATTATTTTGGGACCATCATTACATTACGCGTCTCTTCGATATCGCACGAAAAATCATTTACTCTAATCCGTGCAATAAAGCCATGAATTGTCAAAATTCGCGCATTATATATCCTTAAAAAGATTTGGAATCTCCTATCACACATCTCCTTCCTTCAGGTCTCCCGTATTTTCTAAGGTATCGAACGTTGCGGCAAATACCTGCAATTAAATAAACCATAAAAGAGAATTGATTAAACGCGTATAAATTTCTCAGATAGAGAATTTAATATTGTGAATTATTATTAATTAAACTAGTAAAATATTTAAGCTCGCGATCCATATCGTATGTTTACATATAAATATAGTCGTATGATTATAAATAAGTATTTAATAATTTTAAATATATGCGACCTTTTTAATAGCAAATTCGAATATATGTATGTGTATATGTGTATCAGTCATGATACATTTTTATACAATGAAATATTAATAAATATCAATAAATATGTCTACATCTATTACGTACATTGTATAGAGTATATATTATAGAGAGCACGTCGCGCGCGCGTGTGTGTGTGTGTGTGTGTGAACACGAAAGAATAATTACAATGATACGTACGATTCCTTATATCATCAATATTATCTTACATCAAATCCGGAAATCCGAATTTTCTGTATTTTTAATATACAATTATGTACAATCTATTAGAATAATAGAATAAATTGCCCTCTTTCACGACTCTTGCAAATATCGTTAAAAAAAATATTTATATTCACGCGCGTTTTTCAATCTCTAGATACACATAAAAAATAATAATTATATTTATTTGTAACAAGGAAAATAATCGACGTAATGTATTTCTATGCACATTGTTTCTCGTCCATTCGTAATTTTCTTAAAATTACAGATTTTCCTTGTTTTATTTTCTCTTAACGAGATTGTCGAGAGATGTCATCTCGTATTGCACATCATTTTCATACTTTTAATATTATATATCTTTGTAATTTAAATCAAATCCTTATCAAACTAAAGTATGTACTTGAAATTAACTGATATGAATATTTTATTTATTGGTTCTTTTGAAACTGAATTTTCAGAAAGTCCTTCATTTTCAGTCGTTTTATTCAAAACGTTGCGAATGTCTCAAAATTTATATAAAGGAGAAAAATCGATTGAAAATTGATCAAAAGATTCAAGAGAGGTCTTGAGTCTTGCACTTAGGGGGGATCTCGTATGTGTATGATATTATTCACATGGATATACTAGTCATACATGATTTATATGTACATGTATAATTGGATATTACAAAGCCCATACGCACATTTTATAATTGATTATATATTGTAATGTCGCCGTAATATCAGAATAAATTCTACTCGAATTACTCGGTACGCAACTATAAAGTGGGTTAATTTGGCACTTGCACGCGACAATATACTTCGTCTTTATGCCTCTGCGGATACCGTGTGGTGTTCTTTACACTTTACACGATGCGATTAATATTTCTTTATATCAATACGCTTTCATCCATTCTGTATATTAGCAGATTTTTTCGCAGATCTTAAGGGTGGAAACCAGTATAACGGCTAAAAAAAAGGCTATTTTTAAGGATTTTTTTCTGGTAAATAATTGTTTTTTTTTTTTCAAATCGCGTTATTAACATCACAAAGTACATAATTTAAACTATCTTTTGTGAAATTTCCGTTAAAAAATATTAATATTTATAGCTACAATAGCCAATAGTGAGTCGCCTTAAAAAAACAGGCGCACGTGTAGCGGGACAACGAAAGCTCCAGAAAAAAAAACCAAGGATTTTCTTAAAATATAAGACAATAGCTTCAACAGTTGCACATATGGAATTTTCGATTGAATAATTTGTTTTTTTGTAATGTTAAAAACCAGAGGTCAATGTCTCATCGATTTAGGAATTTTTTTCTTCAAAAGTCCGCCATTTTGTAACAAATTATTTTTTTTTTAATCCATACGTGCAACTGAAGCTATTGTCTTATATTTTAAGGAAATCTTTGTTTTTTTTTGTTTTGAAACATGCGTTGGCCAGCTACGCGCGCGCTCGTTTTGGGGGGGGGGGGGCGCCTCACACTATTGGCTATTGTAGTTATAAATATTAATATTTTTTAACAAATATTTCACAAAAGGTAGTTCAAATTATGTACTTTGTGATGTTAACAACGCGATTTGAAAAAAAAAAAAAAAAAAAAAATATATATATATATTTACTAGAAAAAAAAATCCTTAAAAGTAGTCTTTTTTTCAGCCGTTACACTGGTTTCCCCCCTTAAGCGTAAAGCTTGAGAAATATATACTTATTTGTATACAATTCATTTATGCGAATACCGTGACTCGACTATTGTATTCCGCGTTTCGAAATAATGATAATAAAAAAAGAAAATCACTACAGAAAAATTAATTCTCAAAATTAGTCAAAGAAACTGCGATAAAGAGACAGTTTTTAATGGAGGATATATATATATTCTGTGTATGGTATATTACATAATCTTTTCTTTTCTTTTATACGTATATACAAAGTTACAGACAGTGTGACAAAAGGATAGGCAAAATCATTTCGTTCATCATGACTTATGATGAAAGAGGACGATAATCATAACAGAAGAAAAAAGAAAATGTATAGAGCATGTATGTTACAGATTATTTGACCCTTGAAGGATTTGTTCCCGAAGAAGACTGCATCGCAGATATGCGAATCGAATGAACTTTCAAACTAGGATTTTTTAATGCGTTGGCAGCCGGCGAATAATCGCGTGCCGGTAATTAAACCGAAGGCAAAGGGTTGAAGGTTCGCGCACGACAATGTAATCGATCAACTTCCACGCCATAATAGCGTATCATGTACGTCATCATTTACACGCGAAATTTTTCTCGTTGCGCCATATAGACGTTTGCTTTCATTTATTGCGGTTTAGCTAAATGGTAGGAACGCGTCAGTTTAGGAGAGAGATACGTGTTGTTATTAGATTAGAGAGTGAATTTTTACATTTTTAACATACGTCGTTTATTACATTATTTTCGATATTTAAAAAAAGCAATGGTTTTTCCAACGTACGCGTTAACGTTGCAAAATATTATTTGGTCGTTTGCATGACTTTATAAATTGAAGAAAGATATAACGGAGTATTGTCAAGGAAGCTATTAAATTCCCAGGAATCTCCATCTTTTTATATATAATTAATATTATCAATTAGCATATATTATAATATTGCGCTGTATATTTTACAATATGTGTTCATGTTTATGATATGATAATGATAGATCTTTTTCTGGCCAAGTTTAAAATTTTTTTGGACGAGATAAACATTTGATAGGAACGCGATATCACCGATGCAACAGTGTAACTGACGATGACTTTATGTGCACTCGCGAGAAGGCGAGATTAAAGCGAATGGAGAAAAAATAAATTGAAGTGATCTCATTTGATCAAGTCATAATCTTCGTCGCATTATAAGCGATACATACATACATACATATATTCTTATATGCATAGTTAAAAGATTTATACAGACATTTACGCACACATACACACAACTCGCTAATGGATCTCACATTCAAAGTATCATCGTTGTATATAGGGTGTGGAAGGAATGGCATTTTTTTCTCTCGTTAGGATTTAAACGCATTACGGGTACACATATATGTACATATGCTTTGCAAATATGTATCTTCTTACTAGATGCATTCATACACAAATTCATACACAATGAGTCACACAACAGCATTCATACTCCTCCTATCTATATAGGTCTTTGTCTCATTCTGTCTTGAGCTAATTTGTGTTGGCTTCAAATAATTGACGTCTTTAGAATACATATTATAGCGAGTATATATAGTGAGATTTTTATCGATATGATATCAAAAACTTTGTATAAAAAATATTAATTATTCGAAATCAGCAATTAGAAAAGTACGAGTATTCATTACACATATATAGGGTGTAACAGAGCGCCCGTATCAGGAAACAACGCATTTTCGTGAAAAATGTTTCATGCAAAAGCCCGTCAAGGTCATATAAAAATCACTTTAAATTTTTTAAATGGAACCCCCTATTTTTCATTACATATTCTTGTAGCTTACCTCGAGAGCTTTCCAAAACACTATAATAAAGTATTTTTTCATTAAGTACTTTTTGAGTTATTTTATATTTTAATCTGACATATTTTGATATAAAAAATAAAATATTTCGTAAAATATTCAGTTTTCGATAATCTTACCGTAATACTTTTATGTACAGAATAATGAGACAAATCAATAGAATATATATAATTTTCTAAATAAATTAAGGTCTCCTTTATCATGCTAGAAATTACTTTTGGGCCAGCATATAATACTATTACGTCTCTATATTTTTTTTTTACGAATTCTCTCATTTTTTTTAACGGCGAGATTGCTTCCTATTATTTCGCAAGACTGAATAGGAGATCATATATATATATATATAATCTTTCTACAGAATCATACTAAATGCAAAAGAAATTTTTTTTCTCAACACGACTTTCTTTTTCTCAAAATTTAAAATACTCGATTGTGCGCACACGCATCCAACTATCGCACTATAAACTCGCATTGCTCGAGCACGTGAGCGAGCGTGTGGCATAAGAAGGCATTCGTAACAAAAGGTATTCTATTGCCGAAGAAGCGCGGATTGACGAGGAATCTAATAGACACCCACATCCCTCCCTCTTTTCCCTCCTACAAATATATAGACTCACGCACGCGGACACGACGACGCGACAACGTGCGTATACGCGTGCAAACTCGATGGTTCGCTAAAAAAAAAAATGAAAAACCATCGCATCATTATTGGCAATGGGGTAGCGTTACGACATCGTACCTGCTTGCCCTTGCTGTCGCCGGCTCCAAAGTGTCTCCTCGGCTGTGATCGCCGACGCGGATACGCGATGTGACAGCCATGCGAGGGGTCGGTTTCGGTTAGAAAACTCAATTAGTCACTGACGACAAAGTGATTAGAATGGTAGAACGACGAAAAGAAGATTGTAAAGTCGCCCCGTCTCATACCGGCACGATGATAGACGCCACATCGCACACACACGCACACACACACAAACATATATATGCACGTGTTACGCACTTGACGCATCGCATCCCATCGCGTGCATTCGTCGCGCGAAGACGTCACGCTCGTTTACCGGCTACTCCCTAAATTCCTAGCAATAGACGGTATTCCAAGTATTCGCACCAGAGCTATTCACGAACGGCTGGCTGTAGGCCGGGCGAGCGATAACAACCGCGTTATAAAAGGCAATCTTGAAGAGAGTACGCGAGAAGCGTCAGAGACAAATATATTGATAATAATGAAGAGAGAAGGCGAGAGAAACTATGAATGAAACGGAAAAAGAGACGAGGAAGAGAAGGGAAAGATGGGACGGATAGAAAACGAGAACGACAGCCGTTGAAAGAGGCGCGCGTTTGTGCTCGGGCTCGGGCTTATCTCTCGAAAGGTCACGAGGAGCCATGAAAACGATGGAAATGCGCGGCGATTGAAATGACTGAAAGCGACCTGGAGTACCGACGCCGTCGACGCGACGCCATGCCACGCCACGCCACGCAACAACGCGACGCGACGCAACGGAGGCGCTGCTCACCGCCACCCACATCCCACATACTCGATATTCGTACATTTTCATTCCTCGCAATCGGCGCCCGGCGCCGCCTGACGACAGCGTCGCGACGCCGTTTTTCGTGGCGCTGTCATGCAGTTGGTGGTTGGTGGTTGGTGTCGGTATAACTCGATCGCTCGACGCTCGGATTCGTCGGTGCGCGATCAGCGCACGCCACAAACGTCACACGACTGACACATGCGTGCTGCGAGTCGAGGCACGTGTGTGTGTATGTGTGTGTGTGTGTGTGTGTGTGTGTGTGCTTTTCTATCTTCGTGTGCGGCCGAGGTCTTTTACAATTTTTCAGTCCTTGATTGAAAAAATTAATACCTTCGAATTGTTTCATATTCAAACTGTGTTTTTCCCTTTCTCTTTAATACATATATATATACATACATATTTTTAATACTTAAATTTAGAGCGATGAATATTTAAAAATTAAAACATCTATGCGTAAAAAAATAAACCGCTTTAATATTATTTATATATATATTCTTGTAAATTTTATATATCGAAATAAATCACATTTTTAAAACTAATATCTGTTCATAATTTTTATTTTACCTACTTGCCTCAGATCTTTTAAACAAAAACGCTAAAATTTTAAATCATTTGTATTTACGTGTTTAAGAAAATTAATTAATATATATACTATATATATATACTTATATATATATATATATATATATATATATATATATATATATATATATATTACATATTCTTTAAGGTCACTCTAAGATAATGAAGCCTTTTGTAGTTATACAAGGACAATGTTCCTCATAGGTATTGGAAATCGTTAATGATATAATACATATCTTCATCTATCGATTTTATAATTTAGACGGTTTCTCAATCTACTTATCAATCCCCGTGGGATTATTTTTTTATTCAAAAATGTATATATCTAAAATTTGAACAGGACTGAGATGCTCTCTTTACTTTTTATATATTTTATATATACATATATGCGATCCTGAGCACAAAATTATATAAATAAAAAAATCATATATATATATATATATAATGAATACTCGAATTGGCCTTGAACCAAAATGTGATGGCTAGGGTAAAGAATCCTCTCGTCACAATGTATTTTAAATGATTGTGCGTATTCTCGATTAGCGCGCGTGCGCGCGCGCGTTCCTTCCTGCTGTACATAACACGTGTTGTTTCGCAAAGTATTCATACTTTATTTAGAATCGACTTACATCGTCGAGGACAAACTTGATTCTCTATTCGGAATAAATACGGCCGTTAAGACGTTAAACACGATGAATTATACGACGATGCGAATAATATACTCGCGATAATAAAGTCGATCTTGCACCAACATATCCCGACAATCGCGATATTCATAAGGAAATTTCGTCATTTTTATCAAAACCTATCGATTTCTGATCTATATAATCGTCACTTGGCGATTCATCAATATCTTCAAACATTGATACGATCGGTGTAACGTTGGTTTCCGCAATAAGCGGAGATTGATTTCACCCGCATGTTCGCCTTTCTATACATATACATATACATATACATATACATATACATATACATATACATATACATATATATATATATATATATATATATATATATACAGGGTTGGGAAGTAACGCGTTACTTGTAACGTCGTTACCGTTACAGTTACTTTTTTTCGGTAACGATCGTTACTTTTTTCTGTTTGTAACGGTAACGGTAACGTCGTTACATTTTTACAGGAACGGTAACGAATTAGCCGTTACTTTTATCGTTATTTTTTGGTTCTTTATTATCTTATATCTATTCAATAGATGTATTTTTTGAAAAATATTTTGTAACCTTCTATCATAGGCTGCATTCCGATAGTCACTGGCAGTGAAAATCTATAGCAATGTAAATTATAGATTTTACAATACTGATAGTGAATATTGGAATCACACTCTTAATAATATCAATATTTCTCTCATCAATATTTAAAAACAATGTTTGATAAAAATTTTCGACAAAATTGAAATTTGTAAATTACAATTTAAATTCCTATAAAGATAAGTGTATTAAAAAGTAAAGATATTAACATAAAAAATTAGAATCATTAAATAAGTTTAATATAAAAAACGCTCGCTATATAGAGACCAATTTAGAGTTTTTAATTGTAACGTAGATTATTACATTTAATATTGATCATTAAATAATTTTATAATCTAATAGCTTATTTTAGCATTACAAAAAACAGAAACATAACGAAAAAGTAACGAATCGTTACTTTCCAAGTAACGGTAACGCGTTACTTTTATAGAGTAACGTTCCCAATCCTGTATGTATATATATATATATATATATATATATATACAAGGTGTCCCCAATTTAAATAGCAAAACTTCAAGAGCGTGTAGGGGACCGAAAAACTAAGACAAAAAGTCCTTTAGAAGTTTGCTCGTTTCGCAAAAATTCAATCTCTCATTGTCAGTTGCTCTCTTGAGTTGATTGGCATCGAATAAATTTTCTGCTTCAAGATTCCTTACATATGTAAACACTTGATGTTATCCTTTACGGTGCCAATCGATTCAAGAGAGCAATTAAGAGACCGCATCATAGATGCAGTGCACAAAGTATCACTAGAACAATGTCTAACTGCAATTAATGAGGTCAGTGCTAGATGTAATGCTTGCATTGCTGCAAGAGGGTAACATTTTGAACAATATCTGCATTAAATAGATGATAACATAAATAAAATGTAAATAAATAAGTAAAAAAACGAAAACTTGATTTGTTTCCTTTTTTGGGATTTTCTCCATAATGGAGCAAAAACGAGCAAACCTCTAAAGGACTTTTTGTCTTCGCTTTTCGGTCCCTTACACGCTTCTGAAGTTTTGCCATTTAAATCGAGGACACCCTGTATATAAACGGTTAATTATTTACGGAAGAAACCAATGTTACACTTTAAAGATGTACTATGAATGTCTCACTGTATGTGTATAATACATATATACTATAGAACAATACATATTTTATAGATTATAATTGCGCTAATATAAATATTTCTGAGAATGAATTTTTATATTTGGAAAAAATTTTCCGATATATCATGACGAGAGTTTGTAAATTTGTTTTTAGATGAAATATATCTATGCCATTTTAAAAATTATAAAAATTGAAATTACACGAATGATGAATAATCTTTACCATGACTAAACAATAAGTACGATCGCAAAGAAAATTGATCGAAACACATTATGTGTATCGAGCAAAAGTTTCCTAGAGATGGAAAACTGAAAAGTGATATTTATTTGACATAAATTTGCCAAAATCATATAAATTATAAACAACTATTTTTATTGGATGAAATTAATGTAAAATCTGCGAAGGCGAAAAGTAAAAAGCTCACCAACAATTACATGATATCGATTTACGTATATCATGTATATCATATGTATATTTATGTACTATATCTATCACATTATTATAAATTGCCTTCAATATATTTTAATATCTTAAAGATATTTCGAAATGAAAAGGGAAAGTCTACCGAGTCGCGAGACATAGATAATCGTACACGTGGTCTGTTTCTAGGCAGCAGAAGTCGATATCTCGGAAAAGTGTAACAAGTTTCGACCGAGCCGTCCGTTGTTTTGCGATGAAACGAAATATGTATGTAAGTAGGTACATATATACATATATAACTTTATGACAGTCTCTTACAATCATATAGATAGCGAGTGACTATATACGTTGTGAAGCAACCATTCGAACGAATCGCGGTTAAAATGGTTTCTATTAGATTCACTCATGCATCAATTCGCTATTACTTTCGTCGGTATGTATGTGCGTGCCGACTATTCATGTTACTCGTCAAATAAATGATCATAATCTTTCATCACGCGATACGTATTTTCCTATTTTAATTTACATATTTGGATTATAATTATTTTATTTCAATTATCTTCATTATCAAAAGTTTTTGCAAGTTTACGAGAATCTTGCGAATAATATACGATAAGATCTTTAAATAAGAATATCATTAAATCTCACTAGATTTGCTACTTTATTGTTATGAAGTTAAAAAAAAAAGTATAATAAGAGATTCATTCTATTCCGCTGCATATTAAAATAGACTGAATATAGATTTTAATAATTATTCTCTCATTATATATATGTATGTTGACATATCGTATAATTAACGTCATTATTCATTTTATTCAATATCTCGTGTATTCTGTATGCATAATTCTTGCGATCTTATCTACGAAAAAATGATTTGTATACATATACCTCTTTTACATACGATATATCTTACTCTCTCACTGATAATACTATTTAGTAAGAGATAACATGGACAAACACTTGAGATTTGTGTGTCTTTTTTTCGTAATTTTTTCATAAAGAGAGAGAGAGAGAGAGAAAATTAATAATCGTTTTTCATGTCGCGTGAGAGGATCACATATATAGATATAAAATAATTTTCCAGATCAGACCGCGAGCACGTCTCTAAACTTATTAATCCATATATTTGTCTATTGTGTACGATCTCGCACCGATAACATATTACTCGAATATACTATTTATATAGCATATATATATTTTATAGTAAGTACACGATTGTGTTTAATAAAATTTTCTTTCCTTTTTATAACTTTGAGAAATTTTGCTTCCTCGTAAAGGGAGCTATGTTTCTGTGAAAAAATTTTTTTTTGAGATTTTAATGCCATGTTCAGAAATGTTCTAAAATGTCGAAATATCATTTTTTTTTTTTTTTTAAATGTCCATATGTGTGTATGTATGTATGTATGTATGTATGTGCACCGAAAGGACGTGGTTGCTCTAACTTTCGCAAATTTTGAGATATCGATAAATTTTTTTACACGAATAGAGCATCATTAAAGGATGGTTGATATTGAATTTGGTCACGGTCGGTGAAAGGATTTAGTTTTTATAAAATTTCGAATTTTTCTAAAAAAGAACGTGGTTGCTCTAACTTCCGCAAATTTTGAGATCGGGCTAAATATTTTTACATGATTAGAGTATCGTTAAAGGATTGACATTGAATTTGACGAGGATCGATGAAAGAGTTCATTTTTTATAAAATTTTGAATTTTTTAAGACATATGTTTGTACACGCTCTAACTTTCACAAATTTCGGAATATCTTCCTCTATAAGGAAGCCAAAATTGAAAAATCCGCTTGCTTTAAGGAGCTTAAGCTTTGCGAGCGAAATGAGGAAGTAATGTGCAAGTTTCTAATTTGCACGATTATCATCTTGTTATGCTTTATGAAATAAAAATTGCCGCGAGCTCTCGCAAACATTTTGCGCTTTATCATTATTTATTTTTATCATTTTTATCATATTATCACTCAAAAGTACGATGATAAGTGAATTTTATGAAATGCATCATAAGTTATGAAACGATTCTAGCAGATATATAATTATATATAATATATATTATACAACATACACACATACACACATTGGTATATACATATATATAAAAATTTAATTACAAATTTTTATGACAATTGCGTAACTGTGATAACTTGATGATTTGATAGAGAAGAAGAGAGAGAAAGAGAGATGATTTCTATCAAACAGGAATCAAATATACCTTCATAATGCTTCTCAAAATGTAAAGAGATTTGATATTTTGCAAAAATAATATGAAGCAGAAATCAAAACTCTTGAAATTCTCGAGAAACTAATATCGATATATCGATATTTTTATGATTCTTCATCGTTTCTCACGTATATGTATATAAAAATAAATCCGCATAATGGCGCGAGACGATGTTTTTTTATACTTACATTTAAATCGTCAGACGCGCATCAGAGAAATGTGTCGAAATCTCTTTCTCCAATTTTGTAGCAAGCAATTGTATGTCGGTTGATGTGATAAACGGCACAGTGGACTGTCGCGCGTGTCAATGTCGGAGTCTCACGCGCGCACGCGAATTGTTTTTCATCGTGGATGAGGCTCATATGTAGCCGAGTATATGTCTTACTTATGTGGGCTTGCGTGCTGCGAAGAATCGGCAGCGGTCGAGGACGATGGACATATGTACCGATGTATGTATGTACACATTCGTATATATATATATATATATACATCCGTTTAAACTTCAACATGGCATTGTTGGCGAGTGTAAATACAATCAAGAGACAATGGTTCCGATTAAAAAACACTGATCTTTGCTTTTGCAAAGGACTTCTTCGTCGTCTCTTACTTTTTTGTTGGTATATATATTTAATTCTGCGTAATATTGGTTAACATCTCTGTGATTGTTGTTTGTAATCCCTGTGATTGTCGTATAATTAAATCCGAAAGCATTATTTTACCGGACTGCGTAGAAAAACCAAAATACTCATACGCCCCGCATATATCTCTTTCTATTACATTTAGAAGTTATTACTGATACTCTCAAACTAAATACGATAAACTTTACACATTATCATTAAAGTAAAAATTTATATTTAAATGTGAATCAATTCATTTGTCATGGTAATGTAAAAATTCTTCTTCAACGTTTTTTTTTTATTACTGATGAAATGTGTATATTATCGTGTATCAGATCTCTAATATAATATAATATATACAAATAAAGCAATAAATCGAAGCAACATCAAGTTATTCAATCATCAGGATCTTACCAGAAATCTCAAGTAACATGTAATGAGTTCAGCGATATAGATGATATGATGACGCTGCGAGATGGTTTCATTCACAAAACTGTTCCATTTACGCAATTCTCATATTATGCGCCGAGTGCAACTTGAATAGACGGCTGTTATAGTTGTTATAATACGTATGTATGTACATCAATCGATGAAAATCGAACACTTTGATGGCCTAAAATTGACACATTTTTATAATTTCAAATGTAGTCTATTATCAATAATTATTTAGATAGATGAAGAACTATATATTGCTATACATTTGATCAATATATAAAAAAAAATCACAATAACAAATACACATAAAGCGGAAAAATCATAATATTATATAAATATATATATATAAACACATTTTTCACATATTTGAATAAAACATATATATATTTATATCTAAACTTTGAAATTTAAATAAATATTTATCTTTTAACTGTCTAATGATTCTCAAACTTTTGACAAGTAAATTATACATTATAAACGTTACATATATATCCCAACTTGGAAAATAGGAATTTATAGGCTCTCGAAATAAGTAAGAAAATTTGTTTAGACAGATATATGTTCGCAAATGCCTTGCTCAAGAGATACTGAAACTATATATTACATTGAGACTATTATATTATGAATATTTTGAATACAGAATTTTATGAAATCATTCTTAAATTGTAATAAATAAGTTAACAAAGTATACGTATTTTATTACCGGAAAATATAAAAATTTTAAAATAATTATAAATTTTATTTAATACGCTGACCTTAAACAAAATGACAAGTCTGACGGCACATATATTTTATATAAAGAAGAGTAATCTTGTAATTTATGTCATTTATTTAAATAAATGGTATTTATAAATATTTTTACTGAGTGTTACTATATTTTTATAACTTATTAAAGAAAAATCAATCTCTTTTCTTCTTTCCTAATTCATTCGCTGAGAATCAAAATCTTGTAATAAAAGGCACTATACAATTTGCAAAATTTTCTAGTTAGTGCACACAACCGACTAACTGCAAAGCTTCTCAAGTGACAGTGACATCAGGAGGAAGCGTTTAAACGCGTGTCGACACAATCACTCATACCAATCGGTGTTTAGAGTAATTAACACGATTGACCAATCAAAATTCTGTATCCAATCGAACAGTCTGTTCGTTTTGCTTACATCTTCTACTCGGGTCTTTCGTTTTTTCTCTCTTCGAAGCCCGAATATATATACCTATCTTGGATCTGTTCTTTACAGCTGAACTGGCTGCGCTAGAGTTTATCATTTTCCTTCCAATGTGAATAGAAAAAGAAGATAAACTCTGAAATCTCTGAACTCCTATAATTCCTAAGTCAAGCAGTGGTTTGTTCTTTTTAGCTGATCTGGGGCTGCATTTTAGGACTGCACTAGTTCAAGTTAGTGTAGACAAGTGCAAGAATATACATGGGTCTAAAAGAAACGGTATAGTGCAATAGTCAACATTTATTACAATCTTTCTTCAATGAATATAAACAAAAGAATCCAAGAATAATAAACAATCGATAAGAAGGACATAAGAAGCAAATAACGGCCAAGTCCGGAGCAAGTCCATACAACAAAATAAATCACAAAGAAAAAAGAAAAAAACGCGACATACATATTAATAAATTAGATTAAAATAATTAAAATAAGTTAAAGAATAAAGCGCAGACGTTGCAGCGTCTTAATTTTTTAACTTTGTTTTATTTATGTTATATTATTCACGTCTTGTAAATTATTGTATGTTAATTATTCTAATCTAATTTATTAATATATGTATGTCGCATTTTTTGTTTTTTTCTTTGCGATTTATTTTGTTATACAAACATCCGTTATTTGCTTCTTATTAAGTCCTTCTTATCGATTGTTTCTTCAATAAATATTTTAAATTTTCCGGGTTAATATGAATCCTGCACTGCTTGCTCTACCTCCAGATCTAGTGCAGGCAGTTCACTGAACTGGCTGTACAAGTTCAGGTTGTACTGTTAAAAAGAACGCTTTCTCTTGCACGGTTCAGCTAAAAAAAGAATGCTTTAGTGCAAACTTCATGAATTAGTGCAGCCAGTTCAGCTAAAAAGAACAAACCAATGGTGTGAAACGTTGTGGGCCCAACATGGTGGCTATAATATAATCAACCAATCAGGAAGTAGGAACAAGATCGCGCTTCTCTGATATTCTAGACCTCTAGTTTAGTGCTATTTTCAAATTGATGCATAACCTTTATGAAAGTCTGTGTACAAGAGTGCATTTAATTATATATCGTTTTCATAAATACAATGGTATGTTTATTATTTTTACACAAACTAAAAAGAATAATATTTTGATCTTCGTAATATGTATGTTTTATTTTTTTCAGTTACCTTTGACTTTATTGAAGACGGCGCAAAATCATCCTATGGTAAATATTTTAGATTTTCATACATCTCTTGAAAAAACTATATGTTTATTTAAATCTTAATATATATCACAATCAAATTAAATTTTTTGTTGCAGCTGGTAGAGCTGAAAAATGGAGAAACATACAATGGTCATTTAGTTAGTTGCGACAATTGGATGAACATAAATCTCAGAGAAGTTATATGTACATCAAGGGTACAAACATTTTACATATATCTAGTTTTTATAATATAATGTATATATATATATATATGTATATACATATATGTTTATACATATTGAGAGATGAGATGTTAAATAACTGAAGAAAATAAAATATGCTATAAGTAATTTAGAAATGCATCAAATTAGTTGTATAATAATTCAGAAGTCTTAGAATTTCATTTATATGTATTCGCTATATTAATATTTGATCATTGTATTAGGATGGTGACAAGTTTTGGAGGATGCCCGAATGTTATATAAGAGGCAGCACGATAAAGTATTTGAGAATTCCTGATGAAGTAATTGATATGGTAAAGGAAGATATTCAAATGAAATCGAGGGGACGTGGTGAAATGAAAGGTCGGGGCCAGACTCAAAGAGGACGTGGCAGTGGAAGAGGTAATATATATGTTGCAGTCAATTTTATAAATTTATAAACTTATATATATATATATATATATATATATATATATATTAAAAAAGATAATATGCAATCTAAACAGTTTTATATCATTGTTGCATATTATATTTTACAGGTACCTTTGGCAGAGGAGGAAGAGGTCCAGCACCATTAAGCCGTGGGGGTGGCACACAAATGGGGAATAAATCACAAAATAAACCAAGACCTAAATGAAACTAAATATATTATCTATATTCTATTATAATTGGATCACTATGAATACCTCGATGTCGTTGATATTTTTTACAAAAAATTCTTGTAATTAATTTTTTGTCTTATATTTCATATGTATAAACTTGATACAACAGATGAATTTATGTAATGAAATTATAAAAAATAAGTACATGATGTATTCATAGTAATAATATTGATCTTAATCTTACATTTGTATGCTAAAATGAGCTATAAACTAGATTTATTTATATATTGCATATATAAAGAGTCACAATATCAAATTTCATCTTGTGTGTTAATATGAGAAAGATGTGTATATATCTTTGTCACTGAGCTTTTACTTGACTAACACTGTTAGTTTATATATATGATGTATACATTTTTAGTACTGTTTTGATCATCCTGACATATCATTCGTCTCAAATGATTAACAACAGCTTACAGTGTGATCAAGTAATTGATACAAAACAAATGTTCTTTTATAAGGGAAATTTTTTTTTTTATATAAGATCATAAATTTAGTTTGCATTGAGAGATTTACATCTACAGAATACAAAAATACACAGTGTGTATAAAAACTTATTCTAAATTTTAACTAAATTTTAAAGATTTGGGCTTTAACCCACGGTTTGAATTTATTTGATGATAGGATCGGATGTCTGTGTCTACACAAAAATCATTGCGCAGGAATCTGAATAAGATAGATTCCAGCTTCTTGCTGCTAATAATATGATGAATGATATGAATTCGGTCAAGATAAAAGAAATTATGTTCTGATACACATTACTAATATTGAAAATTGATATTTATTTACATTATACACAATAGATATTATTATTAAAAAATATATAAAACGTTACTATCCCCTAGCAGAATATTAAAATCTAATCAAGGATTAAGGGATGTAATTTTCATAATTTTTTTTTCTGCATGTTTATAATACAAACTGCTCCTATACTGCTCCGTCTATACTGCTCCTTTAAATCATTTCCTACTTTCAACAATAGTTTTTCCAATTGTGTTATTTTGTCATTTGTGAATCCCTTTTTGTATCTTATTTATTTGAATATTTCAACCATCCAGAATCTCTTGCTGCATTTATATTTATATTTTATTTTAATTTACACTGCCAGAGTAGTAACGTTTTATATATTTTTGATTAATAATAATAACACACACACACACACATATCTATTATATAATATATAATATATAATAAAATAAATATAATTCTGGCAATAATATTCTGCGCAGACGCTTAACGCTCGACGCTCAATGCTCGATGCTGCCATGTAATGGCACTTTTATGGCTCCTGCACACAGAACGCGGCAACGATTGGCGCGCGAGAAAAGACGACACTGTAACCAATCAACCTTTCACTCCTATGGAAAAATCGTAAGTTGATTGGCTACCGTGTCGCTTTTTGTCGCGAAGCAAGCATTTCCGCGTTATGTGTGCAGAAGCCATTACCTCGTCCTATGTCGGGAACTGTACATATACACATATGTGATTTTGATAATTAGCAGAACAGTTACTATTGCTGTGTAATTCATCGATACATGCAAAGAAATTTGATAAATTTTTTACATTTCAAACAAATATGAGACATGGTTTGTAAAATGGCATACTATATATATTCTTATAAATATAAGAGATTAATTGACGTACATTATAACCTTAGTTAATGTGTGGACGTAATTTTTATTGGTAAAATTGAAAGATAGAAGATTCTTTAAAAGAAAGAAAATTCTTATCTACTTTCGTCTGTTTTAGGCAAAGATCAGAACGAAGCAACTTATCATTAATCCGACGATGGTCTCACAAGATCAAGGTGATTTCGTAAAAACTTGATCCAGGTTATTATTAAAGCACAAGTGCATAGATTGATTCATTGTTTTCTGTTGATGATGCTAATATGATAGTTACTCGCAATACAGATATT
Source organism: Polyergus mexicanus (assembly GCF_030449975.1). Lineage (NCBI taxonomy): Eukaryota > Metazoa > Arthropoda > Insecta > Hymenoptera > Formicidae > Polyergus > Polyergus mexicanus. The sequence continues at coordinate 404,096 of NW_027223325.1, forward strand.
TTTATTTATCTCGAATGTAATTGATGCTACATTATGCTGAAATGGAATTGGCTAAGGAAGTAATCGATGGCCTAGCAAACATTCAAAATAGCAACATTTTATCCGAAGAAACATTTTTACAATTATTAGATGTTATAATATCTTACATCTGTAAAAATATTAGCAATGGAAAAAGTAAATATAAATTTAACTCAATTTGTGTCTCAAGAATGTAAAAATATTCAAGATATAATGTTCGCACAGTTATAGATACCTTTTATCCTAGGCATCGCTAGTATACATCCATCCAAATCAGATCTGATAAAGGCTGCCGTTGCCAGTATATCTTGCCTTTTTATAGAGGCTGCTAGACACGATTATGATGAAGAAAGCTTAAAAATCTTTCTACATAATGAACATATTAATGGACAAAGAATTGAAAAGTTGTGTAACACTTATATAAACAATAAACAAGATATTCAAACGCAATTGGAGTTGACAGGAGACAGCATACCACATATAGTGGATGTGGATTGGCGTTTACATCATTGCGTTAAGGTAAGTTCTTTAATAACTTTGCCAAATGTATTACTTTACATAGCACAGCACAGTTCCAACAATATATGTTTTCTGCATAAGTTACATTAAATAAAGTATATTCTGTGTGTTCTTGGATACAGATTAGCACTTGTTCTACTGACATGCCAACTTATAGTATTCGAATGAGTACAAGAAAGTATAATGAAATGAAATATGTAACATTTACATGCACCGTACAACAGCTACAAGAGTTAGTGTACAAATTGAAGGATGCTGTAAGGCACATCGAAAAAATCTCTAGTATATAAATGTTTGTTGATTTACAATTTGGAAATACATTCTCTCATTGCTCAGATAGAGCAATGTGTACATACGTAAAGGATGTTTCATATTGAATAATAAACAGTTCTTATGTAGGGGTGCAGTCAATTATATTTTTGCATTATTAATGAAAAGAATATTTCCTAATCCATGTATATAGAATTACTATTGTATTATTTTTATACATTTATATGTATATATGTGCGGTGCACACATATACACATACATAAAAAATGATTAAAAATACAGTAATCCTGCAACCCAATATATTTAAAAATTTCTATTTTTGTTAGACAAAAAAATACTATATAATTATATCCTTATATATACTAATATTAAATATAGAATTATATTAATAATTCTTTTTTCTCTATTATTATGCAATATTTTTTATATAACTATAATACACTATGTACAAATAAGACTTAAGATATCTTTTTATCATGAGAAACTGACAATTCTCCAAACATTAAAGTTTTTTTAGCAAAGTTTTTCTTTTGTTTATACTTTTCTCAATTTATGCTCTTACTTCTTTATCAATATTAGTGTAAACGGATGATGAAACGCACATATATATTATTAGAAATGAAGATATATGGATTAGGTAGAAAATTCAGAAAAATAAAACTTGAAAAGCAGAGCGCAATATTGAAATGGAGTGAAAAGAGAGAGAAAACAGCATAGAGAAAAATATTACAATTTACGATCAATAAATTTATGAGAGCATAATTGTGCTTCATTAAAATATGCTTTCTATATAAGACGAAGTAACGTAACGATCACAGTATTTAATCGTTAACTAATATTCTTTTTTTCTCTTTCTGACATAATTAGCATATATATGTATTTTATAATTTTTATTGTTCCATATGAATTACTCGATATATATGATACGATAAGGCCTCGGACATTTCACTACCATCAGCAGTCTTCGAATATTTTCAAAATCACCCACAAAATAATCAATTTCTCTTTGATACCTTGTTTCTGTTAGATTTGTTCAAGAATTAAAAAACTCGAATTTAATCATATAAAATAAAATAATGCTCATGATAACGAATAATAATTGATAATATTCGCACTTTTATTAAAGTTTTCATATATATATATAAATTTGTACTATACACTTATACTTGTCTGATAAAAAGAGCAACATCTTTTTAAATCGTTAGTTGTCTTTTTGATTCAATCTACAAAAGAATTATATATATATATATATATATATATATATATATATATATATATATAATATATATATATAAAAATTTATAATATATATATATATATATATATATATATTATAAATTTTTATAAAACTATAATTAAAGTACAAATTAATATTCAATCTTGATTTTATTTTCATATACTATAATGTGAGTAATGTCAAATGTTGAACGTATTTTATGGAAAAGTATCATTAAAAAAAAATAATAGAATTTGTGAAATAGAGATTTTTTTTCAAAAATATTCTATATAATTCGCGAATAAAATTCTCTTTAATAAGGGTTATTCAAAAATATTCAATACTGCAAACTATATAAATTTCATATCAATCTTACATATTATAAAAATGTATAGTTTAGGTTTAGGTAACGTGATATTAATTTAATTAGTTCACCTATACCTACCTATACCTAACACTTTTTTTTCATAAACATATGTATGTGCTCATTATATCGTGGATATCCTCTTAGTACTCTGCGTTGATACCACTGCTT